>NW_022589722.1:16101246-16680595 GCF_004348235.1 Phoca vitulina | reverse complement strand
AAAGAAAGAAAGAAAGAAAGAAAGAAAGAAAGAAAGAAAGAAAGAAAAAGAAAAGAAAGAGAAAGAAAAGAAACAACACTGGAAAGAAAGTGTAACTAGGTGGGTATTAAGTTTTTTTAGTTTTTGTTTTCAGAACAAGTAACTGACATGTTTCTGTTTGTGTTATCTGTGTGGATCTATAGATATTTGAATTAGTAACTCCTTGTCTTTAGGTAGGAACAAGATATTTGAACATGAAGCAATATGTAAGAACAAAAGCAATGTGTTCCATGGTTTACCAGAAACTCTCTTACACATCAAACTTGCTTCTCACATCAAGTTCCTGAGATAGATGACAATAGTTATCTTTGTTTTATGGGTGATATTACTAAGGTTCAGAGAATTTTATTTCAGTTCACCTGTCATGAATGAGCTACTATTCATCTCCAGGTCTTCTGTCTCTATGTTTAGTTCCACCCCTACAGTCATTAAAAGAGATAGTGGCATAGTGTTCAAAACATTTGCTGCCCTGAATTGTGGGTGATTTATGCTTCTCTGCCTCATTGACATAGGTTTGGCTATGTGATTGTTCAGGCCAATGAAGTACAAACAGAAGTGTGTCACTTCTTGGCCTCTTTTCCCCCTGCTATGGTTTTGAGCAGTATCCCACATAGAGACTGCTCCTTCTACATGAGGCCCAGAATGAAGCTGATGTGGAGCAGAGCTGAAGCTAACTTGCTAATGAACATGAATTGTGAATTATTGAGAATAATTCTTTTTTTCTGTTAACCACTGAGACTTGGGGATTGTTTGTTATTGCAGCATAACCTAACCTTAAACTGACTGAGAGATATGACTTGAAATCAGATGCTAGGTGATTTCCCATCAGCAGTAAGGTCTAGAAGAGTGATTCAGAGAATCATAATATCTACATGGGCTGGAGCAATCTGGCATAAACCTAAGGCAATAATGGATGACTTCCTTAGCTTCCCTTCCCTTTTAGGATAGATGAGGTCTTATGAGTCCACAGAG
Source organism: Phoca vitulina (assembly GCF_004348235.1). NCBI lineage: Eukaryota > Metazoa > Chordata > Mammalia > Carnivora > Phocidae > Phoca > Phoca vitulina. The sequence goes on along the minus strand of NW_022589722.1, from coordinate 16,679,584 downwards.
ATGTTATGCTGTAGTGCAAATGCAATGGACCAGAGCTTTCTCTAACTCTAACTAACTTGTGCCATTTAACCTTGGGGAACTTAGTGTTTCTGAGCCTCAGTTATCTCATCTGTAATATGAGAATATTAATGTCTACATTAATGGTGCAGGGTTCCATGACAGCTTTTATCACACTATGTGGTGGTTATCTAGTTATCTTGCTGCCTCTAGGCTGGAGCATCTAGGGGGTAGAGATTGGGCTTCATTTATTTATTGCTCTCAAACCAATGTTTAACATAATGCCTTGCATGTAGTAGATGGCAACAACGACTTATTAGGTGAATTTTGAAAGGTGTAAAATCCTCTTTGAGGGAGAATGATACATGGAGAAAGGCCTTTCCAGGAGTTGGTGTGTGGTGTCTGGTACAGGGAGCTGATTGCACTCACACCGAAGCACACTGAGGCATGTATGCCTTTGTGTACATCCATAGAATGGGAGTGATGGAGGTTTGGAGGGAAGCAGTCACTAATCCTTCCCCCATCCAACTGCCTTTGTGTACATCCATAGAATGGGAGTGATGGAGGTTTGGAGGAAAGAAGTCACTAATCCTGCCCCCATCCAACTGACAATAGACACAAGGAGCCAGAATAGGATCAAAGCCTCAATTTCCTAAATAAATGGTAAAGCTGGGTGGGAGAATGTGGCAGTTTTCCTGGGGTGCTTACAGCATGGGCAATGGAGGCACCAGATGAGCCTTCCATGCACAAGAGCAGGCATATAAGAAAATAGCAATATGACAGAAGGCATAAATCCTTTTTCCTGCTTTGGGGTACAGTGATCCTGTAGCTGATAATCTGTCCATTCCTGCCCTGAGGAAGGAAGTAAGGTAAGGGGTAAGAGAGAGGACTGGTGAGACTTTAATATTGAGTTCCTCCTAAGCTTAAGTTTAGATGCATAGAAACAAAATAGATGAGGAAGACATAAATAATCCTTGCAAACAGAGGAGTCAGGTAAGGACACAGATGACTGTAATTCAAAATAATACAGGTGGTGAGAAATAAAGCCCTCTGGGGAGTTAGAGCAGGAAAAGATAACGGAAAGTCATATAATTGGGAAGCAGAAGGTGAAGATTTAGGAACAGCAGTGACAGTGGACAAATGGCCTTCATCCTTTCCCACAGAGTCATGGTTGTCTTGGCCAACTATCTGCAATAAATTCAGATCCAAATAGTGCTTCTGTGTTGTGGGCCTGAGCAGCCAACCACATCAGTTTAAAGTTAATAGTTACAGATTATCCAGACTTTGACACCAAGGGGTTTATTGAGACTAATGGGTCTAATCCTATTAGAACTCCCTGTGCACTCCTGGGAACAATTCCTTTACCTCCGATAGAACTACCTCATTTTTGAATTTATAAAATAAGATAATCTGAAAATCATTACTGGTATTTAACACAGATGCATGTCTGTGAAATCAAGAGCCACAGTCTCTATATATAGGTCCATCTGGAATAAGATTGACTCATTAAATTATTTTCAATGGGGTATTAAAAGTAACTGATATTCCTCCCAACTCACCACTATAAATATAATAAAAAATGCTTTGATGCTGGTCTGAATGGGAAGGAAGATATTATAAAATCACATGAGAGTTATTTGTTAATTATAACTGCTTCTATACTTGGAGAAAGGTAAATGAGCAAAGGAAGTCCAATGACATTTTTTTTTTTAAGTAGGCTCCATGCTCAGAGTGGAGCCCAAAGCAGAGCTTGAACTCACAACCTTGGGATCAAGATATGAACTGAGATCAAGAGTCTGATGCTTAACTGACTGAACCACCCAGGTGCCCCAAGGAAGTGCAACAACATTTTTATCTCCCTTAAAGTTTATGGCACTTCAATTTTCTTAAATTTTTGGAGTTGTGAATCTCAGTTTTTTTTTCTTTTTAAAAAGATTTTATTTATTTATTTGACACACAGAGAGAGCACAAGCAGGGGGAGTGGCAGGCAGAGGGAGAAGCAGATACCCAACCGAGCAGGGAGCCCGACGCGAGGCCTGATCCCAGGACCCTGGGATCATGACCTCTCAGTTTGTTTTAAAGTTTGACGTCTTGGCCTGCCAAAATGAGTCATTTCACTTGACAATTTCTCTTTATTGCTTCTGTCAAAAAGATTGTCCGGAAGGAACGGTGATATTATCACACAGCCATATTATAGAGTCATAAACAATTCTTCAAGGGATATTTATTGGCATTGCAAATGTCTAATGATGGAGGGTTAAGTTAAAAATAGAATATAAAATCATCTATATTACTATAGGTGTCATATATATCTTCATGGATATACATATACATTATACATTTTACATATATCACATCAATGCATGTATATTACAATGATCCCTTTTTAGACAGAGAAAGGAGGAAGACTGGATAAAAATAGCATAAAAGTGCTAAGAGTGGTTATGTATTTTTTCCTTGTTCCCATGTCTTTTCTTTATTTGCCAAATTTTGTACAATGAATTTGTATGCTTTTATTAGCAAACGAAAAGCCTTTATGTTTTGTAAAAAGCAATGGCTCATCATTCTGTCTCTTTTGGACTATCTTACTAACCACTGAAATAGCAAGGTGACAAACTAAAAGATGTTCGAAACCCTTACACACAAACATACAGCCCCTGCACTTGAAAAGCATGGAGATAAGAGCACTCTGCGTGTCCCCATTGTGTTAAGTACCACCTCCTGTGCTGCCATAGCCCTGAATGCCTATCTGCCTCACTACACTCATCACATCATTTTATAATCTCCTCTATACTTCTTTCTTTCTTCCTCACTAGGTCTGGATATTCCAAAGTGCATTAACCATGCTTTAGTTATATTTGTATTCTTAGTTTTGGGGGCACAGTACCTGGAACGTACTAGGTGCTCAATAATTGTTTTCAATTCAGAAACATCCAAGAAATACAAAGGAGGTCCAACTATCTCTCTCCTTCTGAGTTACTGAATTTACTAGTGTTGGAGCAGTCTGTGGAATTGATCCACCCCCACCTAGAACAGACTGCCTCCCTCAACATTCATTCCATTTTTTCAACCCTATGACTTGCATGAAAACCACTGCTCAAGAGGCAACCCTTTCCAACATTGCCCACCTATATATATTAGAAAGCTTGTCTTTCTAAAGAATTGAGATGTGTCCTGTTCAAGAAATGTTTTCACTCAGTGGAACCTAACAGTGGGCAAGGGATAGAGTTTTGGGAAGGTGGGGAGATGCATCTTCCTAATGTGAAGGAAGAATTCGTTGAAATTGGGGAGGCATAGCTGGAGGAGGATGACTGAAATAAAAGTGTGCTAGCTTGTGCAATACTATTAATATCACTGACATAGACTGAATTTGGAATATAGGACTATCTGGTATTTTTATCTGCCCGGCATCCAATGTCCTTTTTTTCTAGCAACATTACCCTCCTCCCTGACTCTCAGTCCCTATAACTTGGGTGGGCCTGACCTTACTCCCAATTTCATGAGCACATGACCAAATGAGTCTCACCAGAGCATTGATTCTCCTGGGCATTGTAATATTGGTTTGAGGGTTGGCATCTGACCCAAAGCAGGCCATGAGATGCTGTCCTTGAATTTTGCTGAAACTATTGAGAAAAAGAATCTTTTTTTCCTGATGAGACTGCTAACCTGTTAAGATGTTGGCCTGGAACACAGGTGATCATTTTATCACTGTGAAAGAGGAGACTGCCCACAAATGAAGCCAATGCATGGAAAATAATGCTGAGACTTGGATCTGAATCTTGATGACATCATTTCTACATATCTGAATTCAGTCATTCCTGAATCAAGATCCTCCTCGATTTTTCAGTGCAAAATAATAAACTCAATTTTTGCTTAAGCCCATTTGTGTTGGATTTTGGTTACTTTCAATGAATGGAGTCCCATCTAATACAGAGAAGGTCTGTCTGTTCTCACTCCATCTGTGAAACTGAATTCCTAGTGTTGGAACAGTCTTTGGACTTGATCCACCCTCACCCAGAATAGACTCCTTTCATCAACATTCAGTTCTTTCCACAGTGTGGCTTGCATACTCCTAGAGGTGGAAAACCACTGCTGTTGAGCAGCAACCCTTACCACCATTGCCCACCTGTATTTATTGAAAAGATGTTGTCAACATCTGGTCTTAATTCTGTTCTCTAGAGTAACAGAGACTAGAGGTTTTTTCTCTTCAGATATTTGAGTATCACTGTGAATCATGTCTATTTCTCAATCAAACTGATTTTCTCCAGACTGAATATCATCTCTCCCTATAATATAGAGTTTTTCTCTGAGTGTGATCCACAATGTTTTCAGATAGACTATAAGACTCAGTTTACCCTTCAGAATATTTCTTTAGTATAACCATGTCCCATGTAATATAATGTTTCTCTGAAATTCAGGCTTACCGAGGCATCCTATAGGTTATTTGATAAATCTGACAACCTTTTCCACACATCACTTGAGTTAGAGTCACCTAGGAGCTCCCCAGTTTAGAGGTCCCAATGCTAAAGGTACATAGTTGTTCACTGGAGTCTGAGAACTACTTCTTTAACCATTTCGTACACTCCTACCTGTCCTACTTTGGGCATACTTTTGTTGGTTAGTGTTCCAAATTTTTGAAACTTTTGCAGTCTTAAGCAACATCAAGGCTCTGGGATATTTCAGTACTGAGTGTTTTTTATATGGCAGACACTGGTCTAGGTAATAAACAACACTAAGAGTTCTGCCTTATGGAACATACATTCTGGTGGGACAGCCAGACTGTAAACAAGTAAACAAACAAATATGTCATAACATAATTTCAGGCACTGGTGAGTCCTATGGAGAAAAGTAAATCAGGGTAAGGAGACAGCAATGAGATTAAGAGATACCGTTTTAGAGAAGGTGACCCAGGAAGGCCTCTCAGAGGAGGTGAGATTTGCACAGAGCCTGGAGGAGGCAAGGGGCTGAGCCAATGCCAAAGTCCAGAGAAATAACATTCTAAAGTAGAGGCACCAGGAAAGGCATGGAACCTGGGTGGGAACAAGCTTGGAGTGGTCAAGAAGCTGGAGTGGAGTTAAAAAGATGGAGTGTGGGAAGGTATGTAGGCAGAGAGGTTAAGAGGTGGACAGATTGGGTAAGGTCCTGTGACCATCATAAGACATTTTTATTTTTATTTTGTAAGTGCAATGGGAAGCAATTGGAAAGGTTTGAGTGAGGAAATTAACAGGATCTGATTTTAACTTTTATTTTTTATTTTATTTTTATTTTTTTTGAAGATTTTATTTATTTATTTGACAGAGAGAGACAAAGCGAGAGAGGGAACACAAGCAGGGGGAATGGAAGAAGCAGGTTTCCTGCAGAGCAGGGAGCCTGATGCGGGGCTCGATCCCAGGACCCTGGGATCATGACCTGAGCCGAAGGCAGACACTTAACGACTGAGCCAACCAGGCGCCCCTCGATTTAACTTTTAAAAGGACCCTTCTGGTGGCTCTATCGAGAATAAACTGAAGAGCATGAGAATGAACACTAGACTGTGGTTGTGAGGCCATTAACAAAGTTTTGGTTCCTGCCTTTGACAATCTGTTCTTGTCTTGCTGGTCTTTTTCCAGTTTTTTTTTAAGAGCACCACAGAATAATTGTGAAAGAATATGGGCTCTGAAGCCAAATGGCCTTGGGTTTGAATCCCAACTCTGTCAATTACTATCTGTGGGACTTTGGCCAAGATTCTTAACTACCCTGGGCCTTGTTTTCTTAATTTGAATAGGATGAGGGTCGTAATTATACCTACCTCATCAAGTTGTTGTGGGGCATTAAATTAGTTAATATAAGTAAAATGTTTTGAATGGTTCCTGGCCCATCATGAGCATCCAGTAAATGTTAGATACTATTACTATTGAGCACAACATCCTCTTTCTTGCCTTAGGACACTATGGTCCATTTTCCTCTTCCATCAGGTTAATGTATGCTCATCCTTCGTGCTTTGAGTTGTCACAGGAAGCCTTTTCTATCACTTTCACCACATCCTCCTGGGCAAAATGAGTCACAAGACCAGCCCAGATTAAGGGATGGGAAAACACACTCTATCTTGAGATGGGGCAAAGTCACACTGCAGAGGAAGGGTGGAGAATTAGGGCCATTTTTGCAATCTACAACCAGAGAAACCAAGAGAACTAATGTCAAAAGCTGCCAAAACGCACCCTTTCAGTCACCTCAGTACCCAAAGGACCCTGTCTCAAGACAGTTTCTGCGTCCTATTGCGACCTTCCACCTTGGTGTTGCAAGACTCCACTCTTGTTGTCCAGAGTGCTGACTCTTCTCTTGGCCATATTTGCTGCCTTCTAAATGGAAACGTTGCCAACAGCAGTCTGGGTGCATGAGTGAGTGGGATGGAGGAGGGGGGGAGAACCTATGCTCCAACAGCCACATGCTCCTTGGGCTGCATACTGAGTCCTCAATGGAGAACACTCGGGTTTGATGCCAGATCTGAACGGCTCAGGGCCATGGGCCTTGAGGTCTATAAACATCAGATGCTTTTAATGCTGCCTTTCTTGCTTTGCCTCGGGAGCAGTCGCTCAAAGAGGGAGTCCCTCCCTCTGCCCATGAATGAGGCCTGCCTGCCAACACCAATTCCAGCTGTGAACATGTAATCAGCTCTTCTATGGCCCCAAAAGGGGAGTCCCAGAGGCCTAAATTTAATTTTCATGCATATTTGTCTTCTCCCTCCACTTTATGCAAACACTATTTTGTCGCCAACACAGGCGCCAACTGTTTTGTTTGGATAATTGCTCGAAGTCAACCCCAAACTACAGGGAGCTCCCTTTTTCAGAAAGCACATTTTGGTTAATTTTCGGTTAAGCAAATGATATCTTCCTTCAGCTCTTCCTTCAGGGTTTCGGCGATGATTTCTGTAAACATTTTATTCATTCTGAAGCAGTTTGACACCAGCGTCAGGTTTATTCTCCTCTATCCTGGGTCGGTAGGAATGAGCAAAGAAAACAGGAGCTCGGCAGCCCCGCGGATCATCTGCTACTGCTGTTTTTCTTTCAAATAATTCGCTATTCATCTTGCCACAATCAGCTGGTCCTAGAGTGGCTGTAATAACCCAAGTGGAGGTTTGTGGCCATAATAGGGAGGAGGGGAGAGAGAAAAATGAACTCTTGTAAAACAAAGATCTTATTTTTATGGAAATGAATAGAAACTCTGAAGTAAGGATGAGACATATGGAAAAGCATAAAATATGAACAGAACGTTTTAAAATAGAAGGTCCTCAGAAATGCTCCATATGGCCCAGCAGTATTTAAGGTAACAGAAAACAGTTCATGTTGCAGCTGCAAGTGTTCATTCCTGGGGTTCAGGACTCAGTTCACAAAACTGTACTCTTCAATTTGTCTTGAAGAATGCTTTCTTTGTCTAGCTCCTGGGGCTAATTCTCTTAGGGTTAGGGGGAGAGTTAAATGAGTAAGTTATTAAGACCGACAATTTTAATTAATTGTATTTCATTCTTAATGAAGGGATAAATTACTCATAAATGATCTCTCCTCCTACCTTACTTAATAATCAATAGTTATGAAATAGTTATGAAAACTTCATGCAGTTTTAGAGCCTCTTTAGAGCTTAGGGGATCTACATATTAGAGCGTAGTAACAACACAGGACTCATAATGGAAACATCATTCTAAAAAAACGACACAGGACATTCAAATGGCATCTCCTAAAAGCACAGTTCATATACACCATTAATGCTAGTCCATGATTACTATCTATCTGAAGAGTCAACCAACAAAAATCACACATTTTACTGAGGATTTTCTGATTTTTGCCATGGTATTAAAAATGACTTGGGAAAATCAGTGTGAACATCAAATGAGTTTTGTTATTTAGAATTCTCCATAGATAATATGCATCTCAATATCCGTTTTGCCCTGCAGAGAGTGAAGGGAAGATTTAATTCACCAAATATGAAACTAAGTCATGTTGAATGCTTGCATCATAATATGTCATATGCCAGCCTTACCGTAGGAAAGCGTTCCTTTTTAATATCCTGGGCTAGGGTGTGACTCAAATCTTTGGATACTGGCTTTGTTTCTTCATGATGTCCATCTTAAATTTGAATGCAGAAAATGAGATAGAAGGAAACCGGAACATAATAAGAAAATGAAGGAATCTATTTTTGTTTGTTCAATAAGACCTTTTTATTTTTCTGACAGCATCAAAAGTCTCATTCTTACTTTTCTTTCCTTTAAGTTTGTAAATTCTGCCAGAACATTTACCATGCCATTGTAGTGCCATTCGTTTCTCATTTTACTTTGTCTGCACAATCCTGATCAACTAATTTCATTTTTCTGCGGCTAAACGATTTTTTTTTTTTGGCTGAATTGACTGGATGTTTGGCTTTGTGTAGACACAGCCTCACTGTAAGTTGGCCCCCTAATTCAATAATTCACCATGAAGACTGGTTTTCATCCTTAGTGTGTTGAACAGGCATCTAATCAACCATTAATTTCCTTTTTGTTGGATGAACATAGTAACTATTTCTTTCCTTCTGATGAGAAACAGAGGCAGAGAGGATTAGGGGTTGCCCTAAGTCAGAAAAGGAGGTTGAAGAATTCAGCCTCAGGAATCCGTACAGTATTCAGGAGTGATGTGGTAGAGAAAGGCCAGAATTTGGGGGGAAAAAGAGATGGAGAAGAACTAATGGGTAGGTGCACCTATGTGGTGCTAGACATGGCACTCAGCACTTTAAATCAAGCCAGAAGGTTCTTTTACTGAAGAGTTGGACAACCTTGGACAAGTCTCTTAGATTCTCTAAACCTATTTTTTTATCGTCCTAGCGTGAAACAAATCGAGTGGAACTGAGCAATATTTTATTTTTTTATAATGCATAATTGTAATATTTCCAATGACAAATGTGAAATTATGCATATCTTTACTTAGTACCTTGTCATTTTCATTCTTGTCTTTTGAACTTATTAAGAGGTGGTAAGAAATTTTACCATATTTATGAGGATGAAAAGTCTTCATTACTTACCTAAGTAACTTTGTTATAAACACTCCATTTATTTAAGAGAAATAACAGATGAGCCTAATAGCGTTCTTACGAATTTAGACACTTGTGGTAGAGACCAATTCAAACTTAAAAAAAAGTGCAGCTACAGTTAACATAATACAATAATATTGACTAGTTTTGGGGTACCTGGGTGGTTCAGTTGGTTAAGTGTCTACTTTTGTTTCAGGGGTCCCCCAAATCCTGGGGTCCTGGGATCGAGCCTTGTGTCAGGCTCCCTGCTTGGCGGGGAGTCTGCTTCTCCCTCTCCCTTTGACCCTCCCTCTGCTCCGGTTCTCATTCTCTCAAATAAATAAATAAAATCTTTAAAAAAATATATTGACCAGTTTTATTAAAGCTATTTGAGTAGACATCATGGATATATGTCTGAATTACATTGATCTTACTTATCTAAAGTAAATGGGATTTGGGCTGAAGCCTCAGGGATGATCTGAACCAGGGACTATGAGAGCTTCTAGGACCCTCCATCTCATGCCCCTCATTCTTCCTGCATGTCACCTTTATTTCTTCAGAGTAGCTTCTTCAATGAGGACTGAAAATATGGTCTCCAATAACTCACAGTTCATATTTCAGAGCATCTCTTTCTGGAAAGGAATAGAGATGTGGTCTCTTAGGTCCTAAGAACAAAAATATATTGAAAGAATCTGATTGTCCAAGCTTGAGTCAGTTGCACAAAACCGTGTAAGGGAGTGTGGTACCATCTTGAGTGATTTTCCCATTGTAACTGAAAGGAAGAATATAATAATAAGGAAACTCTCCTTTAAACTACTTTGAGTCATAGGATCATTAGCCTGAAGAAAGTGTGTGTGTGTGTGTGTGTGTGCACAGACAGAATAAAACATGATTACTAAAGTTTAATAAAGCATTGACAAAAGAAATTCTTTTTTTAGAATTTGCTTAAATACTTAGAATGGTTACTTTTGTATGTTAATGCATTTATTTAGAAAACCTTTCCTGAACTCTCACAGAGTGCTACATGCTAGGCACTGGGCTGGATTCAGAGAAGTATAAAAATGCAGATTCTTTCCTCAATTAATTTACAACTTTTTTGTTAAAAAAAGGGCATACTCACCTAAGACTTTAAATTTTTTTAAATTTTTTATTTATTTGGATTATTTTAGAGAGGGAGAGGTGGGGAAGGGACAGAGGGAGAGAGAGAATCTTAAGCAGGCTCCATGCCTAGTGTGGAGCCTGACCCAGGGCTTAATCTCACAACCCTGAGGTCATGACCGGAACTGAAATCAAGAGTCAAATGCTTAATCAACAGAGCCACCCAGGCGCCGTCTTACCTAAGACTTTTAATTACAATGTGGTTAGTGTCCAGTGAGAATACAGGAAGAACTAGAACCACTTACCCTGAGGGTTGGGCAAGTGTTATGAACATGAGCAGCAGGGGAAGACTTCATAAAAGGAATGGTACTTACCCTGGGCCTTGAAGACTAATAGGATGTAGACGGTAGACAACATTTCACATGGAGGATGTTCTAAGTGGAGTCAATATACAGGGGTGGAAAGAGGACTCAAAGCCAAGGCAAGTGGCTGTTTCAAAACACCTTCCTGATATATTATATACAAAATTATTTTGCCTAGAAAATGCCCTTTTCAAAGATAGTTCAAAAGTTGGCTTCCTTTTATCCCTTATCTGGTTATGCCTTGTTCTGAAATAATAGAATATGAATTTGTGAGGCTGTATTGTAGTTAGTTGGTGTCTTGTCTATAGTATAATAAAAGTAAATTGTTCCAATGTTGAATCCTTCCTTAATATGCATGAGAATTTCTTTTATTTAACAGAAACTTATTATAGGTCAAGAGGTGATGAATTGAGACTTTGATCCTGTTTTATTATTGAAAGTTACGATTTATGTATAAAAATTTATGGAGTACCTGCAATGATGAAATTGACATATCTTGTCTCTCTCCTCACGGAGCTTGGAGTAATTTTGAAGACAGGATAATTCGATAAGCAATTTCAAGTGTTGATTGTTATGATAAAACAAGTCCAAGGAACTATGAGAATATGCAGCAGAAGGAGCTAAGCAGTTCAGAGTTTAGGGAAAAGAACAAGAAACGGAGAGGAGTAGAAATTGTTCAGAGGTACAGGGTCTGTGGAAGATATGCCACATAGAAAGAAAATGTCTGAATGTCAGGAGATAGTATTGAAAGTATGATGTATCCAAGGAACTAAAAAGAACTCTCCTTTCTTTTTTTTTTTAATTTTTATTTTTTTATTATGTTATGTTAATCACCATACATCATTAGTTTTTGATGTAGTGTTCCATGATTCATTGTTTGCGTATAACACCCAGTGCTCCATGCAGTACGTGCCCTCTTTAATACCCATCCTTTCTCTTTCCATTTCTCGTCTCTCCCTTCTGACCCACACCATGACTATGACTAAGGTCAGAGTGACCCAGCTGAGAGATACATGCTTATTCACTAATCTTTCTCTTGCTTATATTCTTTTCAGATTTCTTAAGTTGAAATAAATTCCAACTCTTTTCAAGATGGTGCTTAATAACCAGAACCCCATATTTCTAATATTGAACATAAAACTGGTTCTGACCAAGATTGTCAAATAAGGAAGCTTGCCGTCTGCTCTTGGGTTTCGTAATAAATGCATGTGATACAATTTAGCTTTGCTTAGTTCTGCCATCACGCTTCACTTTGGATAGCCTTTACCCAAAACTCAGAGTTGTCAATAGACCCAGATGTTTGAGTTCTTTTGTACCAACTGTATTAAATCTCACTGATAGAAATTCCATGGGCTTGTTGGTCTCTACTATTAAGAAGACCATTCAAGACTCTGAGATGTTAAAATAAGTGATTTCTCTTTTCAGTGTGGAAGGTTATTCCTGTCAAGAGGAGATGCCATTTGGTCTAATGATTACATGTTATTAAATTAATATTTTAATTGGGTTGCCTGGTTATTCTAACCCCCTATGGCCTCGAGGTATATTCCTTCAAGATGATCTCTCACCATAATGTCTGCAGCTGATTCAAAGAAGTGAAAGGATATTTGTTAAAAGAGGAGATCATCACTCAAGATCATTTGCCTCCTTGGTGTCAGCCATCAGGCTAATACATTTATTTGGACAACAGTAGGTTCTGACAGAACTTAAAAAGTTCTCTTTCTTGGTTGTGAAATATGATGGATGTGCCATACTGGTGACCTTTACACAAGGCCACATGTTAATATTCAGGACCTCCCTTTTGTTGGCCTCAAACAATGGCTGTCATTAAGAAAGCTTGGTTTGCCAATATGCCCTCTGTTAGGATGCTGAACCACTCCTGATTGGTCACCAGGAAGTATCATGTGCCTTTGATGGAAATGACATGGAAGATGTATGGTCAAAGTGCTGTGCTCAGCACCACTGCTGTGCAGGGGAGAAAACCACTATGACCCAAATAGCCCTGCGCTCAAACAATGTCGCACCAACCAAAGACAACATATTGGGAAGAAAAATGCTTGTAAACTGCGTGTGTTGGAAGATGTATTGGCCAGACGGCCATAGGGCAATCTTTGAACTATTGAAATCTTTAGAAATATTGTTTGGTTCTGAAACAATACTTACAAACCTAATTAATCAAGCATAGATGGTTTATTTTCAGGCTTTCCACAGTGTGTTGCTTTAATGCAAGAATAGGGTCTGTTGGGTTCTTTTTGCTGTTTCACAGAGGCACGCAGAAACTCAGCATGGGCATTCATGTTCATACAAGTTGAAGCTCTAAATTTCAAAATAATATCTACATAGATCTCTGGTGATCCCTTCAACAAAGGCCGGGGTTGGGGGTAGCCTGGATTCCTTTTTCAATTGTTCCTGATTCTATGTGTGACTTTTTTTTCACCCTTCTCCTTCATTTTATTTGTCAGAATCAGAATCACTTATTCACAGAATCGTTGAAGAAAGATAATTTCTATTGCAATCTCTAGTTTGAGGGGAAAACACTTTTGCGTTTTTGTTTTTTTTTAACAGAATACCTACCATGAAGTGTTGCTTTCCTGAACATGTATTACTGAATGGTATGATTTAAAATATTTTCCAGTCTTAGTATCACATTTTAAAAAGGTCATTGAGAAACTGCACATCCTCCAGGGGAAGGTTGGGAGATGTGAAAAACATTTCATATAAAAAGCTAAGGTGCCATCTGGAGTGATAGCACAGGCAGGTAGCACAAGCCTTTGTGTCTCAAGCAAGTCGTGGCTGAAATAAACTAATCACTCAAATGAAAGAATTGTCCAAGTCCTTAGTTGCATGCAAAATAGTGCTGGGCCAGAGTTTTAGCAAGACATGAAATATTACACTGGGTCATGGCAGTTGAATGGCATGAGTACAATCCCCGAGGGTCAACTCCTGGTTATTTATTTAGAGGCAGGTTATCAACTTGGTAGATTATCCAAGTGCTCCCCACTGCGTCCTTCAGGGCTAATGTCACTATTCACCAGCTGGTTAGACTACGAAGGGCAGGAGAAGGAAAAGGGGCTGAAACTCAACCCATGATTATAAAGCTTGTAAGCAAAGCAGATGAAAGATTTGGTGGGAAGAGAGATGCTCAAGCTCATTATTTATCAGGAAAACATACAGATTAAAACTGCAGTAGCAGTACTGTTTTATACCTGCCAGAATGGCCAAATTGAAAAACATAATCAAGTAATAATAGCAAGTGTTGGCAATGCTGTGGGACAATAAGAAGCTTTATACACTGCTAGTGGGAATGTAAATTGGTAAAAACACTTGGAAAACAGTGGGTATTGTATATTAAGGTGGAAGATGTGCTTACCCTATGACTTGGCTATCCCACTTCTAGAGAAACTAGTGTACATGGAACAGGAGTTGTGTGCAAAAATGTTTGCGGCAGCCTTGTTTGTAATATTAAAAAACAAAACAAAACTGGACTTCACTCACACACCCATCAATAAGAAAATGGATGAATAAGTACTGGATATTTATATAATGAAATTGCGTTGGTCTTTGGCTACTTGTTTTCTTTAAACTATGTGTATATGTCATGCATACTCTTGTAGGCATATTAAGTTGTAAAATATGAAATTGCCTATATTTGACCATTTTTGTCCTACAATATAGCAATTTCATATGGTAACATAATGTTTCAAAAACAGATATAGAAAAAAATGTTCAGTGTAGTTAAAAAATACTCAGAGACTCATAGGACTGGAGGCCTGAGAATAGGGCTAGAGAATAATTAGGAGATCATGTTATTTCATCTATAGATGAGGAAACCAGGGTCTGGAAATGTTCATTCAATGAATCCACTAGAAACCGAGTGTGCTGGTTCTTAAATTATACTCTGTTTGAAAGAATCTACAGTCTAACTATAGATCCAGTCCACTTCTATGTCCCTAGGCTGGAAAGTTTCTGCGATTCTGTGTACTTAAAACTGAGTAAGGCTGTTGTATCATGGGGAAGAAGTAGTGTTATGGGAGGATGGTGAGGTATGTTTGAATGCTCTTCAGTTACCTTCTGATGCGTAGTGAGAGGCTGACTCTGTGTGTCCTTTTACTAGTGTGATATCAGGAGAAGAAACAACACTCTCATAGAAGGCAGGGACAGGCACCCTCACACTTCACAGAGTACCTGAGCTATTACAGGTACTTGCATCTCTAGTGGCCACTTAATTCTCCCACACCTATGGTAGACATCAGCAACTTCCCTATGAACCAAGACACAGCCATGGAACTCCTCTTTAAAAATCGATGCCGCTTCCAATTTGGGCTCTTGGTGTTTGAGATGAAACTTGTTTGCCCTTTTTGGTAGGGGACAAGGCACTAGAGTTGGGATGGTGATTGTGGTGAACTGAGCAATGTGGACCAATCCCAAAGGAAAGAGAAGGGAAGTGGTTACTCTCAGACAAGTCTGCAGAAAGGGAGGATGGAGGGTGATGTGCACATGGAGAAAGGTAATGTTATAACGCTGACGAGCGTCCATCGGAGGGGTGAGAGATTCATTCATTCGTTTTTTCCAAAAGAAGTTTCTGAGCATGAACTTCTTGCTTAGTGTTTGAGATAATGTGGAGAATGATTCAGAGATGGTACTTGCCCTCATAGAGCTTACATTCTAGTCAGGAAGATTGGAATAATCTTGTAAACAATTACATATATAAAATGTTATTGTAATATATTGAATAAAAATAGAGACATGATGGAGGTCAGGAAGCCATTTGAGAATGAAATGGAGGAGTAAGCTTCTTTTAGAAGCAGTTACCTTTTAGATTAAAAATAAAAAAATAAAGATTTTACTTATTCTTCTCTGAGTCCTTTCTTTCTTTATGTAGATCTGAATTTATGACCTCTATTATTTTACTTCTCCTTGAGAACTTGTTTTAACATTTCTTGTAAGGCAGGTCTGTAGACAATAAATTTTCTCCACTTTTTTAAAAAAGATTTTGTTTATTTATTTGAGAGAGAGAGAGAGAGAGAACAAGTGGGGGGAGGGAAGAAGCAGGGAGAAGCAGACTCCTCACTGAGCAGGGAGCTCAACTCAGGACTTGATCCCAGGACCCCTGATCATGACCTGAGATGGAGGCAGATGCTTAACTGACTGACCCACCCAGCCACTCCACATTTTTATTATTGTTTGAGAAAGTATTTCTCCTTAAGTGTTGAAATGTAATTTTGCTGGATATAGAACTCTAGGTTGGTGTTTTGGTTTTTTTTTTTCTTCCAATACTTTGTAAATATTTCATTCCACTCTCTTCTTGCTTGTAGTTTCTGATGAGAAATCCACTTTAATTCTTATCCTTATTCTTCTAAAAGGTGCTCCCTGCCTCTTCCCACCACTGATTCTTTCAAGATCTTCTCTTTGTGTTTGGATTTCTGCAGTTTGAACATGATATGCCTAGGTGTAATTTTTTTTCTTTTTGGCATTTATCTTGCTTAATGTTCTTTGAGCAGCCTGGATCTATGGTTTGGTGTCTGTCATTAATTTTAGAAAGTTCTCAGCCATTATTACTTCAAATATTTCTTTTGCCCCATTCTCTCTCTTTTCTTCTTCCAAAAAGGATGGGTATCTTGTATCTTATAAAATTGTCCCACAGTTCTTGTATGTTCTGTTCTTTTTTTTAATTTTTAATTTTAATTTTTTCCCCAATCCTTTCTCTCTGTATTTTAGTTCAGAAGTCCTTACTGACCTATCTTCATGCTCACTCTTTCCTTGACCATGTTCAGTGTACTGATGAGCCCATTGAAGACATTCTTCATTTCTGTTACAGTGTATTATATTTATAGCATTTCTTTTTTGTTGTATTTTTATTGTATTTCATTTTTTAATAAAAAACTGTATATATTTAAACTGTACAACATGATGATTTGATACACACACACATATATAGTGAAATGATTACTACTATAAAGCTAATTAACATGTCATCTCCTTACATAATTACCATTTTTTTGGTGTGTGATGAGAGCACCTGAAATCTACTCTCAGCAAATTTCCAGGATTCAGTACAGTATTATTAACTATAGTTACCATGCTGCACATTAGATCTCTAGATTTATTCATCCTATATAACTGTAACTTTGTACCCTTTGACTAACATCTCATTTCCCCCACCTTCCTGTCCCTACTAACTAGTGTTCTGCTCTCTGCTTCTATGTGTTCAGCTTTGTTGGATTCCACATATAAGTGAAATCAAGTAGCATTTCTTTTTGATTCTTTGAGTTTCCATCTTTCTGCTTACCTTACTTATGTGCTCTTTCTTGTTGTGTGCTTTCTCTATTACAGCCTTTAGCATATTAATCATAGTTATTTTAAATTCCTTCTCTGATAATTCCAACATCAGTGTAATATCTGAGTCTGGTTCTTAGGCTTTGTTTTGTCTCTTCAGCTGTGTTTCTTCTTGCCTTTTGGCATGCCTCACAATGTTTTGTTGAAGGCCAATCTTGATATATGAGGAAATAGGAACTGAGATAAAGAGATCCTTGGTGGTGATAGGTATTTATGTGAATCTGGCTAGGTGTTGCGTTGTGTTTAATGTTTATTGTAGCTGTAGGTGTCAGAGGCTTCATATTTCCTCCATTTTCATGCTTTTGTCTACTGTCTGGACTTTGGCTTTCCCTAACTATTCTTCCTCAAAGAGAGTCTTCATCTTCAGCTTTTTCAGCTATAATACGCTAGAGACCTAGTTGTGTGATGATAAGGTGTGGGTGGGGAGAAACAATTTATGATCTTATGATTAAATCTCAGTCTTTTAATGAGTCTGTGTTTCTGGGCTCTGACCTTAACAAGTATTTCTTGGTTTTTCTTTTATCTCCCTATGTGAGAAAAGATGGCTAAATGGGGCTGTAGTGGGAAAAATGCCTTTCCCTGGGCTGGGATAAGGCTCTGGTATGCCTTTGCTATGGAAAGTGCTCTGGGAATATTTGGCAATGACTGTTCTTCCCTTTTCTGTGTCAGAATTGTGAAAGAATCTTTCTCAGATCCTCAGCTTGAGAAACTGGGGTGGAGGACTGTGAGCAGGATTCTTCTAAGGCAAAACCCACTGAAGTATAGAGACCCTCTAAAACTGCATCCCGAAGGAGCTTCTCGCTTTCAAGCTACTCTACACTTAGCCTCCAACAATTCATCAAAATTACCATTTAAATGATCCTACCAGTTTATGGCTTCAGAGGCTTTTACTCTAGGTAAACAGACCTTGGTTTGAGTCTTTGGATTCACCTGTCTCTAGATTGTGGGGTGCCAGTTTGTCCTGCAAACTCAGTTCTCTGATGGGTCCAAGTAAAGTTGTTGATTTTTAGTTTGTTTAGCTCTTTCTTGTTGCAAGGATAGGAATGTCAATTTCCAAGCTGTTTCCATGTTGGAGCTGAAACTGGAAGTCCATTTCTTATATTTTCCCCCATTTTTGTTATCATTATCCCCATTTTACAGATGAGACAGATCCAACATAGACTCTTTAGCGTGTAACTGCTATACAAAACTACCATGCACATCCAAGTTGTGATCACTTCTCACTTGGCTGACTGCCAACTGCCTTCTGACCGGCTTCCATTCTTGTCCCCTTCTGCCCACTTTCCCTTAGAGAGCTTTCCAAAGGTATGTGCTGCTGTCATCACTCATCTACGTGAAACCTTCAGGAGCTTTCCATTGCACATTGTGCAGTTCCCAGACCTCGCCTGCCCCTTCGCTCCTGCTCTCTTCCATTCAGCCACTGGGACTAGCAGTCTTGGGAACACAACGCAGTCCTTGTCAGGCTGGAATGCTCTTTTCCCTACTCCTGAACAACTAAGTCCTTTTCGGCCTTTAAGTCAGTCTCAGAGTCAATGTTACCGTCATGGATCTCTACCCATGTTTCTCTGTCTCAGCCCCTTGAATTTTCCCTGCCTTCACTCACCATAGTTTGTAACTCTGCTTAGTTGTGACCTATTTTTGGCATCTTCCCCAGGAGCTTGCAAGCTCCATGAAGGCAGGGGCCACATTTGCTTTAGTCTGTTGCACCCCCAGGGCCAAATACAGGGCAAAACACACAAGTAGGCATTTGATAAATATTTTTGAATAAATAAAATGAGGCAAACTCAAGATGGGTGGAGAAGATACTATTTTCCACTTGAGTCCTTATTACTGAAAGAGGCCATTCAGGAGCTATAGAGGGAGAGGAGAAGGAACATTTTCAACAACAACAACAATAATAATAACAGCTAAGGCTTGCTGAGTACTTCCTGTGTGCCAGGTACTGCTTTGAGCCCTTGTTTATTAATTTACTTACGCTGCATTTGAACCCTGTCTAGTAGGTATTATGATTATTGCCATTTTATGAGTGAGGAAACTAAGAGGGCAATTGAGCAACTTGGTCCTAGTAACACAGCCAGGAAGGGGTAAGAGAGATTTGGCTCAAGGAGTCTGGGTGCAGAACTTGCACACTTGGTCTTTAAGCTCTACCACTGTTCAGGGCTTGTTGCACTGCAACCTCTTTCTGTAGACTCAAACCCATTGGCTTACAAAGGACTCTCACTCCACAGCTAGGAGAAATGGTGAGAAGTGGCAGATTCCATTAAACTCCACGGTGTGGTTAAGAATCCTTTTAAAGAGTATATTGGAGTTTTCAATATTAATCAAAGACCTATTAAAGGGTTGTGTTTGATTTTATATGCAGGAGGTGACATCAATTAGCTTTAGCTCCTATTTGTGCTGACAGTCAAGGGCAAAATGAGCTTTGGGGAATTAATTGTCTCTGGGTTTTAGTTCTTCTTCCAGGATAGTTGCCTCTGGTCCTCCCATAACATGAACATGCTAGTTAGAAGCCCAAGAAAGTGAAGAGACAGAGTGGGGATACAAACATAGGAGTCATATATTGAGGGATAGCTGCCAGGCATGGGCGCAAAGGGGTGCTGCACCATGCCTGCTGGTATCATAGAGGGGCAGAAAGTGCAGGAGTTAAATGACTAGAAAATGAATAAAATGAATAAATCAGAATCTGTCATGACTTATCATGAACTATTTTGCTGCTCAAGAGAAAGATAAATTGCTTCTGTGGAAGACATTCAGCTCTGAGTCTTATTTTATTGTACCTTGAAATCTCCTGTCTGCCACAATATTACTTTCAATGAAATTAGCAACAGATGGAAGACCCGAGCTGCAAGATGACAGGCAGAGTCGCCTACACATGAAAAGAACTTGCAAAACTGGGATAATGGGAAGTTTTTTTTTTTAAGCAAACAACACACCCACAAAACAAGGGCCTCAACTAGTGAGAAAAGTTGGAGGGGTGGCTGGGGGAGCCTCGAGAATGTGGGCTTTCCTGGGGGTGAATTCCAGTTATTGGGCCATAGGCAGATGCCCTGTCTTCTTTGGCACATTGGAAGCCCTGCTGAGAGCATTGACTACAGCCCAAAGCATGGACCCCAGGACAGTGTCAGACCTGTGGTCAGGTGCCACAGCTTGTTAGCTGTTTCTGTGCGCACTTCTATCCCTCCCGTCATCAAACCCAGTTCCCGTAGTTTGCTCTGGCAACCTGGCATTGATTGTGGAGTAGAAAAACAAAATCCCCTTAAAATCTAAGACATGGGTCCCCACCCCAGCTTTTGTGATGCTTGGTTAGTGGTATGGACAAGGTGCTTACTCGCTGACGTCAGTTTTCTCCTCAGAAAAATGAGGAAGCAAAAGGGTTGTTGTTAGGCTCAAGGGGGATTACTGATGGGAAAAGAAATAAGATGTAAAGGAGATACAAGCTGTAAAGTGATACAGAGTGCTGGTTTCTGAAATGAAGACTTGTCCATAGAGAGATAATACTCTGAGGAGAAAGACACCATTGATTTCATGCTTCAGCATGTTTGTGATTGCTTAGACTAACTCATAGTTATAACAGTACCTGAAATTTCCTATGAGTGAATTAGACAAGTGTTTCCCTGAACACTCATTATAATCCCCATGGGGCTTACAAACCACAGGTCCTGGGGTCCTGGGACCATGTATCTGTATTTTTCAAAGCGTGCTGGGTATTGGCTAATGCACAGCCAGGATTGGAAAATACTGCATTAGATTTAAGAGATGTGTGACCTAATAAAGAAATCATGAGCAGGGGATTTTGGCTAAAATTCTGTCACTATCTTCGTGGGGAAATTTGAAAACTTTTTAAAAAAGACTGGAAACCATTGGAGATTGCAAAATGCCCTTCCATTTGCCACAGTCTCTGGTTGTTTAATGCTAAAACAACTGGTTGTTCTATTCAATTCAGGCAACCTGGTAATTGTATCATAAAGGAAACTTGAAATTCACTCCGGTGTCCCTGAGACTGAGAGGCTCTGGATTGCCGTGCTGAAGTCCATTTTGCTATAAATCAGCTGGTCAATTTAGTCTCAAAATGATCCATTCTGTTGGCCTGGGTAACATTTTGTCATTGGAGAAGTACCTAGTATCTGATAGGAGCTCAGTAAATATTGGTTGAATAACTAAATAAGCATAGTCACCATCTGTCCCAACACCATACAAGGAGGCTTTAATAATTATTCCCCATATATAGTATTACATATATCCATGTATATAATATATTTATTTTATTGCAAATACAATGTTACTTATTTGCTCTTCTAATAAGCAAGGAAATCTCTGTTGCACAGGTAGTGAGATTCAGGCTCCTAGAGGTGTTTTTTAAAAAATATTTTATTTATTTGAGAGAAAGAGAGAGAGCACGAACGGGGGAGGGGCAGAGGGAGAGGGAGAGTAGGCAGAGTAGGGAGCCCAATGCAGGACTCAATCCCAGGACTCCGGGATCATGAACTGAGCTGAAGGCAGACGTTTAACCGACTGAGCCACCCAAGCGCCCCATAGGCTCCTAGAGGTATTTAAGCAGAGATGCATGATGAGGGTGGTGGGGGCCAGCCTCAGATGATTTATAAGACCTCTTTCAACTCCTAACTTTTAGGATGTGAAGGTGCGTAAAGTGCCTTTGAAACTTCCATCCTGTTCTTGATGTTTGAACAATAGAACAAGGGCAGATCAAATGCCGCTGGTTCTAGTGCTGTAAATTTTCCTTTGGGATCAAGAGTCCCAGAGCTACCGTTATGAAAGATTCTAGATATTGCTTTGCATTTGGGAAAGCCTGATGTATTTGTGTGCCATTTTGAATTCTGGGCTTTTAAGATGAAATGAAACAATCAATTAAAATGAAAATAAAAGCTCAATCTTCCTAAAGTGTTGGTGGTAGGCAAGGCTTCTAGAACTCTAAAATTTGCTTATGCACAAAGCTTGCACATGCATTCCCATGGTGCCCAGCTGAATATTTATAAAATCATATTCTGAGATGAAGATGGTATGGAGGGAAGCAAATGATACTGTGACTTTTATAGGGCTGGCCATAGGCCAAAGATGCAAACTGATGGCCTGTGGTGATTCAGAGAGCAGATGTGTTTTGTGGAGCCCAAAGTATGTTTTTTAAAAAATTGAGTGAGTTACCAACATTGAAAAATTATAAGTTTTTACATATATAAAAATATATTTCTGCTTCTCCTGAAAATCCAGAAAAATCTGTCTACACTGGGCCTACCTGCCCTCATGGCAACGTAAGGCATGGTCTGAGAAGTGGCTGGACGTATACTCCCAGCATACCCCTCCTTGGCCCTTTCTCTCATTTCTGTTATCTGCAAGCCCCCCAGAGGCATTTGCTTTGATTCTTCCTTTTGCAGATGAGGCTGTGGTTTAGGAAGAGTGTGTCCTGGTACCTAACATGGCCAGCATCCTCTTTGCCCCTTGCCCACAGCTTGAGCACAAGGAATAGGAATCTTGCTAAGACTTGTTACGCCCTGGCACCGTTTCTGCCACACAGTAGAACTCATGCAATAGACCCCCTTCCCCTTCCCATTCCACACTTCCCACCTCCTCGTTTTTCCTCTTTTCTACCTTCTAATAAGATAGAAATCTAGGAAATCTCTGTTGCACAGGTAGTGAGATTCAGGCTCCTAGAGGTGTTTTTTAAAAAATATTTTTTTATTTTCCGAACTCCCCAAATCTGAACATCTTCCCCCCCCACCCAGCATGAAAAGGGCTGTTGTTAACTGCTCTGGGACAATTGGAACTATTGTGGATACCTGTTTCCTAGCACTGCTATAATAAAGAATCATAAACGGGATGGCTTAAAACCAAATTGTTTTCTCCCAGTTCTGGCAGCCAGAAGTCAGAAATCCAGGTGTCAGCAAGATTGGCGCCTTCTGGAGGTTCTGAAGGAGAATTCCTTTCATGTCCTTCTTTGAGCTGCTGCTGGTTGCTGTAATCCTTGGCATAGCTTGGCTTGGAAAGCCCCCCACTGCCGTCCCTGCCTCCATCATCACGTGGTGTTCTTCCTGTGCACCCATGTCTGTTTCTCCTTCCGATCAGGACGCTCGTCATATTGGATTATGGCCTCACTCTAACAACCTCAACGTGATTGCACCTGCAAAGACCCCATTTCCAAATAAGGTCACATTCACAGAATTCACAGACAGTTGGGACTTCAACATATCTTCTTGGGGGACACAACTCAACCCATTAGCCTCAAACTAGCTTTCTGACCTATAAAATGGAGGTAATAATAGCATCTGTTAGATGCTATTATTACAGTTTGTGTGAGGACTGATTGACCAACATATCTAGGCCTTCACACAGTGCTTCCAACAGAAGCATGTTCAGCCTTTTACCTCTCTTGCCATATCTTTTCCCTCCTCTACATCTCCCACTTAGGCACTCAGGTCCTTGGCTTCTTTGTCATTTCTGTTTGTTCAGTATAGAAATGTGAAACAAACAAATAATCCATATATTACCCGATTTCATTCTTTCTACCATTAATTTTGAAGGTAATATTGAAGTGCATTCTTTTAAACTAATATGTTTACCTTTTGCATTGTCTCCAGGAAAGATTCAGACTCCAGTGGCATGTAAAAGCCTGCTTTATGCCCACCCACACACCGTCCCCAGGTCTCCTGTTGTGAGTGCAGCTTCAGAAGAAGAGAGTCATGGAGAAGCCAGTTCCTCCCAGACACCATCCAAACAATTTGATGAGACCCTACTGATCCTCACTGTCAGACGAGAAATTAAGAGAGCCAGAGGAGCACCCCGTGAGGCCTGGAGCAGTCCAATTTTGGCAAAGCATGTGACAAAAAAACTTATTAGATCCCACTCAGTCACTCCTTTGCACCTGGAGGCTGCAGGCACACACATCAATAGGCACGTGAGACTTCAGAACCAGCCCTCCTGCAATTCCAGGGGAGATTCTGCCCCACTTGGTAAGGGATCACTTTGTGGTTCTTGTGTGTGTGTGTGTTTTTTAATTAATTAATTTATTTTAGAGAGAAAGAGAGAAAGAGCACAAGTGGGAGGAGCAGAGGGAGAGAATCTCAAGCAGACTCCACACTGAGCGCAGAACCTGGTATGACCCTGAGATCATGACCCAAGCTGAAACCAAGAGTCAGATGTTTAACCGACGGCACCACCCAGGGGCCCTGACTTTGTGGTTCTTAATTCCTTGTTTCTCTCTTCAATTGGTCACATTTTGTTTTTAAATTAATATAAACAGTAAAATTACTGACTCAATGGCAGATCTTATTCTAGAAGGTTCTATAAGAGCTGTATCAGTCAGTCTTGAATGGAAGTCTACTTGTTGTCAAGTATTGTTTTGGAGGAGAGAACAAGTGTGATTTGATGACAAGTAATGTGATGATTCAGGTATTGCACCAAATAATAATGATGATGACAATTATTGCTATCATGATCATTCCAGCCCTCATTTAATTAGCTCTCACCATGTGCCATACAATGTACTGAGCATTTCATATTATTTTATGAAACCCTCCCATAACACCATTAGGCAGGTAATGTCATTATCCCCATTTTACAGGTAAGGAAACTGTGAAATCATAGCACAGAATAATGTATATGACGACAAAGTGTCTCAAAATTGCTCCTAGGAGGAATGAGTAAAAATAAGGAAATGGACCAGAAGGAATGAGCTTTGAAACCAGGGACACCAGGGCTCAAATCTCTACCTTCTCCCGTTTCTGTTCAGTAGCCATGATCAGTCTTATACATGTTCTTTGAGCTCAATATTTTCATCTGCAAACTAACAACAATTAACTGCCTTGAAAAGATGTTGTAATTAGAGGATTGATATAAATGAAGTTCACTGAACACAGCAGGGACCAAACAGCAGTGGGGAAGATGGTGGTGGTGTTTATGGTGCTGTTGTTCAGACTGGAGGTAAGAATATGTGAGGAAACAATGTATATTCCAGATGCTCTAGAACTGTCATGTAGAAGGATTAGATTAATTTTACATAACTTTTTTTTGGAAAATTTTGGTAGATTTCACTTCATGTGTTTATGCAGTTTGTTGGAATTGACCAATAGAATAAAGAGACAGATTTTTACTCAATACAAAGGAGAATTTTCTTTGAACTAGAGGAGAATGTCCTGCTTGGACTAGAAGTGGCAAAGGAGGGGCTGGTAGACCTGCTACCAAAGATGCTCATTCAGAGATTGCTTCATTTCTGGGAAGCCAGGCTTGAGGATGGGATGCTGAGGATGCTGGTTGGTTAACTTTTTTTTTTTTTTTGTCTTACTATGTATAAGACAATGTGCTAAAATCTGAACATACATCTTCAGTTTTGATCCATATGGCCATTCTCTTAGACAGGAACTGCTATTTTCCCATGCTTTAGATGCAGAATCTGAAGCTCAGGGGGATTCTGTAACTTTAGAGCTGGAGCCAGGATTCAAGCCTTCTGTTTTGACTCCAGGTCAGAGTGTACCTATACTGATTTTAAACATGATGGTAACAGCTCTTGGGTATTGAGCACTTACTATTTACTAAATGCTTTACTTTTAGCATGTTCTTCTCTCAGATACTTAACTAGTTTGCTTTTTCTCTTCAAGTCTTTATTGAAATTGTCACCTATGTGTGCATTATTTTTCTACTTTGGATTTATTACCAGCTGATGCTCACTCAGTTCTTCATTTGCTTCTTTAGTCATCTACTTTCCCATCCCCACCCCCTTTCTCCACAACTAGAATTAAGCTCTGTAAGTGCAGGGACATTACTTGCTTTATGCTTCTCTGGATCTGCAGTGTCTAGAATACTGGCAGACATATAACAGACAAATCTTAATGAACGAATAAATGAATGAACAAACTTAATCCTATTAGTGACCTTGTGAAGTAAGTAATACAATCCTCATAGTTCAGGTAAGGACAAAGAGGCTTAGGCCAGGTGATGTGCCAGGATTTGAATCTACGATGGTCTGACACCAAAGCCTTGTTGATTCCATTACACCACACTCCCTAAGAGAGTGTTACAAAATGCATCATTACCGAATTGCATTCAGGGAAGGAATTCCTATTCTTTGCTTATGACAGAGCCTTGACCTGTCTTGACCTGTCTAGGTTACATTCTGTTGCTCCAAATTCCAGAACCACATCCATGTTCTCTTATGGAATTCCCTTGCACTGATTATTGATAGCAATGAATTGGTCATCTGCCATGGCTGCAAATCCAAATCAACAAATATCTATTAAGCATCTAGTTTTCAGAAAGTTAGTGTGTTTGGCATTCTGAAAGGTTTTACTTACTTGGAGATATTGAAATGCCATTCCACCTTTATTTCCAGGAAATAATTCTTATACTGAAAAATGAAAGTCACTAAGAGTTTTTCAGTGTTTGATTTGGGTATGTTGAGTATGTTGGGTATGTTGAGTGTGTAGTGGGAGATGCCCGATACATACCAGGACAGTATGTAATGAGCTAATTGAATTGCCTGGATATAGACTGGCTGTTTGACACCCGCCATAAGGAAGGTACCGTGCATTTTTAATCTCGTGCATAGTTTTTGAAATGTGAATGCCCTTGTAGATTGCTCCAAATATTCTATATATCTACATGCTATTCAAAGCCCTTTAAAACTTGTGGAAAGTGATTTAAAGCACATAAATTTTCTTACTTTACTACTGAAGAATTAGACTTTATGTAGGTCAATGGGTATAATTTCTCAGGGAAAAACTATACATAAGGAGATAAATATATATATATATATATATATATATATATATATATATATATATATATATTCTTTTACAGTATTGACCATATTGTAAAAAATCTCAACTTTTACATAAAAATTATTTGACTGGGCAAATAAAGAAAAACATCAAATTGATTATTAGTATTAGCGTGTATGTATGTATTGGGTAGATCTGGATCAGATTAATTCCCTGATTGTTTTAATTTTCAGCTGGTTGAAATTTGTAATAAAAACTTGGGTGTTTAAATTATCAGTTGGAAGTCTACATGGGCTGTGGATCCGTTTGCTTTGCCCACTCTCTAATTCCACTTTATTTTCCACTCAAATTTTTCCCTGGTTTAGTATCTGTGGCCCTATTTTCGTCACCAATTCTTCTGTTTCCCTCTCTTGAGCCGTTTTGAACAGCTTTCCTTGACATGAAAAGTATTATGAGGGTCTGTAAAAATGATTTTTTGGAGAGGGTGCTTTTAAACAACAGGAAGGGAATAGATAGCTTTTTATTTTCTTAAGGCAATGCCAGGGAAGCAGGCAAGGGGAATGTCCGGGGCTTCTCTCTCTCTCTCTTTCTCTCAGCACATTGCAAATGTTGATTTCTCACACATCCAGTTATCAGCAGAGATTTTCTGAAAGTCGCGGCAGGGCGGGTGAATTCCGCACACTTCAGGGCCCCTCCTCCCTTGTCTGCCTTCCAGGTCCCGCTGCGAGGCCTTCCACCGCCATCGGCCTCTGCAGGAAAAGCCAGACCCCTTTGGCCTCGTCGGAGGTCCCCCGGAGTTCCTCGGAGCCAGAGCTGGAGGACAGGAAGGCAGCCCCAGTAGGCGCTCAGGCGGACCCCCATCGCCAAAGCCGGCCCCGGGGCGCGCCCCTAAGTCCGGCTGGAGGAGGCGCAGTTGCCATGGCACGGGAGATGCTCCCCAAGCATCCTCATCCCCCGGGGAAAAGGGGGCCCAGGGTGGACGCCTCCCTCCACGGCAATCTGGCAGGAGCGTCCCTTCCTCTGCTCGCCGGTGCTCCCACCCATCTCCCCTCAAAGAAGTTAATCAAGGTTTGCTCTTCTCCCCCCGCCCGCCCACCCCAGCGTTTCCATACGGTTTGTTCACAGGCCCCTCCTAGGCCGGGGGTGAATGCTCACTTACACTGACCGCTGCGAGGGAATTGTCTGCGGGTGCTGCCCATCTTCAAATCAATGCCTGCCCAGAACAACAGAAAAGGCCTCAGATGTACTGGTTTCCACAGAACCATTGTTAGGCTTTTGTGAAGCAGTTTTGAACCTAATAAATAATGTCAAAAGTCTCTATTGCAGCCAAAAATGTTCCTTTTGAAGCATTTCTAATAGTATTTTTGTTCTGCGGTGTCTCCCAGTGTCACAAAGAATTTGTGTCTCACAATGGGGATGGGGTACATCGCGTGCCACTTCGCAATGTGCCTGGGGGGATTGGACCCCTTTTTGTTTTGCTCTCACAGGTAAACGGTTTCATTTGCCAACTTGAGCTTTGGTTTAAGGATGTTTTCTAAGGGCCTTTTGAATCTCTAAACAGAGTTTAGGAAAACATAATTGAATGTCTGTAATTTAATAGTTAACATGAAATTTGATTACTCCTGATGTGCCTAGGGGAATTCTTCAGACTATATTAGGGTTTTTATGTCAGAAACCTGAAGCTGGATCCTCCTTTGAGGTCCTGAAACACTTGGAACTCATTTTAATGCAAAAGAGATACTGAGTTTTCTTATTTTGGAATAAAAAAAAAAAAAAAACCACTGGAGAACCTTAGGTAACATTCTATCAAATTGGTCATTTTAGGCAATATTTTTTACTTCAGTTAATGTAGGTTCAACAGCAGCTTTTTACCATGATTTAATGCAGAGACTAATTTTAACAAATGATCTTATGTGTTTTTAGTGTAGTATTCTTTTTTTCAGCTTTGAAAGAGAAACACAAATCAACGAAACCAATACATCCATGTGTAATTTTTCATTCAAGTTCCTTGCAATTTTTTCCCCAGGCTTGGATCCAGAAAGTCCGATAAAGGGTGTTTATAAATCCTACTGCATTTTTCCCCATTCAGTTCAAATTAATATATACAGTATGCCCATATTCAAGACTTACCAGCAAGTCTACAAGTCCAAATTTAAGTCTCAAAGTTTTAATAGGAATGAAATGTTTTAACTAGTAACTGCTTAACATTTAGAAGTCTGTTTAGTCCTTTGAGGATGATTTGATTTCTTAGCATTCCCTAGGGGGTAATGCACTTTAAAGAACAACAACAACAAAAGATCCCCAAGCCTTAGAGCATTCCTTCCTCCAGACTATGATTTTATAATAAATATGTTTTTATTATTTATTTATTAACATGATTTTATTTAAGAGAACAAACAGGTTATCAGGGGTGGTTCTATAGTTCCCTGAGGGGATAGTGGCATCTGAACACTGGTGTGCACATGACAATCCTAAGTTCAACTTCATGCCATTTGGTTGGAGAGAAATGTGTGGGTAAACTCATGGCTTTATGTGAAATTTTGATGCCGGGATATTTTAATTTGCTATAATTATGAGTTAGTACGACTGATATTTTTTCAGTTACCGAGCCTATTGCTTTGCTTGAAGTGATTCTAAAACAACTAACCAGAAATCTGTAGTGGTCAATTGCAGGAGGAGGAAATGTTTTTAATATAGTAAATAGATTCTCTCATCTGTAGAAGTGCAAAATCCTGAATTTACTAAAAATACAATAGAGAAGAAGTAATTCTATTCATAATTGAGAAAGGGGATGCAAGCAAAAGATGTGAAATATGTGGCATACCATATTTTATCTTTTTAAAAAATTTATGTTTTAGAGAGAAAGCGTGTGGCGGGGGGTGGGGTGGGCAGGGTCAGAGGAAGAGAGAATCTTAAGCAGGCTCCAGCACAGCGTGGAGCCCATCCTGGACCCTGAGATCATGACATGAGCCAAAATCAAGAGTCAGATGCTTAACCCACACAGGGACCCCGATATACCGTATTTTAAAGCAGGTTCCCAAAGTGTGTTCCTTGGAACATTGGAATTAAAAGATACTTTGTGAGATGGGGAGTCTATAGATAGATATGTCTGAGGGATGTGGTCTGGCAAACTCCCTCTTAGAGAGTCACAGTAACATATTAAGAATCCCCAGAAATTACATGATAAAAAATCTGATAAACTCTGTTTAGCTTAGTGTTTTTCAATTTTATTTGATCAGGAAATCTTGATTTATTTATCTTTATCTATAATCTTGATTTATTTATGTGTTTGTCTGTGTGTGTGTGTAAAGACACACACAGACACACACATATTTTAAAAAATAGCACCTGTCTCTAGCACTAGTGTCCTATGGAACACATGTGAGAAAACTTCGCTCCAGCTCTATTCTAAATATACCAGAATTCATGTAAACTGGTAGGGTTCAAAGGAAGGATTACTTTTCAAAGGTAGTGAAGAAAGAATCAGAGCTAAAGAAAGCAACCCTTAATAAATACCTCCAGGACCCCATTCTTCCTTGGAGGAATGTAACTAGCTGTTCTGGTTATTTTTTCTCATTTTGAGTGCACCTGGTTGGGAGAAGGTTAGTCAGTCCAGCCATGACCATGTTTTTTTTTTTTTTTTTTAAAGATTTTACTTATTTATTTGACAGAGAGAGACACAGCGAGAGAGGGAACACAAACAGGGGGAGTGGGAGAGGGAGAAGCAGGCTTCCTGCAGAGGAGGGAGCCCGATGCGGGGCTCGATCCCAGGACCCTGGGATCATGACCTGAGCCGAAGGCAGACGCTTAATGACTGAGCCACCCAGGCACCCCGCAGCCATGACCATGTTTTGATAGTGATGGATGAGGAGCATTTCCAATGTGACTGTTAGAGTCATGGGCTATGGACATTCAAGTTCTTCTGAATGACGACTACTTTTGTATTAGAACTTAGACACAAATGCACCAATGTAAATGTAGTTGAATCTTTCCCAATGCCATTATTTCTGAAAACAATGCTGAATTAAACAGCCATAATTGAGGATGAATCAATTTTAGGATATAAATTACATGTATTTATTTATAGTACTGTCACTGAAGAATAGAATAAGGTCCTATGGTATAAAATAATTGTTACTAAGATTCTGAATTAACAGCTTGCTTATATTTCTTCAGGGGTATCTGATTCGACTTATGGTACATTTATTACACATACTGTAAGTGTCTTCTAAGGAAGATAATGCACCACTTCAGCAAAAAAAAAAAAAATGTTTTTCTGAAAGTCTCATTGGAAAATAGATATTGATAATTTTTAAAAATTGATGCATTGGAGAAATTAAGTATTTAACACACTCGCTAGTGAATGATGTTTACAAATGAGGAATCCTTTTATAATATATAAAATAAATAATAATTGCAATGACAGATAACATTTGTTGAGTGCGTATTATGTATTAGGGACTGTTCTAAGTGTTTAGTAAATATTAAGTCATTTAGTCCTCACGATGGCTTTATGTTATACTCACTATTACTATTGTCTATTTCACTGATGGAGGAAGCTTTACTTTTAGCAGGTGTAAGACACATATGTATGTATATAGACACCTATATATACACACATATATAAACTTTAAAAACTTATTTTATGTCAGTTTTATTTCATATGTAAAGCTATATTATTATATACTATATTATTAAAGCTGACATATGTGTACGTATATCTATGTGTGTGTATTCCACTTACACAGATAACGTCTATAAATCTATAAATATACCATGCTGTTGGTGCCTAAGTGAGGGAGGTATAGAAACTCTATTTATATCCCTCTCCTCCTGAAAACAAGGTGCAGAGTGGGAGTTGGTAACTGTGGGTTGACGTCATATAATATGTTTAAACTCTTTGAACAGCAAAGTTGGGTCAGAGACTTGTCAAATAGTTCTTTTTGTCTGACACTTCATCTCTGTGAACGAAGGTTTAGAAAATAAGGGAAGGGAGGATGGTTTTGCGGTTCATTAAAGATGGCAACACTTTTTTAAGGCAGCGCTGGAGCTCACAGACATCAGACTTGTGGAAGGGATGGGATGTCGCAGAGTGGGGAGTTAAGGAAGAGCAAAGGTGTTGGGGTCCATCTAGATCCAAAGAACCAAGAATGCATGCTGGTAAATGTGACCTGAACTTAGCGTCCCTCCATCATTTGGCTGGAGTTTCTTCACTGTGAAATTGTGATGACACCTTTTGTTCACTGCAAAGGTGAATTTGGGAATTAAGTTTTGTATAAAATCAAAGCATTTTGAAAAGTAAGAGAACATGCAAATGCAAGTCATTCTTTTGTGACTAATATCAACAATAACTGCCATAAACATTATCGTTGGCTATGCAGGGCTAAGTTAAGGACTTATCCAATGGCTGCTCACACTGACAGTAAGTATTCTTTCTGGTGACCGTGTGATCCATCATGTCCCTCTCTGAGAAGCTTTTATATGTTATATTCTTTACCTTCATCACAGCGCTGTGGGGTAAGTCATAGTATCCCATTTACTGATGAGGAAATCGAAACAGAGAAACAAAGCAATTTGCCGCAATGATGGTTGCCTCCAGCACAGATGCTTGCAGACATTCCATGTTAAAAAAAAATGTTCATAGCTGAGAAATTAATAAATCATTCCATTTAGAACCTCCAATTTAGAAAAGTTCAGTTGAGAGCACAGAAGGCCAGTCTATCATCACATGCCATCTTTTGGTCCAACTTTCTATAAAAGTCTCAAACTACCCAAATAAGGGGCAGAATAAGGTAACGTTTTTGTAAACTACAGATGTGATGTCACACAGGGACCCAGGAAAGAGCTTGTTGTCAGAAGACTTGACATTAAGAAAGATGCTCTAGCGTTCCGAAGGTGGGTGGCATCCCTCCCGCACCGGCCGAGGTCGTTGTGAAATGCAAGCCCCTGCATCAGGACTTCCATATAAGTTTGTCCCTATGTTTGGGCTTTTTCTCCTACTGCTTCCTCCATACTCACTACCCCGTGTTTTCCCCGCCCCTATGGGAATCAATCTGATTTTTAAGTCGGTGATATTGGGATCAGTAATTGTAAGGTGTTTATTGGGTGCTTACTGTCCTAGGTAGTCCTTGTGAGAGATTTGAGAAGTGTGACTTCATTCAACTGCATTTATTGGGCATTTCCCAGGTGCCAGGCATTGGCCTTCGTGTTCGGGATAATTGACTGAAAAGGACACAATCCTTTTCCTTGACAAGCTCCACCTGGTCTAAGACTCAGGTCTTTCATTCATTCATTCTATCAAATTTATTGAATACCCATGATATTCTTTATAACGTAGTGGTGAAGAGCCATTTTGGTCAAGTAAAACCTAAAGAGTGAGACATGAAATAATGACATGATGGTGTTAAGGTCTATAGTCCTTTAATCATCATTCAGAAATCCAGAATCTCAGAAGATTGAAAATTCTTTTATAACTCATTTGGCATCGGCTATGACCCGAACTGGAGTAAGGCAATTTATAGCTTTGTCTCACTTAGTGTGAATAGTCATGTATTTTGATAAAGATGCATTAATACATTTGATTATGGGGTGTTACTCTGGACCCTAATGGATAGTGTTACATGAAACAATTTATGCACCATTACATAATACATAGTGTATGCACTATCATATACAAAAACATTTAAATTCCCAAACTCAACCTGGAGGGTTTTGGAAAAAGGATTTTGAAGTTGTCTAATGGATAATACAGTGGAAGCTTACAGAAGGGAGAAGTCAATCCAAGTTGGAGCTGTCACAGAAGGCTTCCTGTGGCAGGATTTGAACTTGATTTTGAAGAGTGGAGGATTTGAAAGAACAAAGTAGTGAACGCAGTGGGAAGTAACAACAAGGAACAGATCCACTTCTATGGGGCCTGAAGCTTATACATTTTGAGGGGGCCTTTTTAAGGAAAAGAATACAAAATTATGGATATTGTTAAAAGGACTGGGAAAGACCTTTGCAGATGAAAGGCCCTGAAGCTTAAGTTTTATTTGTTTTTTAGTAAATCCATCTTTGAGCAAGGCCAAAAGCACAGATTATTTATTTTACAAAGTGAAAAATACCTGTAGATCTATGAATAAATATATGTGTTGGTATGTGGGGAGAAAAAACTTGAGTTCTTGTGGGAGAAAGGAGTGAATCTGACTGTTTTCATCTTTTTGAATTGTTGGAGATTTTGAAAATTGATAATCACAACAAACTGTCTTTAAAAAAAAAAATCTAGGCATAATATATATGGCCTTTGAAAAATGGTCCAAAGAGCTTTTTTTTTTTTAAGAATGAATCCAATTATGAGTGTATTTCAGAATGAATGGCCTTTCTCAGTTTTCTCATGTTTGATTCTGTAGCTAGTCAACTTCTAAAGTGATGAGAAGATTTGACAATCAGAAATAATTTAATATACTTAAGTGGCAAACTCTTTAAAGGAGAGAAAAAGCCATATTTCATTGAAAATTTCTTTTTAAATAGACTATTTAGTCATAGATTGTCTTTAGATTTCAGGGGCTACACTTGAATTTAAAAAAATCTTTAGAGATGAATAATTTAAGATTAAAATGGAAATTTCAATTAGACTACCTAACAATACTCTTTTACAAAACTATGCACATTGATTTCTATTTATTCATAAAAGTAATACTGATAGTCAATGTTTTGTGAGTACTTACTATGGGCCAAGTACTGTTCTGATTCCCTTTTAACAGTGTATCTTCACCCTCCTTTCTTTTTTGTATCTTTTGTTTTTTATGAAGATCTGTCATTCTTGCTTGGCTTCTTTTATTTATTTTTAATAGCTTTATTAAGACATAATTCACATATCATACAGGTCCTCTGTTTACAGTGTACCCTTTGCTGGTTTTTTAGTATTTTCACGGATCTGCGCAACCATCTTCACAACTAGTTTTGCATTTTCATCAGCTCATGTAGAAACTCTATACCCTTAGCTATTATTCTCCCCCCTCCTGGCTCTAAATGATCACTAATCTCCTTTCTGCCCCTATACATTTCCCTATTCTGAGAATTCAATATGAATGGGATTATATAATATGTGGCATTTTGTGGCTGGCTTTTTCCATTTCACAAAATTTGTCAAGATCCATCCATGTGGTAGCGTGTTGCTATTCATTCCTGTTTGTGGCCAAACAATATTCCATCATGTGCCTAGACCACATTTTGTTTATGCGTTCATTAGTTGATGGACATTGGGGTTGTTCCCACTTTTTGGTTATCGTGAATAATGCTGCTATAAACACTTATGTGCAGGGGGAGACGAACCATGAGAGACTATGGACTCTGAGAAAGAAACTGAGGGTTCTAGAGGGGAGGGGGTGGGGGGATGGGTTAGCCTGGTGATGGGTATTAAAGAGGGCATGTACTGCATGGAGCACGGGGTGTTATACGCAAACAATCAATACATCAAAAACTAATGATGTAATGTATGGTGATTAACATAACATAATAAAAAAAACAAAAAACAAAAAACAAAACACTTCTGTGCAAGTTTTTGAGTAGGCATATATTTCATTCCTCCAGGAGACAGTGTCTGTATCCGTCTTCTCCATACTCCCTTGGCCTGTTGTTCTTATTCCCTTTCCCACAGGTGGAAACAGAGTTGGGAGGTTAGGGCACTTGTCCAAAGTCACTTGACCTGTGCAAGACGGAGCGAGGCCATAAACCTCGTGCTTCTCTCTAGACCAGCTCCTCTCAGAAGGGTATCCAGGCTCTCCTTTTAAGGACATTTAAAAAACTGTACAAAATTAATAACTGCCATTTAAATATACCCACCCCCAGCTACTTACCTGTCACCTGACGAAATGCTACACCTATTTCCTAAAGTGCATCCAGAAAATACCATTCTTACAAACGTTATAGCCTGCAGAGAATTAGCACCCCTTGCACATTCTACATCATTTTTTTAAAAAATCACATTTTTCTCACTTTGCCCCAAATTACTTATGTTTCTAATAGTCAGTGTGGGTAGAGGTTCGGAATGGCAAAGGCCATCCAGAAACGGTCTATTAACGAGTCCCCCCCCTCCTCCCGAATTTTTCTTTGGGATGAAATCAGTATTGCATGTTAGTTCCTTCCTTCCCACACCTCCTCTAGGTTAAAGTTGAATTCTTTGAGATCCCGATTTTTTTTGTGTGCGACTTGAACAATATTCTCTTCACATGTCCTTGCATAAGCCCAACAATTGCTTGTTGACCCATTTTAACCTCTTTTGAGCGTCATCTTCAAAGTGTAACTGTCCTTGACAATGAAAGAGACCTTCCTATTGTCTGGTCCTTCCAGGCAATCTTTAGCACGGAGCTAAATGGCTTTCAGATGGAGGAGTTGGCCAGAGGAAGGAGACAAAGTAAGCTGTTGTTCCTGAGTGACTTTGCTAAAGTTTCCCTTTTCTCTCTTAGAATGGTGCCTTTCTATAGAAAATGACAGACGTTTTGACAGGTGCAATATGCTTTGAACTGTTGTGTCCGATAATTCTTTTGTCTTGGGTTTTCCCAGCAGAGTGGTACATCTTAGGATCCTGATATGCATATTGTTTGCTTTTCATTTAGTGTGGTGAAGCCTTCCTTCTCACTTTCCCTCCTCTTCACTCTTGAGGCCCTTTGCACGCATGTCACTAACCCAGATGGGAAGACAGGCACTGGTGGTGCAGGAACCTCTCCCCGAACCTCCCCCCACCCCCTTTTTTTTCTCAAAATGGAAATCACTTCTAGCATAGTTTTCTCATTATTGTTTAAAAAGAAAGAAAGAAAAGAAAAAGAAATTACTTAGAGAAGGACAAAACACAGTGGCACATCAGAAGCAATGGCCGACAGAGCTAAAACCCTAATAATAATAATACCTAACACACATTGAGACCCTCCATGTGTCAGATATTATGCTAAGACCTTGACATGCCTTGTCTATTGTGAAAAAAGTGGAAATTATCTATGACCTAATAACCCAGTGACACCCATTGTTTACATTTTGGAGCATATCCTTTCATACATTTTTCTTAGCATATTACATTTTGCACTTTTTTGGGAAAAATGAGCCCACACTGAACACACTGTTCTTTATGCTGATTTTTTCCCCTATCACAATGAATGTGGATATTTTTGCCAAATCAACAAATAGTTTATATCATACCAGTTTAAATACCTACATAGAATTTTGTTGTACCATCATAATTTAATTAACCAATTTATTATGTGAGCACATTTTCGGGACTTCCAAATTTCACTATTGCAAATATTTTTTTTGTGATAAATATGATGAATATATCTTACATATCCTTATATGTACTTTTCTGTTTATTTTTATAATGTAAAGTCCTAAAAGTGGGATCACAGGTCAAAATGTGTGCAAGATTTAGCTTTTGATTATCTTTTGCCCCTGTTCAGAAAGATTGTTAAGTATTTCATCTGACATGCTCTCTGACTTCCAGAATTTAAAAAAGAGGTGATGTCACAAAAGAGTTAGCCTAAACAAAAATAGACACCAGAGATCCTAAATCAAATCATTTCGCCTCTTCACCTTTTGTCATGGTGAATTAGATCTACATAGATTTTTCTGCTTTGGTTTAACAGGGGAAAGTTTTTATTTGACAAAATAGAGGACTTCTTTTACTTTAGGAGCTAAAACTGGGAGCTTCCACATATATAATGAAATAGCACTAATTGTCCCATATCTAAACTGTTATGGAAACAGAAACTTAACATTGTCCAATTTGTTTCTCTGGATGTCCTTTTGTGTATTTCCATTAATTGTGGTCATTGCCTAGCACCTTGTCCCAAGTATGACTAAAAAGAACAGGCTGAACCAAGGTAGGAGGGAATAATCTATAAAATAAAATAAAATAAAATAAAATAAAAATTACCCTGTTCCTTGTAATAAGTGATTTTACTTTTTGTTTTAATTCATATTTTTCATTTTATTTTTTCCACATTTTTCGTATTAAGAAAATTTTAGAATTGGAGGAAGAATGAACCAACAGGGAATTTGGATTTGGGGTATTGCTAACATTAGAAATAGAGAGATGTTGAAATGTTTATGTATCTACTTTCAGAACCATTTAAAGATACTTACAAATAAAGTGCTTCCCTACAAGCCAGTACCAAACAGAAGTCAATGAAAAGCAAGATCGGTCACAAGTCTGACATAATGGCATCTGTTTTAGAAAATGCCTGAAAAATCAAAATACTGTGCTCTGTGGAAAATGATGAGGTATGGCATCTGTGGTTTGGATTGAAAAAAAAATCCTAGATTAAATGTAAATGTTTATTGACAATAATGAGAAAAAGTACTTATAATTTTCAAATAAGGACACTTAAATAGTGTGCTATATGTAATTTTTATTTCCAATTTGTTTTTCTTTTAAACTGTATGGCCAACTTACCCTTCTTACTTGGTGACTCCCCAGCCCCCACCCTTTGGCCCCCACCTCTAGCTTTCTACTTTGTCTTACGCTGTGACTCGCTACAATCTGAACTGAACGGGGGATATGAGAAATCGGTGTAGGTTGTGAATTCTGCTAAGCGGGAAGAGTTACAAAGTCACTTCTGCTTTAGTTGAAGCAGCAGGACACTGGCAGTTTGGCAGGCCATGGGTCATGTGATCCGCTGACCTCTATCTGGGCTCCGTGACTCTGCCTAGTAACAATTGATTAATGGTGTATGGTAACTCTGGAGAGCAGGTCTCATCCGTTCCCCTGAGTTGAAGACTTCCTCATTATCTTAGGCCTTTCACTGCTGCCCTTAGGAAATTTTACTCACAAATTAGGTTGAACAAAGTCTTCTCAAAGAAAATTATTTTCGGTGTTTGGTCATCAGGGAGCAGAAGGCTTGATGGTCATTTACTGCATTGACAAAGGGTATGGGAGGCAAGTGGCCATTATAGGGCCCGGACACCGTTCGGGCCTCCTCCCTCTGTGCTCTGGGGCTGGGTTTTCAGAAGAGGCAATGTAATGAAAACTATCACTTGAGTGACAAGTTGGCCTCAAACATTTTTGGGGTGGAGACAGAATATCTGATTTTCGTGCTGGTGTAGAGGTTATGTACACATTTATTTATTGAGCTTTAGTATCCAATAGCCATCTGGATTTGTGACAGGCACAGCTAATTGTCTACCCAATACTCATTCTCTGCTTCTTAGTAACCGAACCCTGGTTTTATTTAAGGCAACAATATGCTAGGTTAAAAAATACGCTCATCTCCATACTTCCTGGTAGCTAGAGTCATGGCATTAACCTATTCTGGTCAACAGAGTTGTTGACCAGAGTTATAAGCATTTATAAGTTATAAGTTATAAGCAGAATTCTACTGAAAAAGCTACCATTTTCCTGATACAAGGAACACAGCTGGTCTGTCCTTTGTCCCTTACTTTTCTCCTTCCTGCTTTATGACAAATGCAATACCCGGAGAGGGAGCAGCCATCTCCTGACCCTCAGGACAACAGCCACAGGCTAAGGATGGTACGGCCGGGAGCTAGAAGGCAACTGAGCTGAGGGATGAGCCCTGAATTCTCTACCCTTGGATTTCGTCTTATGTAAAAAAGATTAAACTCATTTGGTTAAGGCACTGAAGTCTGGTGTCTATCATATACAACTGAATATGTTCAAATCCTGGCCTATCATTTTCCACTTGGGCGATGCTCTCTGGACCTCAGTTTCCTTCATCTACCAGGTGGGGTGGGCAATAGCTGTCCTTACCTCAGAGGGTCATTGTCGTGAGGATTCAGTGCAGCAGACAACACATGCCAAAGTCTTAGCATCTGACATGTGGAAGGTGTTGATTATGTATTAGGGATTATTATTATTACTAAGGATTTAGTGCTGGCTGCCATTGTCTCTGATGTGCCACTGTGTTTGGTCTCTCTCTGATATTCAAGTTTATCTCATCTTTTTAGAATCCAAAAGATGACCAGATATTTACATTATTTATGCTGAGCTAGCATTTGACACATCATTTACTTCTCATCTATCTCATATGTACCCAGTCCATGGACAAATTGCTGAATCACAAAACCAAGTCAAATATAAACTATTAGATATAATTGGATTATGATTTTTTAAATTTAAAATCTATTAACATCCAAAATTTTATTAGTTTCAGAGGTAGAGTTTAGTGATTCTTCAGTTGCATGTAACACCCAATGCTCATTACATCACTTGCCCTCCTTAATGCCCATCACCCAGCTACGCCATCCCCCCAACTACCTCCCCTCCAGCAACCCTCAGTTTGTTTCCTACAGGTAAGAGTCTCTTATGGTTTGCCTCCCTCTCTGTTTTCATCTTATTTTGTTTTTCCTTCCCTTCCCCTATGTTCTTCTGTTTTGTTTCTTAAATTCCACATATGAGTGAAATCATATATTTGTCTTTCTCTGACTGATTTATTTTGCTTAGCATAATACCTCTAGTTCCATCCATGTCATTGCAAATGGCAAGATTT
Organism: Phoca vitulina; assembly: GCF_004348235.1. Lineage (NCBI taxonomy): Eukaryota > Metazoa > Chordata > Mammalia > Carnivora > Phocidae > Phoca > Phoca vitulina. The sequence goes on along the minus strand of NW_022589722.1, from coordinate 16,639,582 downwards.
CATTCTTTTTGATGGCTGAGTAATATTCCATTGTATGTATATACCACCTCTTCTTTATCCATTCTCAGTCGATGGACATGATTTGAGTGGCTGTTTCTATTTCCAGAGGGACAAAGAAACTGGTCTTTTTTAAGGGAAAACAAGCCATGATTTAAACCCAGATCACCTATTTGAATACTAAATTAGAGATTTCTCTTTGTTACCAGGAGCAAGGAATCAGAAGTTTGGCTTTTGATTCAGAAGTCTTTTGCAAGCAAGTTATGTTCACTGGGCTTTTGTGCCATTCAACTAATCAAAGAAATTTTAGAATTCTCTGTTGTCAACAATCAGAAAGCTTTTTTTTAGTAACACCTTTTATGCCAGGGTAGAGGGATAAAAATATGTCAGCTTGACTGCAATCCATTCCACAAATAATTTGAGTCTATTTTAGGTATTTTTTCTCTATTATCCTTGAAGTGTATTTTTGTAACTTTTTTTTTTTTTTAAAGCATAAGCGTCAGGAGACCTGATTTCTAATTTAAATTCTGTATTACCTCGAATAAATTATTTCACTTCTCTGGGCCCTGGTTTCCTCATTTGGATAATGAGAAGAACTTTCAGAGCTGATGGTCTATGATTCTGTGCTTTCTCCAACTTTGCCAACCTCCCTTTCCTGTACCTATCACATCTTAGTTTACCTACTTTCAACACTGACCTTCCTTTTTGCTATCCCATAGAATACCTTAAATTATTCCAATTCACTCCCATACTCTATGATCCATTCTTTTTTCTCTTTATGTCAGACCTTAGAAAAGAGGGACAAACAGATCTAAAAGCTGAGAGATGTCTCAATTATAAGAAGAAACTACACATGTTTTGCCTCTTTACTGCAAAGTAATAGAAATAATAATACTGATGATGATGATGGGGCCACTTGGGTGACTCAGTCGGTTAAGTGTCTGACTCTTGGTTTTGGCTCAGGTCATGATCTCAGGGTGCCAGGATCGAACCCCAAGTCGGGCTCCGCACTCAGTGGGGAGACTGCTTGTCCCTCTGCCCCTACCCCCACTCTCATTCTCTCTCTCAGATAAATAAGTAAATCTTTTATTTTGTTTATTTATCTGAGAGAGAGAGAGAGAATGTGCGGGTGGGAGGGGCAATGGGAGAGAGAGAATCCGATTCCCCACAAAGCAGGGCGCCCAACACAGGGCTTGATCCCAGGACCCTGAGATCATGACCTGAGCCAAAGGCAGACGCTTAACCAGCTGAGCCACCCAGGTGCCCCAAATAAATAAATCTTAAAAAAAAATACCGATGATGATGATGATGATGATTGCTAAAGTGTATTGATTACTTAGTATGTGCTAGCCTGTGCTAAGCATTTTATACATACTTCTGGCCAGTGAAGCATCAAAGAAATCTGTTGGGCTTCTCAAGAAAGACCTACTTATCATTGCTAAAGGAGAGGCACATGAGAAGTCCCAGTTCAGAGCAGCGGCAGCTATTTTTACACAGGGAAGGCAGGTCAAGAGAGTTCCAGAGATGCTGGATAATATCTCTGTTATTGATAAACGGTCAATGGACAGCCCACTTACAGACTTCTTGTCAACAGAATAACAAACATATACATGATTTGAGCCGGGTTTTCTGCCCCTTGTAAGCACAAGCTTTCCAACTGATAGAAATGATTATGTGCCAGGCAGTGCTAAGCCTTTTATACCTTATTTAATCTCACAGCAATTCTAAGAGGTAGGTACTGTCACTTCCCTAAATTTTGCAGGTGAGGAAACAGGTTGAGAGAGCTCATGCACCAGACCCAAATCACAGACTGTTAGTGACTCTGTGGTGATGTCTGCATTCCCCATAAGGCCCTGAGCCACCTGTGGTCTGAGACCATCAGTCACTCCTCGTACCTCTAGGTGGCAGGTGGATCTCCAGAAAGCCAGTGGAATGCTTACTGAATGAATGCTCTATTTTTCATGTCCAGTTCACTCTACCCCCACCCCTTTTTTTCATATTTGTCTCAAGCCAATATAAGGTCATGGTCAAGGGATGATGCTTGTGAACAAAATCTTCTGTATCCTTATGTTTCCAAACAGGCATGATGGAATAAAAAATAAAAACTCCAAGTAGTTGTTTATATCTATAGCAGTTTTGAAATTTTGGAAATGTGAGAAGCCCTTGCCATGTCATTTAATGTTCTCGGGGGACAGTTTTGATTAGGAACACTCAGGTGTCAAGACTCAGGAGAGATTCATAAAGTCTGTCACAAGTCTTTGACGATACTCTGTCGCGCAAAAGCTCTCCTTATCCCCAAATTTACCTAAATGGTGTCTTAGATGAAGCTGGCACAAAGTTTTCAGGCTAACTTTTTTCCCCTCCTAATAATTAAAATGGACTTTTAACGAAATATATATTGCATTTGAAAATACTTGCGAGTTACTTATTCTCTCTCCATCTTGGTTTTCTGGACCTGAAAGAAGACAAACTTTCACAAGCTCATTCATTCATTCTGTCATTCACAAAACATTTACTGAGCAGCTACTACATGTCAAGGAAGGTGATAAGCACCAGAAACAGACTGGTGCAGAGAGACAACATTACCTTTCTCTTTAAATGTGGATAGAACCAAGTAATAGCACATAGAACTAAGAAATAGCATAGATGGCCCACGTGGATGTCTGGCTGATATGGGATAATCAGCACCTGACCTGATGGCTTTCAAACTCAAATCTGTAAAAATGAAAAGTAAAATGAAAATGGTTTGGCCTAACTTTCTTTTCTTTCCTAGTAAATATAAAAGACAACAATTATAGTTATGAGCTTTATTAGTGTAATTAAAAGTAGTGGTTTGCTCTTGAAAAGTGATCTTGCGTAGAAATATATTTGGTTTTTCAATGAATATGACCTTAAGTATGTTACATAAATTAGTTGATGCAGTGTTGATACACTTTAAGACTTCTGGTGAAAGGTAACACTGAATTCAAGTCAATTCTTGGGCAAGTGGTGATGTTCATCAAAGCCAGGGGGAGTCTTGAAAGTGGGAGTTGGCCCTGGTGGTCAGGAGGAAAGCCATCTCCTCATTTGCTGATACCAAATCTGAAGAGGAATGGAACCAGGTTTCCGGAAAGACCATTTTCCCCATGTGTCCAAAGGGTGGGGACATTTTGGAAGGATCCATGGCACAGCTAAAGAAGGGTCTTGAAAGTGAACAGTGCTGATCCAGTGCAAGCCTTTTAGAATTCTGGTGAGAATTCCCCGTTCATCTGGTCGTATGGTTGATGGAGTGCTTGCTTGAGCTATGTGGGGCCTCTGCAGCATCTACCGGGTGGAGCCAAGCCCTCAACTGAGGGATGTGACTAGACTTCACAGCTTTGTTTGAGTCAGAAGTCCGAGGAGATTAGAGTCATGTCCTGATGGCCTCTCTCTAATATTAGATGACCTTTTCAAAGGAAAAAAATGTCTAAACTGGAAAACCATTTCGTCTTACCCATCCCACTGGTACTGCCCTAAAGAGTTCAAGCTCCCACTGTTCAATTTTCTGTCTTTGGAGATCAGGGCTGGGGAATTGACACTGTAATTTAATACAGTTGCTCTATAGCAACACTTCAGCCAATGTTTCTATAATTTACCCTTAGTTTACAGACACATAGACCAATGGAACAGAAGAGAGAGCCCAGATATGGACCCTCAACTCTATGGTCAAATAATCTTCGACAAAGCAGGAAAAAATATGCAATGGAAAAAAGACAGTCTCTTCAATAAATGGTGCTGGGAAAATTGGACAGCCACATGCAGAAGAATGAAACTCGACCATTTCTCTAACACCATTCACAAAGATAAACTCAAAGTGGATGAAAGACCTCAGTGTGAGACAGGAATCCATCCAAATCCTAGAGGAGAACATAGGCAGTAACCTCTTTGACATCGGCCACAGCAACTTCTTTCAAGATACATCTCCAAAAGCTAGTGAAACAAAAGCAAAAATGAACTTTTGGGACTTCATCAAGATAAAAAGCTTCTGCACAGCAAAGGAAACAGTCAACAAAACAAAGAGGCAACCCACAGAATGGGAGAAGATATTTGCAAATGACAATACAGATGAAGGGCTGGTATCCAAGATCTACAAAAAACTTCTCAAACTCAACACCCAAAAAACAAATAATCAAGTCAAAAAATGGGCAGAAGACATCAACAGACACTTCTCTGAAGAAGACATACAAATGGCTAACAGACACATGAAAAAATGTTCATCATCATTAGCCATCAGGGAAATTCAAATCAAAACCACATTGAGATAACACCTTAAACAGTTAGAATGGCAAAAATGGACAGGGCAAGAAACAACAAATGTTGGAGAGGTTGTGGAGAAAGGGGAGCCCTCTTACACTGTTGGTGGGGATGCAAGTTGGTACAGCCACTTTGGAAAACAGTGTGGAGGTGCCTCAAAAAATTAAAAATAGAGCTACCTTATGACCCAGCAATTGCACTCCTGGGTATTTACCCCAAAGACACAGATGTAGTGAAAAGAAGGGCCATATGCTCCCCAATGTTCATAGCAGCAATGTCCGCAATAGCCAAACTGTGGAAAGAGCCAAGATGCCCTTTAACAGATGAATGGATAAAGAAGATGTGGTCCATATATACAATGGAATATTACTCAGCCATCAGAAAGGATGAATACCCAACTTTTACAACAACATGGAGGGGACTGGAGGAGATTATGCTAAGTGAAATAAGTCAAGCAGAGAAAGTCAATTATTATATGGTTTCACTTATTTGTGGAACATAAGGAATAGCATGGAGGACATTAGGAGAAGGAAGGGAAAAATGAAGGGGGGGAAATCGGAGGGAGAGATGAACCATGAGAGACTATAGACTCTGAGAAACAAACTGAGGGTTTTAGAGGGGAGGGGGGTGGGGAGATGGATTAGCTCAGTGATGGGTATTAAGGAGGGCACGTATTGCATAGAGCACTGGGTGTTATAAGAAAACAGTGAATCGTGGATCACCACATCAAAAACTAATGATGTATTGTATGGTGACTAACATAACATAATAAAATAAAATAAAATAAATTGTTATTTATATTTTAACATTTTCATTTTTGAATGAATTTGTTAAATTCCCTCACCCCTCTCCCCAAGAAAAAAATCTTGCTGGACTTTAATTGCAACTTTTTTTGTATACTTTGAGCAATTTTGAGAAAGAAATTTACTTTAAAAAATGTTGTCAAAGGGGCGCCTGGGTGGCTCAGTCGTTAAGCGTCTGCCTTCGGCTCAGGTCATGATCCCAGGGTCCTGGGATCGAGCCCTGCATCAGGCTCCCTGTTCAGCGGGGAGTCTGCTTCTCCCTATCCCACTCCTCCTGCTTGTGTTCCCTTTCTCACTGTCTCTCTCTCTGTCAAAAAATAAATAAAATCTTTAAAAAAATAAAAAATTTTAAAAACGTTGTCAACCTATCCATGAAAACGATTTATTTTCCAATTTACTCAGGTCTTTGTTGTGTCCCTTAATAGAGTTAAAAATTGTTCTGTTCAGGGTCAGATGTGTTTATTTATCAGTGGTTCTCAAGTGTGGTCCAGAAGCTCCTAAGGGGTCCCTGATACCCTTTCAAGGAGTCTGCAAGATCAAAATGATTTTCATAATTATATTAAGAAGTTATATATTTTTTTAGTCTCATTTTCCAGAAGCTAAATGACATGCGATATAATAGATTGAATGCAGAAGCAGATATGACAATTAGCCAAACATTAGAGAGTTCCAAAAATGTAAAACCATGCCATTCTCATTAATTTTTTGGAAACACAGCTATTTTTCATTTAATAATATTATGTTATATATAATAACTTTATTATAATTCTTAATATAATTTTAATTTATCATTCTTAATATTAGGGTCCTCAATAATTGTCCAGTGTGTAAACGGGTCCTAAAATTTAAAACTTGGAAAACCTCTGTCCTAGATTATAGTTTGTTGCTGTTGCAAGTAGTATTCTATTTTCTATTACCTTCACTAGTTGGTTATTGCCATTGGTATCTTTCAAATAAACTTTATATTTTAGAATAGTTATAGATTTCCAGAAAAGTTGAGAAGATAGTACAGATACACCCGGTTTTTCTTATTATTGGCATCTTACATTAGTCTGGTATATTTCATACAACCATTCATACATTAGTCTGGTATATTGGCATCTTACATTAGTCTGGTATATTTCATACAACCAGTATACTGATATTAATCATTTAATCATTATTAGCTAAAGTCTGTACTTTATTCAAATCCCCTTAGTTTTTACCCAGTGCCATTTTTCTCTTCTGGGATTCTATCCAGGATACCAACTACATTTAGCAGTGATGCCTCCTTAGGGTTTCTCTTGGCTGTGACAATTTCTTTGACTTTATTTTTGATGACATCAACCAATTAGTCAGGCATTTCAAAGAAATTCCCTCAATTAGGATTTGAATGATGTTTTCCTCATGATTAGGCTGGGGTTGTGGGTTTTGCAAAGAAGACCACAGAAGTTAAGTCCCATCATGACTTAGTGTTGATGTTAACCTTGATCACTCAGCTGAGGTGGTGTTTGTCAGGTCCCACCCCTGTGAAGTCACTCTTTTTAATCCGCCTTTTGTATGGTCCTCTTTCGAAGGAAGTCACTATGGGCAGACCAAACACAAGAGATAGGGAATTACGGTCCTCTCTCTCAGAGATGGGTATGGTTTGTAAGTTTTTGCTGGTCTAAGTTATTGATGCTTTGGCTGATTTTGTATCCAGCAACCTCCTTGAACTTTATTGGTTTTAAGAGTTTTTTGCATTTCTTGGGTTTTTATTTTAAATCATTATGAAAATTTTGCCTTTTCTCGTTCAGTCCTTATATCTAATTTAGAAAATGTTTCGTGTTGGAACACTCTTTCAGGATTGTATCGGTCAGCTTTACTTAGGTCATGACATGATAAGAAACATTCCCAAATCTTGAGGTTTACAAAATAAAGATTTATCTTTTGATCATATTTACCCATCAGTAGCAAGTTGGTTGCAGTTGGCTGCAACTCTGTCTCCTTTCTTTAGTGACTCAAGTGGAAGACGCAGCTCCTATCAGAAATAGCCTTCTAGGGGTTCCTGGGTGGCTCAGTCAGTTAAGCGTCTGCCTTTGGCTCAGGTCATGATCTCAGGGTCCTGGGATCGAGCCCCGCATCAGGCTCCCTGCTCGGCAGGGAGTCTGCTTCTCCTTCGCCCTCTGCCCTGCTTGTGCTCTTTCCTATCAAATAAATAAATAAAATCTTAAAAAAAGAGAGAGAGAAAGAAAGAAATAGCCTCCCAATGGCAAAGGGAAAGGAGCAATGGCCGAACCATGTGGTAACTCTTCAAGCTTCTTGTTGGATGTGGCCTGGCCAAACTTGGTAGCAATGGAGTGGGAAGTCCACTCCACTAAGGGGAGGATCCCAGGGAATAGCTCTCTAGAAATGAGCCTGGTAGAGAGGACAGGGAATAATTAGAAAGGGTATTATGATATTCCAAAAACACTATGAGTAATAATAATGAAGAGAATAGTCATGCTTGTCTTTTTCTAACATTAAAGGAAAAGCGTGAAAAGTTTTTTTTTTTTTTTTTAATTACGTATAATGCTTGCTTTAGGTCTTTGGTTGGTAAGTAGCTGGTTACCAGGTTACAGAAGTTCTTTCCTATTTGTAGTTTTAACTTTTTAAAAAAACTTATGTTGATATTGACATTCATTAAATTTTTTCCCAATATCTATTGAGGCGAACATGTAATTTTTCTCCTTCAGTTCATTAACATGAATTAAATGACATTTAAAAAATGTCTATTTTGCTTTTTGGAAAAAAATGCTACTTGACCATGATACATTTTTAAACATTCTATTGGATTTAGCTAGCCAATATCTTATTTGGGATTTTTACATCTATTCTATGAAATGAAATTAGTTTATAAGTTTTCTTATGTCCTTACTGCATTTTGGTGTAAACTCATAGCCTCATAAAATGAATTGGGCTGCTTTCCTTATTTTCCTGTGCTCTAGAACAATTTATCTGAGATCAAGATTACTCATTCTTTTAAAGTTTAAGAGGGAATTGAGAGGTACAAACTTCCAGATATAAAATAACTAAGTCACAGGGATGAAAAGTACAGCAAAGTATGGTGACAGATGGTGACTATACTTACCATGGTAAGCATTTTGTAATGTATATAATGGCCAAATTCTATGTTGTACACCTAAAACTAATATAATATTGTGTGTCAACTATACTTCAATAAAAAAAATAAAGTTTGGCATAAAGTTATCTGAGCTAGGGCTTTATTTTGGAAGGAAGAGTAAGGATCTTCTGCATATAATTTTATTATTTTTAATAGATTGGTGCATTCAAGGTTTCTGTTTCTTCTTGTGTCAATATTGACTTTTTACATTTTTGCCAAAAACTGATGTGTTTAATATAGGTTTCAAAATTATTAATGTATGGTTATTCATGATATTCTTTTATGGCGTAAAAGATAACTGTTATATCCCCTTTTCCTAATTCTATCAACTTGTTTTCTTTCATCTTTTCAATTTCAAAAATTTATTTTCAATAAAATTATTATCCCTAATGCTTCTAGATGAATTATCCTCAGAAATAAGTTTCTTCTTTTCAAGTGGTCAGCCATAGGAGAATGGAAATAGAGGATATGCCAATAAAAATACAGAGGTGGTATTTAAGGATTAAAATTCAACTGAACTTAGATAAGGCATTTACTATAAGTCTTTTAAATTAACTATAGATGGGAAAAAAAGAGTGTTTTTTTTTCCTCCAAAACTTGTCTCTTTTCCCACAAAAGAAAACTCTAAAATGTGCTATATATGGATAGAACCAAGTAGTTAAGATATCAGGAGGAAAGAGAGTTCAATTCTGGCATATTGGTCAGGGCTCTGGAAACCAAAGGAAACTAATTTCAAATTGAGCATAGTGTTTGGCTAGATCGAAAGACTAACAGCTGGAAACTTCTGCTTATTAAATTTGAAAAATCTGTATTTCTGTTTTATTTTTCAGGCAGCAAATGTTAAAACTTGAGAAGGATTCATTTATTCAGTACATGTGAAAATATCGTTTCCCACAGTGTGTGCGTGCATGCACACCCACACACCCACATGGACACACACACTCACAAACCCCAGGAAAAACAAGTACCTATTTCTATGCCCAGATGAACCAATGTATGATAAATCAGGTTCCCAGATCAGCCACAATGAGAGGAGAACGAACAAGGGATTACCCCATAAGAAGAGTTAGAGGTCTGTAGGCCACAAAGTGGAGAGACCTAATTTGAGACTTCCAAGGGAAAGAGAAAAAAATTAAGCCTTTCATATATACTGAATATCATACATACTTAATACCCACTGTAACCCAGAGAAATAGGTTTCATTGTTCTCAGTTTAAAGATGAGGTTTGGTTTATTTATTTATTTATTTATTTGAAAGGGAGAGAGAATTAACACCTTTTTTATTGTGACAAATACATATAGCATGAAATTTATTATTTTTACCATTTTAAAGTGTACAATTCAGTGTCATTTAGTACATTCCCAATGGCTTGGTTGGTTTAAATATGTACCCAAGGTCAACCATCTCATACGTGGAGACGTAGGCACATCTGATTCCAGACAGCCAAGGAGATGTTTGGAGCACAGACATTGCAGCTGCACTGAGTTTGAATCCTGCTCTGCCACCTGATGGCTGTGTGGCCTTGGGTATCCTACTTAACCTCTCTGTGTCTCAAATTCCCGATCTGTAAAATAGAATTACTAACAGGACCTACGTCCTTGGGTTATTGCAAGGATTAAATGAATGGGTGCATAGTAAAGCACGGAGAATGGTTTCTATCCCTGAGTATGTCCTTGATAATACCTTATCGTGAACCTGGAAAGGAGAGAAAATGGGGAAGCAGGGGAGGGCATAGGAATGCTCTTGGGAGGACTTTTCTGGACCCTGGACAGCACATTGAATACTTACAATTCTGCTTTCCCTTCTTGGACTAGAACTTTCTAGCTAAAAGAGCCAGTATCCGGAGACATTCCACAAGTGTATCATTTTGAAACTGCAGATAGGTCAATGCTGCCTCACACCTATTAAATAATCCAGTAAGAGGCTGGGGCTTCTCTTCTTCCCCTTCCTACCCCCTCCCATCAGCCTCTCCCTCCTCCCCCTTCTCCTCTTTTTCCTTTCCCCAGTTTCTGGTTTTTTAATTTGCTTGTCCTATTCCCATACCACCTCCTTATTCTTACTCCTTAGACCTTTAGACATAGCATCCTGCATTTTAATAAACTTGACAGATTTTCAGGCATGGAATTAGGAATTAAAGGGTCCAGACCTTTCATTTCCTCAATGAGAAAATGTGCCAGGAGAGTTCAATGATGTGCTCAAGGTGACAGAGGTGGTGGAGGGAAATGACGAAACCAGGGAGTGTCCTGAAGCAGTTAGAGAGGCCTGCTCTCCTTTACAGCAGTGGGGGAGGGGCACTATTCAATGATGTGTTTATTTTTAAAATAATTTTTACAAGCAATCATTATGGCCATCAACATTTTATGTATCGTTTCAATTAGTAAATTATGTACATGCAACACATTCTTATTCTTTGGTTATTACCTTTTTTTTTTTAACCTTAGTGACCCTAAGTGGAAAAAGAAGGCCATGATGCTCTTTTCCTTATCAAGCTGAACCCTAGCCGAAGCCTTCACCCCATGGGTCACTCTGGTGGATCCAGCCTGGAAATGTGAATCTGAGCTCCCAGACGGTCCGATACTGAGTCACACCAGCACAGAAAGAGTGACTAATATCCTGACAGCTAAATATCAGCAGGTGTTAAGATGTAAGGAGGAAAACAACCTGTATTAAAAATATTCTTCTACTTAGTGTCTAACAGGGAACACACTTGCTTAAAACGTAGCATAAAAATAAGCTGGAACAAAAGAGCAAACTAGACTTTATGTGAGAAGATAATGAACTTGTGATTTATTGGAAGCAGAGAGCCTGACGAAGGACTGAGCAGAAAACACACTTGAATGACAGTCAAGCAGGTCACACGCTGGTCAGGAGGCCTGAGTGGTCCCGCCATGGCCTCTAGCCAGCTGTGTGGCCCACCAACGCAGGCCTGTTTTCTCCTGGGCGAAAGGAAGCATTCAGATGGACCGGTCTCTAAATTCTCTCTAAAGAACGAGACTTTCAATGATTCAAAGTCTACAGCTCTATCTCATTTTGATCTTACACTGCTTTCTACAAAGCCTACCTTCTGTAGGAAAAAGAAACCCCTGCAGTCCCAGTGGCAGGTGTCAGAGGTCATAGGTTAAAAAACAAGGGTGCTCTTTATTGGAAATGTAGGAAACGAAATCCAGTTTTCAAACCAGTTTCCCATGGGGGGCAATTTGACCTAATGACTAGATGCCTAGGCGTCGGATGCAGATGCCTGGTGCCATTACTGATGAGCTGCGTGCCCTTGATCAAGATGCGAAGTCACCATCAGCCTCCGTCCGCTCAGGGGGGCCATGGTGAGTGTGCAGTGATTTCACAGAGTGCTTGGCACGTAGTAGGCACTCAGTGTTCTTGTCATTCCCTTACCAACTCAGCAGACTGCCTGAGTGTCTCTTTAAGGTCAACACTGTTGAGTCGATGCTAAAGAACTAGAAATAACACAGTCACGGTCATTGTAATGGCCTAGGACACTGTGTTCTTCTCCCTGCCCGTGGTTATTCCATGACGCAGTCTAATGTCATGCTTCATTTAGTCATCCTAGTTCACACCACCTCTTTATTCTCACCTCTTGGGTTTTTCATCACCACCTTCTGTATATTAGTAAACTTGACAGATGTACACTCATGGAAGTAGAGAGTCCACACTTTTAATTTCATAGATGAGAAAATGTGCCAGGAGAGTTCAGGGATGTGCCCAACGTTACAGAGTTGGTGGTGGAGCTAAAATTCTGTTGTGAGGGTGGCCGTCAGTCATAGCAGTGTGGCCAATATTGGGGTTGTGTTTGTTTGTGAAATAATGATCAAAAGCTGTCAACATGGTGGAAACAAGTCAGACCATTTAAGTGAACCCCCTGGAAGTAAGTGTCAGTTGCCACCTGTTCGTGGAGTAGATCAGGCTCCGAGTGATTGACTCCTCCAATGGCTGGTGTCCTTGTTCTTACTCATCCCTGTTTTAACAATCCAGCCTCACTGTCATCCTCTCCGAGTTTGCATTTACTCCACAGTCTGGAAGTTCTCCTTGTTGTTCTGAGCGTGCTCTTTACCCTGTCTTGTTTATTTCCCCATAAAAATAAAAATAAAAAAAAAGGCATTGTTGTCTCCATTGTACAGATGAGTAAACTAAGGCTCAAAAAGGGTGTCTTACTGAGTCATACAAATGGCACGGAGGCAGACTCAGGATCACAGCAAATGGGTCTTTGTTCCTCTGCAATGCACTTTCCTGCTCTCCTTCTGACTCAGAGCCATTCTCTAGGCCCACCTGTTTAACACAGTCACAGAGGGGCCTGCGAAGAGTGGGTTTAGTCTCACCTCTCTGTGAAAATAGCATCTTAGTATTGTATCTTCTCAAGGACAACTATTTCAAAGTGACTTGTTTGTCTAGTTGTTGGGGTTAAGCTCTTGTACTCAATCTGGTAACAAGTGATTTCCAACTTGGAGTACAAACAGGACTCATAGGTGCTAAACCCTCAGACGAAGAGGAGCGCTCCCAACACCCCCGGTCTACAGGGGAAGCCACTGCGAAATTCACAAGCTCTTCGTGACACGCAGCAAGGTGCTGTCTGGCTATTTTAGAGCTGAGAAAAAACAAACAGTTCCAGAATTATTGATTTGTCCCTAGCAGAGAAAAGAATACAATTCACATTTCTGGGTTCTTGGTTTTGTCCTCTATTTCGTCATTCTTTCCTACCCTGCTCTGGGAAACTGTCAAAATTATCTCACTTTGCTATTGCTGTAATTAAAGAATAGCAATCGGTTCAATTTTAATAAAGTGAGTACTGGTTATCGCTCCTTTTATGTGTCAATTTGACATGTTTGTGATTTTTTTTCAATTTTAAGATCCAAATATTGTAAAACTATTAAAAACAAAACCAATAATCAAAATCTAATCTGAGGTTTCTTTAGTTTTTCAGAGCTCTGTGGAAATTTTTTCTCTTTTTTCCTCCCTTCCTTCCTTTCTTCCCTCCCTCCCTCCCTCCCTCCCTCCTTCCTTCCTTCCTTCCTTCCTTCTCTCTTTCTCTCTCTCTCAATCTTTCCCCCCCCCCCCCGCCCCAGCCCAATCTAGTAGAAATGTTTTCCATTCCTTGTGTTTGGTGTACTCCTACTGATACTCTAAAACCTCTATCTTAAGTGTGACTTTTTCACTTTCCTTCTCTCCATCCCAAGTGAAGAGCTGCTTTTCTGTATCTGCATAGTACCTAGATCATGTTTCTATCAGAGTGCCTGCCACGCTGTATTATAAATATTTGCTGCCAAACGTTTATGGATCACATGGTTCCTCTACTCAAATCCTTTAGGGACTTCTTGTTAATTTCAGCATAAATTCCAAACTCCTTAGACTGAAATCCAGAATCCTTTGTTGTTAAACCCTGAGAACCTCTCATTCATATCTTACCATCCACACTTTTATCCTCAGCTCCAGACAAAGCTGAGATGCCAAAAAGGGTTATGCTATTCACGTCTACATCTCTGGCCCATTCTTTCCCCAGTGCCTGGAGGACCTCCTTTCCTCCACCCTTTGCCAGGGGACATCTGAATATCACCACTCTTAGGAGCTCTTCCTGAGCCCACCTGGCTCCCAAGGTGCAACTTCCATGCTCTCCCAGGACACTCCTGGTACCATTACCACTGTGCTGAGCATTCTGCATTGAATTTGTCTCTCCCCCAGCAGACCAGAACTTTGGGGGAGAGTCTGGGTCTTCTGCCTATCTCCAACACCCAGCTGAGTGCCAGGCATTTTTTGGGTGCTCCATAAATCCTTGTTGAATTCAATAAATTAAGAGCAGCCATGGCCAGTGGTGATTCCAATAGCCATTGCATGAAAAATAAAAGCTGATTTATAAACTTGTCATAGGATAACCTGTGGGCAGATAGATATTAATAGAACAGACTGACTCGCAAAACCATGATTACGATTGCTACCATTGCTATTTTTTTCTTCTGAGTTTAGGAGAATGAAACACAAGATGAGAATGGCCCTATTCAATGTGGTTGGCTTGGGCAGCCAGGCCAGAGTGATTCCCCAGAAGTCCAGCCCAGGTGCTTCCTCTCAAACGAAGCTCCAGCCGCACTTCACCCTTGCTTTACCTTGTCATTTGTCTACTTAGGCCATTTATTTGCTTTCACTGGCCAGTTCTCTCTCAACTCTGATTTTTTATTTGACTTCGGCAGGTGTAACATAATATTTTGAGGTAGTGCATGATTGTTTTAAAACAGCACTTCATTTTGCAGGTTACAAAACTAACAGAGACCCTTGAAATACCACAAAGATAATGAAGACAAAAAGTAAACACCTCTGAAGTTGTAGTCAGAAGTCATTTCCCTTCTAGTTTCTGGTTACTTTCCCTCTTAATTCCTGGCAGCCTGCAATCACAGGGCTCTGGTCTCAGGCACCAAATGGTAATTTATCATCTTTCTTGGCAGGCTTCCTGCTTCATCCTGCACCTGCCTTCTTGAAAGAAAACAAGACATCAGATACTTATTCAAATAATGGAATAGCTGATCAACTAGGTCTCCACACAATAGTGAGTTATCCATGATAAAAGAACAACTTTTTCATGCATTATATGTGACATATGCATCCTTTCTCTTAAGATTTATGAACCCATGACTATTAGTATTGTTAATATAATCAAACCTTTTACAGCCTCACTCCAAAGCCTAAACTTATTATCAATTGGCTGCTGGAGGGGAGTCAATCAATTTCATAAATGCTTAAACACCTGCACTCTCTTTGGATCAGGGGGAAAAAATCAATACTAAGTCTTCATTTTTCTCCAAGTACAATGCAACCAAATCTTGCTTACAAGTTTAGGAGGACTTATAATTCAGACAGCCACACTTAAAAGACATGGTGGGCTTGGTCCTGAGTGGTGGTTTGTGTGTGTGTGTGTGTGTGTGTGTGTGTGTGTTTTAATCACTCTTCCCCTTTTTTATTCCTGAATCCTAATGAAAGAGCAGGCCACTAAGGAAAAAAAATAAATGAAACAGGCTCTGCTAATACCACTTAGAATTAAGTTCCCTGTTTGTGGGGTGTGTATTTTGCAACAAACATTTATTATATCCCTGTTAACGAGGCAGGGTGCCAGTCCCTGAATATACCACGGTGCCCGAGACGGGGCGCTGCCTTCAGGATGCTCCTGTAGGTGAATGGACAAAGACCTGTAATCAACTTGTTCTAATGGTTATGTAAGTCAGAATCATGTAATTGCTGAAGGTAGGGAAAAAGAAAAGAAGGACAAGAGCAAAGGGAAGGAAATGAAAAAGAAAATAAAAACAAAGCACAGCTTCTTAGATGCTAATTGCTGACACTAAGGCAGCTAGGACCTCCACTTCTGGAGGACATTTAATGTCTGCAATATACGGTGAAAATACGGAGGGAGGTGTAAGCATTCTTAAAATGCTATTAATTCCTTTTTGGTCATAGCTTTTTCCTTCTTTGATATTTTGAAAAGATGTTTTTCGAAATGCAGAAGGGCTGTGTCACATGGAGGAAATGCTTACTCATCACAAAGAATTAACTGATGTTCACTTTTGCCCCTTCTGCTTTAGA
Source organism: Phoca vitulina (assembly GCF_004348235.1). NCBI lineage: Eukaryota > Metazoa > Chordata > Mammalia > Carnivora > Phocidae > Phoca > Phoca vitulina. Next base: position 16,623,816 of record NW_022589722.1, on the reverse strand, counting down.
TCTTATCTAAACAAAATAAATGAATGTTGCCCACAAACTTGAAGTCACTTTGGTTCCTTTTCCCCACCCCATGCCTCGTCGTTCCTCCCTCTCTAGAGGCAGCTCCTTGCTGAATTTGCTGTACTCTCCCAGTTCATGTGTTTATAAGTATAGGCCACTGGCCTACCCTTTGCTTTGTCATCCGTAAAAAGAAGTCATTGAGGCTAGCTGTCCTTCCAAAGGGGCTTGTTTGAGCATCAAATCCAATCCTGATGTGAAAGTGCTTTGTAAACTGTAAATTATGATGGAAAGGTTATGTATTATTTTTTAATGATGTTAATCCGATTTATGAATAATTGTGATACTGCTTATGTGCTTATAACTTTCATAAATTCTCTCTCACACACACAGACACGCACACACACACTACAGCTACCTTTTCTCCCCCCTCTCAATCCTAGGCTCTGATATTTACCATGTTAATGTGTGTTACTGGAATAATGCCTGGCGCACAGTAGGCACTCAGTGAGTGTCTGTTGACTGTGTGGTGTATCTCTTTCCATTAGATGCTCAGCAATATGAGGCCAATGTCTATTTTCATTGCTGCTGGCTCCTCACTACCTGGAACGGTCTTGCTGAATTGACTGGAACCAGAGGAAGTTTCCAGAAGTGACAGCATTCTGAGACAGGAAGGATTTACAGGATTTCCACAGGTGAGTGAATGATGGATGGACACTGCCACTGGAAATACGTGAGAAAAAGCTGGTGACTCTGGAAACAGGCACCCTGTGCTTCTACTCTGCTCTTTGTATGCTTCTCCCTGGATTTGGATTAAAAGGTGTTCCTAATTAGCATATATCTTTTTAATAGTCATATTTTCTTTGTAGTTAAGTTGCAAAGCAAAATGGCTGCCAGGGGTTAGGATAATTACTGTCTGGCCTTTCTTGGAATTTTCCCCAGATACCCTAGAAGGTTATTTTTCCACTTTTTACACCTGGTGTGCTGTTTGATAGTGTGACACCTGGTGACTGGAATTTTCTAGCTCCCCACCTGCTCACAAAATATGTTATTTCTTTAATCTAAAAATACTCTACTTTTTTTTAAAGATGTAGAACAGAAAAGAACGAAACTAAAAAGTTTAAACAGTCAAATTAAGTAAGAAACATTCGAGACTAACCTGAGTTCCATCTGACTAATGTTTTTACACCCAAAATCTATAGAGAAATGGAAGAGATAGCCCCCACTTTTGTACATGCTTATCTTGACCAAGCTGACATTCCCTTGCTTTGCTTTTTATTATTTTTAAAATTTCTTTAGAATTTAAAGACCACAGAGGGATACAAATACAGCTACTTTAACAATAGAGGAAAAGAACTTTGCAAAAGGGGCTGCTCAGACTAGCTAATCTAATAGAAATTTCCCATCCTGGACTTTTCTGGTAACACAGTATGTGCACATTCTCCTCAATAATAGCAGTCAGCTGGACTGGCCAGGGCTAGGCCATCTGCCTTATAACATAAAGGATGCAGACATAAATACAACCAGTCCTGCAGATTTTGTTCTATAAGATTTCTTCCTTCTATTTTAGATATCTAGTTTTCAGAGCTCTGGTATCATTTCCAAATAAAAATAGACTTTTGTATTCAATTATGGTGATTTGATCTTAAAGAGACCTCTCAATAATACACCTGTTTTGTGCCTTTAGAAGCTTTTTGTGGGAGGTAATCCAAGGAAGACACAGTGCCTTGTCCTCTAAGAGTGCAAACTGCACCACAAATGATGTTGGCTAACTTGTCTGGACAAACGTCATGTTCTCTGCTTGTAAGGCTGGTAGGTTACACCCTGAGAGGAGTCTTCCCACCAAATGCTAATGAGAGGCTATCTGTCTAAGATGGTCAAAGGTAGCCTTGGACGACCTACCAAGACAAGATGTTCAGGCATGGAGGTAGATAGAGTTGTGGAGGTGGTATGTGTCCTGTGAAAGTCAAACCAACCCGCCAACACACAAACCAGTCTAAGAAATTTCAAAGGGTGGTGGCAAGCAGTGTGTATGGACTGTATTTTCTCTGACAGATGCTAGCTCCCATCTTCTCCCTTTCCCATTTGCCATGTCTCCTACCCAAAGTGTGTCTCAGTTTCTACATACCCTTGGAATGACTCCAGCTATGGTCATTATGTTCAATGCAATGACATCAGTAATAGAGGGGAGGAGGGTGGGGGGATGGGTTAGCAAAGAGGGCACGTTCTGCATGGAGCACTGGGTATTATACGCAAACAATGAATCATGGAACACTACACCAAAAACTAATGATGTAATGTATGGTGATTAACATAACATAATAATAATAATAAAAAAAATGACGTCAGTAAAACCAGTCCCCTGTCCGACGCCTTGGGGCTTTTTTGAGCATCAAAAAGATACTGGGTGTAAAACCCCAGTCTCTTTGTTAATTTTAAATTACTATTGAAACAGTATTTATCATTTTATGATACAATTCTAAGTCTATTAAAATAGAACAAGATGAAATAGTATCAAAATATGGGAAGCATTTGTCTATCACTTTGGTAAAATGTAAACAGGTCAGGGACATAATCAGTTTTGTTTGTTGTTGCATCCCCGATACCTGGCGTAGCCCCTGAGACATGGAAGTCAAGGATAAGTATCTGCTGATTGAAAGCAAGTATTGTAAAGAATAAGCAGCGATGTTGCTTGGGCCCATTTACCTAGGTAGCCAGGTCAATAAAAGAGAGGAGGAGAAACCATCAGAGATGAAAATAATCATCTCATCAAATGAAAGCAGCATATGATCAGAGTGTGCTGTAGCTTTAGCTTTAGACTATAATTTTGGAGTTATAAATAAACAATTATTTTTTAGCCCTGAAATCCATCTGTTTCTTCTTTGGGACAAACCCTACAAATTCCAGTCTTTTTTTTTTTTTTTTTTTTTTTTAAAGATTTTATTTATTTGACAGAGAGAGCACAAGCAGAGGGAGAGGGAGAAGCAGGTTCCCCGCTGAGCAGGGAGCCTGATGCGGGGCTCGATCCCAGGACCCTGTGATCATGACCTGAGCCGAAGGCAGACGCTTCACCGGCTGAGCCATCCAGGTGTCCCCAAATTCCAGTCTTTAAGCAAACTAAGGAAAAGATCAAATAACCTGCTAAGTTGTGGATTTTTGAATGGGAAATGGTGGGCTTCAGGAATTTATAGGCTAAACCTAGTTTAAATTGCATAGAGTGGCACTGAAACCCATTATTCAGTGAGCTAATACGTATGTGTAGAGGACCTACTGTGTGCCGGGGCTGTGCTGGGGACTGCGGGTGCCAAGGTCCATAGGGCTCTCTCGTTGGCTCGTTGGAATGGTGCTGATTAGACGGTGGTGGCTCATTTCCTTTCTTAATCCTCTGGGACACAGCAGTCAATGGAGTGGTCCACTCTGAATTAAACCCCTTCCTCTTCTAACCATCTCAACAGTATCCATGACAACGATTTATTTCATTTTAGATTGGGTACAGTGACAGAATTCATTCTACTGCTGCAGCGCGGCCCTGCCTCTATGACCTAAAGCCAGGCGGAGCTTTGAGTGCACGTTTACTCCAGGAATGCGTTTTAGAAGTATTGTCACTCTCTCCGATTTGAAGCTAACAATGCAGAGCATTAAGGAAATATATTTCAATACAGGGTACGTGCTGATGGCATGAACTCCACCAGAACTCAGGTTTTTTTTGTGGGGGGGAGGCAGACAGTGTTTCACAAGTGAGAAACATAGAGGACAGGTAACCCACCCTCAAGCCTGGTGGTAGAGGATGAAAAACAGCCCCACTCTAATAAGGAATGGCCCCAGGGGACAGTCAGGTTTCAGTTAAAAGAGCAAAAGTGAAGAGGATGTTCAAAGAAAAGGTTGCCAATATGGGGCATTTGGCTGCTGACCAGTCTTTTCCAGGCTGCTGGGGAAGGGTCTGGAGTCGTGAAGGAGATTGAATCAGATTAGGGGATGTACAGAGATGTAAAGGGGTGAGAGTCAGACGACATGGGAGGTCCTGGAGTCATCTATAAGTATGCAAGGGCACGTCAGTGTTAGACTTATGGACTCAGATGCACGCCAGGGTGGGAAGGCTGAGAATGTGTGGAGCAGGAGCACAGAGCCTTGCGGGGAACACGTGACCAGGCTGCCAAGGGTCAATATCATCTTGGAGCATTTATGGCTCTGTGGGTGCCCCCTTGCCCCCCGGTTCAGTCCAGATAGAAAAGATGACATCATGGCAGGCCAGCAGTGAAGAGACTATTAAAAAGTTTAAAATAGAGAGCTATTATGGCTTTACTTAAATCAAATTTTTTTCTTGTGGGTGGCTGTTCAGCTTGGCCACCTGCTCAGTGTACCTTGAATAGAAGGTATTCTTAAGATAACATTCCTTTTCACTCTCCTTTTATACATGCCTATGTGTTTGTTTTATAAAATTGGATATGCAGAAAAAATAAAAGAAGAAAAGTAAAACCACAGGTAATTCTATTACTAAAAAACAGACCAAACTCATTAGTGTGGTTATAATCACACTTACAAGTTTGGTCTACTTTTTTCAGACTAGAATGTACTACCTCACACGCTCAATTTCATTTTACTGAACTGAAATTAGACTGTAGGCAATTTAACCTTTTAAAAACTTGACATAGTAGGAAACCAATAAATAGTTGTTGAATGAGGGGAAAACTGAAAATTACAGAATTTAATATAGAGTTAAATCTTTTAAAAAAGTAATTAAACAAATGTATTTCCATTCGAAGACTAATTTCCTGTATATAAATATAAACAGAAAAGCTTTGCAGAACTTTTGCATAAAGAGGGATGCATATATGGGGATGCCCGGGTGGCTCAGTTGGCTAAGCATCTGCTTTCGGCTCAGGTCATGATCCTAGGGTCCTGGACTCTAGTCCCACATCGGGCTCCTGCTTGGCGAGGAGCCTGCTTCTCCCTCTGCCTGTCACTCCCCCTGCTTGTGGGCTCTCTCTCTCTCTCTCTGATAAATAAATAAAAATCTTTAAAAAAACCTCTTATATGAATTTTGATGGGGAAATAATTTACAAATAAGTAGGAATTACGACAATTACTCTTAGGGTAATATACTCTCATAAACAGAGACAGAGTTTGTGGACCCTAGTGAGAAACAGCAAATAAAATGGTAATAAAATGCTAAAGATGTAAATGATACAACTAAGAAATTTGTAGCAAGTGTTATGTTTATCCTAAGTGTGACACTCTTAAATTTCTTGAAGGAAAATATCAAAAGAAATAATACTCTATTTTTAGGAAAACTATCCTCAACTTCGTTAAGGTGAAAATTCAGCAGACTACTAAGGTGGACATGAAAACGAGCTGAGTTTGGCACTATTGCTGAGACTCAAGATATGCCTTCAAATCCACCACTATATTAAGGCGGAAAAACGCACCTCAACTTCTTGGAAGTGGTTTCTGAAAATGTCATGCAAAAACAGATACGCATTTGCATGGCATCTTAATTGCGAGTTTCATGTTTTGGCAAGGCTCCGAAGATCTCTTTGCCCACATTTAGTGAGGACCACATGATATTCAGTAAATTAATCTCCTGGCTATTTTTGTTTGGGCTCTTATGGTTTATTATTATGATTATGATTATTATTAATTTTTAATTTGCTGGGTCACCTTGTACTCTCTGCCACTGGTTAGCATATCCTAATTTTCCCAAGGAATATTTGAGTAGAAAATCATTTACTTAAGGCCACCTTAATGCCCATGACTTAGAAGCTTCACTCAGAAGCCAAAAGAGCAGAACTAATACACAAAGCTTGATGTATCTGGTTGCCGGGGCAAGTCAACTTGCCTTGCATATGTGAAGATATTAAATTCCTATCCAGTTAATTAAAAGAGCTTCTTCATGTGTCAATGCAAGACCTACTCCATAAACGGGGCATTAGGGGTTTACTCATATTTCAGGACACAGCACACTCTCCAAGTTTCTCACACTTTTAAAATTTGTTTTTTGTTTGTTTGTTTGTTTTGGAAGTGACTGCTGGTCACCTGTGCATTTCTTGGCAGCAGACTACAAATTTTTATTAAAAAATAAAGTTGATGTAGTTCTATAATGATGTTTTTGTGGGACAGATAACTGGTTGATTTTAATTTATTCAGATTATATGAGTTTTCCTTTCCTCTGATGTTAAGGTGAAAATGTACCGGTTCAATTTCAAACAGAGCAATGGCAATATTTTATGGAGAAACTGCAGAGTAGTAAGAGACCAGGTGCTACGGTTCAACAGACACAGATGTAAGTCCGCACTCCGTTACTTACTATGCAAGTGACCTTGACCTTGGGAAAGTTACCTAATTCCTCCTAACCTCAATGTGCCAGCCATAAACTGAGGATGGTAATTGCACTTCCCTCACAAGGTTGTGTTCAGGATTAACTCCTATAATTCATATAAAGTGTTCAGTACAGTGTCCGGATCATGATAAAGGCTCCAATAGCTACTATTATTACTACTTTTGGCCAGAGACAGAAGAATACCGAAGAATTTTTTAAGCGCTTTCATGAGTACTATTGCATTTTATCATCAAATGAGAAGAGGGTAGAGTCACTCACAATGAACCTTTGACAAAAGACTGCATTGCAATTAAATTTCCTTACCTTCCATGCCGAAGTCTTCTATTCTACCTTTGTGGATAGTCTAAAACAAAACAAAACAAAACTCTGTATGAAAAACTGAACATCTCAAAATATAAAGTTATTTTATATATAACAAGGTAAGACAACAAATTGCGGGAGAATAGATCTTGTTATAGTCCAATTCCAGTTCATGGTCTTTGTGTTAATAGTGAAATCTGAGACCTGACAAAATACTGGATTATAAACTCTAAAACATAATCAACTAAAACAATTATGACTCAGGGTTCCAATTTTCATTTATGTCTTTCTGTTTCTGATTCTTTAACTATGCAGTTGGCCTATAAGTTTACCTTAATTATTACAACTTTCCAATAAATCTTGGTGTCTCATAGGGTGAGGACACCATCTTGTCTCTTTTTTTAAAGTTTTTAAAAAAATTTTTGCTAATATATAATGTATTATTTGTTTCAGGGATACAGGTCAGTGATTCATCAGTCTTACACAATTCACAGTGCTCACCATAGTACATACCTCCCCAATGTCCACTACCCAGCCACCCATCCCTCCCACTCCCCTCCACTCCAGCAATCCTCAGTTTGTTTCCTGAGATTAAGAGTCTCTTATGGTTTGTCTCCCTCTCTGGTTTCATCTTGTTTCATTTTTCCCTCCCTTCCCCTACGATCCTCTGTCTTGTTTCTCAAATTCCTCATATCAATGAGATCATATGATACTTGTCTTTCTCTGATTGACTTATTTCGCTTAGCATAATACCCTCTAGTTCCATCCATGTCGTTGCAAATGGCAAGATATCATTTTTTGATGGCTGCATAATATTCCATTGTGTGTGTATATATATATATATATATATATATACCACATCTTCTTTATCCATTCATCTGTTGATGGACATCTAGGCTCTTTCCATAGTTTGGCTATTGTGGACATTGCTGCTATAAACATTGGGGTGCATGTGTCCCTTTGGATCACTACATTTGTATCTTTGGGGTAAATACTCAGTAGTGTAATTGCTAAGTCATAGGGTAGCTCTATTTTCAATTTTTTGAGGAACCTCCATACTGTTTTCCAGAGTGGCTGCACCAGCTTGCATTCCCACCAACAGTGTAGGAGGGTTCCCCCTTCTCTGCATCCTCACCAACACATGTCTTTTCCTGACTTGTTAATTTTAGCCATTCTGACTGGTGTGAGGTGGTATCTCATTGAGGTTTTGATTTGTATTTCCCGGATGCTGAGTGATGCTGAGCACTTTTTCATGTGTCTGTCGGCCATTTGGATGTCTTCTTTGGAGAAATGTCTGTTCATGTCTTCTGCCCATTTCTTGATTGGATTATTTATTCTTTGGGTGTTTGATAAGTTTTTTTTTTTTAAAGATTTTATTTATCTATTTGACAGAGAGAGACACAGCGAGTGAGGGAACACAAGAGGGGGAGTGGGAGAGGGAGAAGCAGGCCTCCCACTGAGCAGGGAGCCCGATGCGGGGTTTGATCCCAGGACCCTGGGATTATGACCTGAGCTGAAGGCAGACGCCCAACCGACTGAGCCACCTAGGTGCCCTGAGTTTGATAAGTTCTTTATAGATTTTGGAAATTAGCCCTTTATCTGATATGTCATTTACAAATATCTTCTCCCATTCTGTCAGTTATCTTTTGGTTTTGTTGACCGTTTCCTTTGCTGTGCAAAAGCTTTTTATCTTGAGGAAGTCCCAATAGTTCATTTTTGCCCTTGCTTCCCTTGCTTTTGGCGGTGTTTCTAGGAAGAAGTTGCTGTGGCTGAGGTTGAAGAGGATTCCTGTCTCACATTTAGGTCTTTCATCCATTTTGAGTCTATTTTTGTGTGTGGTGTAAGGAAATGGTTCAGTTTCATTCTTCTGCGTGTGGCTGTCCAATTTTCCCAACACCATTTGTTGAAAAGACTGTCTTTTGTCCATTGGACATTCTTTCCTGCTTTGTCGAAGACTAGTTGACCATAGAGTTGAGGGTCCATTTCTGGGCTCTCTCTTCTGTTCCATTGATCTATGTGTCTGTTTTTGTGCCAGTACCATACTGTCTTGATGATGACAGCTTTGTAATAGAGCTTGAAGTCCGGAATTGTGATGCCACGAGCTTTGCTTTTCTTTTTCAACATTCCTCTGGCTATTTAGGGTCTTTTCTGGTTCCATACAAATTTTAGGATTATTCGTTCTATTTCTTTGAAAAAAGTTGATGGTATTTTGATAGGGATTGCATTGAATGTGTAGGTTGCTTTAAGTAGCATAGACATTTTCACAATATATGTTCTTCCAATCCCTGAGCATGGAACATTTTTCCATTTCTTTGTGTCTTCCTCAGTTTCTCTCATGAGTATTCTATAGTTTTCTGAGTACAGATTCTTTGCCTCTTTGGTTAGATTTATTCCTAGGTATCTTATGGTTTTGGGTGCAGTCATAAATGGGATTGACTCCTTAATTTCTCTTTCTTCTGTCTTGTTGTTGGTGTATAGAAATGCCACTGATTTCTATGCATTGATTTTATATCCTGATACTTTACTGAATTCCTGTATGAGTTCTAGCAGTTTTGCGGTGGAGTCTTTGAAGTTTTCCACATAAAGTATCATATCATCTGCAAAGAGTGAGAGTTTGACTTCTTCTTTGTCGATTCGGATGCCTTTGATTTCTTTTTGTTGTCTGATTGCTGTGGCTAGAACTTCTAATACTATGTTGAATAGCAGTGGTGATAGTGGACATCCCTGCCGTGTTCCTGACCTTAGGGGGAAAGCTCTCAGTTTTTCCCCATTGAGAATGATACTCGCTGTGGGTTTTTCATAGATGGCTTTTACGATACTGAAGTATGTGCCCTCTATCCCTACACTGTAAAGAGTTTTAATCAAGAAAGGATGCTGTACTTTGTCAAATGCTTTTTCTGCATCTATTGAGAGGATCATATGGGTCTTGTTCTTTCTTCTATTAATGTATTGTATCACACTGATTGGTTTGCGGATGTTGAACCAACCTTGCAGCCCAGGGATAAATCCCACTTGGTTGTGGTGAATAATCCTTGTAATGTACTGTTGGATCCTATTGGCTAGTATTTTGGTGAGAATTTTTGCATCCATGTTCATTAGGGATATTGGTCTGTAATTTTCCTTTTTGATGGGGTCTTTGTCTGATTTTGGGATCAAGGTAATGCTGGCCTCATAAAATGAGTTTGGAAGTTTTCCTTCCATTTCTATTTTTTGGAACAGTTTCAGAAGAATAGGTATTAATTCTTCTAGAAATGTTTGGTAGAATTCCCCTGGGAAGCCATCTGGCCCTGAGCTCTTGTTTCTTGGGAGATTTTTAATGACAGCTTCAATTTCCTTACTGGTTATCGGTCTGTTCAGGTTTTCTATTTCTTCCTGGTTCAGTTTTGGTAGTTCATACATCTCTAGGAATGCATTCATTTCTTCCAGATTGTCTAATTTGCTGGCATATGGTTGCTCATAATATGTTCTTATAATTGTTTGTATTTCTTTGGTGTTGGTTGTGATCTCTCCTCTTTCATTCATGAGTTTATTTATTTGGGTCCTTTCTCTTTTCTTTTTGATAAGTCTGGCCAGGGGTTTATCAATCTTATTAATTCTTTCAAAAAACCAGCTCCTAGTTTCGTTGATCTGTTCTACTGTTCTTTTGGTTTCTATTTCATTGATTTCTGCTCTGATTTTTATTATTTCTCTCCTGCTGGGTTTAGGCTTTATTTGCTGTTCTTTCTCCAGCTCCTTTAGGTGTAGGGTTAGGTTGTGTATTTGAGGCCTTTCTTGTTTCTTGAGAAAGGCTTGTATTGCTATATACTTTCCTCTTAGGACCGCCTTTGCTGCATCCCAAAGATTTTGAACAGTTGTGTTTTCATTTTCATTGGTTTCCATGAATTTTTTTAATGCTTCTTTAATTTCCTGGTTGACCCATTCATTCTTTAGTAGTATGCTCTTTAGCCTCCATGTATTTGAGTTCTTTCCACTTTCCTTTTGTGATTGAGTTCTAGTTTCAAAGCACTGTGGTCTGAAAATATGCAGGGAATGATCCCAGTCTTTTGGTACTGGTTGAGACCTGATTTGTGACCCAGGATGTGATCTATTCTGGAGAATGTTCCATGGGCACTAGAGAAGAATGTGTACTCTGTTGCTTGGGGATGGAATGTTCTGAATGTATCTGTGAAGTCCATTTGGTCCAGTGTGTCATTTAAAGCCTTTATTTCCTTGTTGATCTTTTGCTTAGATGATCTGTCCATTTCAGTGAGGGGGATGTGAAAGTCCCGTACTATTATTGTATTATTGTCGATGTGTTTCTTTGATTTTTTTTATTAACATACAATGTATTATTTGTTTCAGAGGTATAGGTCTGTGATTCATCAGTCTTAAACAATTCACAGCACTCACCATAGTACATACCGTCCCCATTGTCCATCACCCAGTGATTTTGTTATTAATTGGTTTATATAATTGGCTGCTCCCATGTTAGGGGCATAGATATTTACAATTGTTAGATCTTCTTGTTGGATAGGCCCTTTAAGTATGATGTAGTGTCCTTCCTCATCTCTTATTATAGTCTTTGGTTTAAAATCTAATTTGTCTGATATAAGGATTGCCACCCCAGCTTTCTTTTGGTGTCCATTAGCATGGTAAATGGTTTTCCACCCCCTCACTTTCAATGTGGAGGTGTCTTTGGGTCTAAAATGAGTCTTTCTCTGAAGCCTCTTCTCCTTCTTCCTCCAGCTCTGAAGACTCTCCTTCCTGAGTCTCTAAGTTCTTCACCTCATCTAGTTCATCAATCTTTACTTCTTTAACAAATAGAAAGCTCAAGCCATCACTGGCTTCCCCTCAGCTCCATGCTTTGAATCTAGTGGAGTTTTTTCCACTTTTTCTTGAATCCCATACCTTCTTCCTTTCTTTATTTTTTCCTTTTGTGGGAGTACATCTTTCAGTAATTCGTTCATAAACGGTTTTGGCTAATAAAATTGCTGAGACTTTGCATATCTGAAAAAGTCCTTAATTCACTATCACACTTAAATGTTAATTTAACTTGGCATAGAACTTTAGGTTCAAAATCATCTTCCCTCAGAATGTTGAAAACATTAGTCCATTGCTTATTAATGTCCAATGTTGCTGACGAAGAGTCTGCCATCAAGGTAAGTACTGCTCCTTCATCTTCTCTGGAGTTTTTTAGAATTTTCTCTTTATTCTTTAAATTCTGAGGGATTTTTCCTCTCTTTTTTCTTCGACCAGTTCATCCTCTCCAATCTTTTAGTTCTCTCGTGTTACTTCTGTATGGATGCTACGATCTCCACAAGTGTTGTCTATATTGCTTATGGCTTCTTCCATACTTTCCATGACTTTGTCATTTTGTGATTCATCATGGGACAATTCAGTACTTTTTTCATACTGTACTCTTCAGCTTTGTCTAATTTGCTACTCAGCTCACTTATTTCTTTTCTTTTAAAAGTCAAATTTTCAGTATCTTCAGCTATTTCAGAGTTTGCTCCTTCTATTTTCTCCGCCAACCCTGTTTTTTTGTGTGGCTAAACCTTTTATTTGTGGCCACTCCCTTTTGGTACTGGAGTTGTTTACATTTTTCACTTCAGGTATTTTACTTTGTACTCCTAAAATTTCCTTTAGGTCCTTTTTAAGGGATTCCCTTATCTCTTCAACCATTAAGTCTAGATTTTCCATCAAGCCTTTAAACTTCATCAGCATAACTGATGACATGTCTTTGCATTTTAAACCTAATATCTGAGCCATCTCCTGGTCAGTTTCTATCAACTGAATTCTTTCCCTATGGATGATACTTTCCTGTTTCTTTGCAAGTCTAGCAATTTCTGACTCTACAATGGACATTGTGGATACGTTGGTTTATTTTATTTTCCTGAAGAGTAATTTTTGTTCTTGCAGGTCTGCTAGACTCCCCCAAACTCAAAAACCTTTAAAATATATATATCATCCAGTGAAGGCCACTCACCAGGAAGAAAGTTCTCTGCAGAATAGGACTTGGTCTTCCACACAGCTGCCTCAGTGCCTGGAGAAGGGATCCAGCCTAAGGACACACACGTGCATGCCAAGGGAGGAGGAAGGACGGCTTCAGCAAGTTTTGCTCTGAATTAAAATTATGTTAAATTGATAAATTAATTTGAACACTGCCACCCCAGCTTTCTTTTGATGTCCATTAGCATGGTAAATGGTTTTCCACCCTTCACTTTCAATCTGGCAGTGTCTTTGCGTCTAAAATGGGTCTCTTGCAGACAGCATATAGACTGTGGTATATATATACAATGGAATATTATGCAGCCATCAAAAAAACTGAAATTTTGCCATTTGCAATGACGTGGATGGAACTAGAGGGTATTATGCTAAGTGAAATAAGTCAATCAGAGAAAGACATGTATCATATGATCTCACTGATATGAGGAATTCTTAATCTCAGGAAACAAACTGAGGGTTGCTGGAGTGGTGGGAGGTGGGAGGGATGGGGTGGCTGGGTGATAGACGTTGGGGAGGGTATGTGCTATGGTGAGCGCTGTGAATTGTGTAAGACCGATGAATCACAGACCTGTACCTCTGAAACAAATAATACATTATATGTTAAAAAAAAAAAAAGAAGATAGTAGGAAGGGAAAAATGAAGGAGGGGGGAATTGGAACGGGAGACTAACCATGAGAGACTATGGACTCTGAGAAACAAACTGAGGGTTCTAGAGGGAAGGGGTTTGGGGGGATGGGTTAGCCTGGTGATGGGTATTAAAGAGGGCACGTACTAAATGGAGCACTGGGTGTTATATGCAAACAATGAATCATGGAACACTACATCAAAAACTAATGATGTAATGTATGGTGATTAACATAATAAAATAAAATTAAAAAAAGATTAATTTGAGGAAACTTGATATGTTTATAATGTTGAATCTTCCCATCCATGAATATGGTATCTTTCCTTTTATTTTAACCACTTTTTGTGTCTTTAAATGAAGTTTTATAATTTTTTTTCCATTAAAATTTTGCACATCTTGACTTATGTTTGTTCCTAGGTGTCATATAGGTTTTGATGTTATTATCAAAGGTACCTATCTGACCTTTCAGAATGAGGCAGGATTCAGGAAAGCTTTTCTATTGTCACAAAGCTTCCTGATTGTTTTTGTTGATATAAGGAAACATACATTTCTTTGGACATTGATCTTATATCCAGAACTTTAAAAATCCTTATTAGTTCTAATAGTTTGTATCATCTCTCGGACCATCATGTCTGAATTAAAACATTTTTTAATACTTTTTTTTTTTTAGTATTTTTTTGCCTTTAAACTTTTGTACTGGTTTGAGCCCCGGTATAATGTTGAATAGAAGTGGTGATGGGGCATCTCTGACTTTTTCATGACTTCAAATTGAATGCTTTATCATGAAACATACATTTGCTCCAGGTTTTTGGTATGTGACATATTTCTTGCCATTTTGATCACATTTTGATCTACATTATGATATCTACATTATCAGAGCATCCGCCTATTACATAAAATTCTCTGTCCCTCAAGCTCTTCTTTAGTCTTAGGCCTCCATTCATTTAAGTTGTTTGAAACTTCCTCTGTAGTAAATTCCTCAGGAAGGGCCCTTTGGAATAGTATTCCATTAGATCTTGCATGTTGATAACAGTTCATCTGTGTCTGGTATTCTTTAAAGTCAGTTTTAATGAGTATGAAAACTGTTGCTCATACTTTCGTCGCTTAAATATCTTAGTGATGCTATCGATTTTCTTTAGGAATAAAATATTGCTGTTAAAAGTCTGGTATAAATCTAATATATTTCCTTTATAAGTCACATGATCTTTTTTACTAGATGCCCAAAGGATTTTTTCCCCTTCTTCTTTAAAGTTTGTTGATTTTGCTAGGATTTTTCTTAGATATTGGTCATTTTAAGTCAGTAATATCAGGTAGTCAGTATGATGTTTCAATATGTGGTTTCAAACATTTAAAAAAAATTCAGAGGAAGTTTTTTTTTTTTAATTAAAAGTGTTTGTACTTGTTCTATTCTTTTGCTCTGGTTTTAGTTGTCAGGGACTCCTAATATCTGTATGTTAGATCTTCTTTGTCCATCTTTGTATTTGTCACTTTCCTTTAACCCTTTTTAATATCTTTATTTCCTCTGATTTAAAAAAATCCTTTTCATTTTCTATTTCCTTTAATTCATTTGTTGTGTGTTTTTTCCACCAGTATTCTTCTATTTCACTCTTAATTTCTTAAAGCATATTTTCTTTTATGTTTAATTCTTTCCTGAGTTCTGTTATTTTAGGTCTCAGCTTGAAAAATTCTGATTCATGTTATTTTTTTTCATATCCTATATAATTTTCTTAATGGGTTTTAACTAATTTTGAAATGGTAAGTTCCATGTTGATCTGTTTGTGGACATACTTTTCTGGCTTTCATCATCTCTAGAAATGTTATGCTCCTTATTGCCTCATTTCTTATAACATTATATGGGATTTGACCTTGATACTTCTCTGTTGCCCATATTTATATGAAATTAGTTATCCTGACCTTTCAGACTGAGGCAGGATTCAGGAAATTTTTTCTAATGTCACAAAGCTCCCTCTTCTGTTATTTTTATGTAATGTTAAAAAATATGGCTGCTTGCTCCCTAAGATTTTCTGACTGTCTTCCTTACTCCCCTTTGGTCTGAATCTTCTCTTTTTTAATCTTAATTTTCCTTAAATTGCTCAATTTTATTCTACTTCTAGTAGTTTCTCCGCAGCATGGTTTCTTTATTGAAAGGAAGCCCATTTCAGGATTGAGATTTCATAAGGGTTAAACTGCTCCAACCTTTTCAGTAACTTGGTTTTAGAGAGAGAAAAATTCATTCTTGGCTACATCTGGTTATCTCAAATTGGCCCACTGTGCTTCCTAATAAAAAACTATCAGTTCTTTTGGGGTTCTGATCAACATTAGACACAACACTATTTGCTTTCCTGTACTTTGTCTGCACAGATGCTAATACCATGTGTGTCTTGTGGCTGTTGGTGGTTTGTCTCCATTTGCTTGTATTGGGGGATACATTGTTGCCTACTTCTGTTGTAATTTTGTACATGGATCTTTGGTTTTGCCATTTAATTGCTGTGACTGCTTTAATATCCGGAGTGGGGGGGATTCAAACAAGATCAAAACTACACTGCCACCGTCACTATCATCTTCCCAGAATCTCTGGATTGCACTTTAAAAACAAAAACTACAAATATAGTAACACATTCAATTATTTTTTAATAACCCTTCAATTATTTTTTTAATAAGAGGTGTACCTATGACCCAGTTATGAGGAAAATTTTAATATAAAGGGTTAGAAAAAGATATACCATGCATTTATAAATCAAAATGTAACTGGAATAACAATATTAATTTAAATTACATAAACTTTAAGACAAAAAGCGTTATTAGTAAAAAAAAAAAAAAAAGTATCTTACATAGAAAACAATTCACCAGGAAGTATATAAATCATGAATCTGTATTTCCCTAAGAAAATAACCCTTAAAACTGCATAGAGCAAAAACTGAATGAATTGCAAAGAGAAATTGACAAATCTGTAATTTGCAGGGACAATTTTAACATATCAATCCCATGCATAGTACGATGATCAAAGTTGATCTAATGAATATACAGAGAGAATCCTTCATTAAACAATTACAGAATATATTTTATAAAGATGTTTGGAAGTTTATAAAATAAGAATCTGTAGAAGGTCACAAATGAAAACTTAATAAATATCAGGATTAATATTACACAGGCCACATTCTTCAACCACAAAACAAAACAATTGGACAGAAAGATTATCCCTCTTTCCAAATCCACATGCTTGGAAATTTAAAAAACACACATAATATACTATGAAACAAAGAAGGAATATAATGAAAATTTAAAATGTTTAGAACTTGAGAAGGAAAACATTCATTGCAAAACTTGAGGGATGTAGCTAAAGCTGTAGTCTTAAATGTATATGCCCAAAAGAAAGATAAAAAATTAATAAGTTAAGTGTTCCACTCAAGAAGTTAAAAAAAAAAAAAAAAGAATCACAGAATGAACTCAAGGAGGAAAAAGAGAACACTATTTTGAAAAAAACACTTATAAAACAGAAAAAAAAGGAGATTTTTAAAAAGATAAAAGATGGTTCTTTGTGATTTATCCGGCAGCCAAAATTCTAGCAAGACTCATTCTTGTAGATTTCATACAGCCTTGTTGTATCTTTTAAAGACGTTTTTTTTTTTGAGCCTAGTTCATTTGCAACAATGTAGAAAAATTCATGGCACTTCTTTGAGACCCTTTGATACTTTACTTCCCTCAATGCTGCATTTCTTGCATGCAAAAAAAAATACAAAGAAATCCTTACATGAATTTCTCTCTTCTGTTATCAGGAAAGCAAATATCACATGCATAACACATGGTAATTTTTAAAGGGAGAGTGTAACCCAACATGACAAAGGAAAATTCAGTTGCTGGTAAACAATAAATTACTTGCCAATGGATTCTTGCTTCTACAAATGCTTTCATAAGTTAATTCCTTTAACTAGCAAGATCGCCTACTGTATTTAAGCTATTTTTTTTCCTTTTAACAACTTCTGAGGAATACAACTTACCTAAAAAGTTAATAACTCCTATATAAACTGTACACCCACCAGGAATTCAAATATTGAAATCCTAGCCCTCCAGCTTTTCTCTTTAAAGCCATGACATAGGTACTTGCGTGATCCTGAGCGTAAGTGCCTCCTTCAGTGTTGAGCTCTTTGCATCTCACTCTCTTCACCCTAGTGCTGATTCTGGACACACCTTCTTTTTTTCTAAAGCCGCTCTTAAACTGTAGTAGAGCCAGCCAGGGAGTAGAGAGAGTAATCGTAATCGCATTGAACACAGTCTCAGAGGTGGTACCTTTCAATCATTTTTCATATATGAGTCTGATGAATGTTAGGTCTGTGGTGTGGGGACATGGAGGGTGAAGGGTGAAAACAGAGTCAGCCTGCGGCAGGTGATAGGATATCGGTGTCAGGCTGCCAGGTTTGAATTGATACTTGCTAACACAAATACAATTTATCTAATCTTCACAATATTGTAAAAGGGATGCTATTACGATCCCCTCTTCCAAAGTGTTCAAGGTCACAAAGCTACTAAATGGCAGAGCCAGGGTTGGCGTGTAGGCAGTCTGGGCTCTCAATTCCACTGGCCAAAAGATGACTGTTTTCAATGCCCCACTAACTGAAGATGCAGGTCCTACACCCAAGCCAGCTGCCTGGATGTTAAAACTTGGTTACACTGCAACCCTTAATTAGAAACCTAAGCTCCACCGTATAGCTGCATGGTCTAGGCTTCTTCCCCATGTTTCTCACCCTCTATCTCCATCAAATTTCCCAGTGAGAAGTTGTGCGTTGCTTATTTATCCCGGTATGTCCCACTCTATCAGGTCAGTCCAGGGACATCATTATCCTGTCTTCTCAGTGATGGGGAAAGTCAACTCATTCCAGTGCACCTTGCCATGCTCTGTATTACCAGGGGTCTTTGACACAGTCTTTAAATTATTTTTTACTCCTTTCATTCTCTATGTATTCATTTGTGGAATCAGTATGATCATGTTAACCTACCTCATAGCTGGCTCATGAGAATTA
The DNA here is from genome assembly GCF_004348235.1 of Phoca vitulina. Classification (NCBI taxonomy): domain Eukaryota; kingdom Metazoa; phylum Chordata; class Mammalia; order Carnivora; family Phocidae; genus Phoca; species Phoca vitulina. The sequence continues at coordinate 16,605,554 of NW_022589722.1, read as the reverse complement.
AATGAGATAATGCTTGATAGTCCTCAGGACAGTGCCTGGTATGTAATAAGCACCCAACACAGGTAACTTCTGTTGCTCATTATGGGTGTTTTATTTCCTCAAGCATCTAGGTTTACACAACCAGGGATGGTGGACATGCAAGACACCAGCTGAGCTGTCTTCATAAGCCAAAGGGATTTCCCTTGGGGCTTCCATGGATTTCTCAGCAATGAATACAGCCAGACGCAGCTCCTCTTAGGAACACAGCTCCTCATTTATTCCTATAGGCCAAGGTTCCTCTGTGTCTCCCCTCCAGGCATTCATTTGGCTGGAAAAGGAAGTGGGCCCCTAACCTATTTCTTTCCAAGGGTCTCCAGGACCTTTGTGTTTCTTTTCTTTTTTTTTTTTTTTAAAGGTTTTATTTATTTATTTGACAGAGACAGAGATAGCGAGAGCAGGAACACAGCAGGGGGAGTGGGACAGGGAGAAACAGGCTTCCTGCTGAGGTGGGAGCCCAATGCGGGACTTGATCCCAGGACCCTGGGATCATGACCCCGAGCCAAAGGTGGACGCTTAGCGACTGAGCCACCCAGGCACCCAACCTTTGCGTTTCTTATATTCTGGAAATATTTCTAAGGCACCTTCCCTTCCTGTACCCTGACATCTGGGGAGCTCACACCACCCTTTAGCTTGGGAGCAGGGAAGAGAAGATCAGACATGTTGCTGTCAATCCCTTAGACTACTTCAGAGGAAGCTCACCCATGGAATGCGCAGGGCTATCCTTGCTCTTGGCTCTGCTTTGACACTGGGAACAGGTTTGCTAACTCTTCCTTGGCTCAGGTTAGTTCTCCCCCTCCTAAGGGGTCATAGGTGGTCTAGCCGAAAGAGGGGACGTGCGGTCAAGTATGTCTGGGATGGACTATATGCCTATGACCTCAGACCCATTGTAGAAGCTCAAGTCAGACAAACTTATGTCCAGCTCTACGAGCTTAAGTTGCTCCTCTTTTTATCCTCAATTTCCGTAACTGTATGTGAATAATGTGACACCTAGGATTTCCCTGTTCCTTGCGATACAAATAAAACGAGCTCAAATATAAAAATTCCAGAACTCTCCTGGCTTTCTGAGAGTCCCTTAAGGTGCTTATCTCTCATGGTCACATCAGTGAGATTTTGCTGGACACCCTTTCTACATTTAAATTCCACCCCATTGTGCTCCTTTTCTCCCATTTCCTTGACCATCTTTATTTTCCTTGGGTTCCTGCTAACATCCACACCTTCGAGATTCCAACTTCTATTCCAAGCTCTTTATCAAGATATCTCCCCGCCCCCATATAGTTTTTGTCCTAAAGGGCTTTTTGATGGCCATTATTAAGAAAATGTATAATTTTGGGGGCACATGGGTGGCTCAGTCCATTAAGCATCTGCCTTTGGCTCAGGTCATATCCTGGGGTCCTGAGATTGAGCCCCACATAGGGTTCCCTGATCAGCGAGGAACCTGCTTCTCCCTCTCCTTCTGCTCTTCCCCCTTCTTGTGCTCACTCTCTCTTGTGTTCTCAGTCTGTCTCTCTCAAATAAATAATATCTTTAAAAAAAGAAAAAGTATATTTTTATTTCATCACATATGAAAATTTGATTTCGTTACATTGTGAAGATTAGACAGACTGATAAATGCCTGGTACTGTGCTGTGTACACAGTAGGGAGCAATACACATGCTTTAGTGGCAATTGTGAAGATTAATTGATATATGGTAAAACATTAAAAAGACTATAATACACTGTAAATGTAAAGTATTCTCATTATCAATGCTCGTACTTAATTCCTAGTAGATGTTATACTATGCAGGCCATGTTCAAAATTAGTTGAGATAATGACAGTACATGGTCAAGTTTTTATTTCTTTGTTTGAGAAACTTTTAGAGTAGGAGATATATAAAGCAAACTAAAGAAAAGTCCCTGGGTACAGGCTCAGCACAAGGACTACATGTGTCAGAACAGGGAAGAAGGGATGCCTGGGTGGCTCTGTTGGTTAAGCATCTGCATTTGGCTCAGGTCATGATCCCAGCATTGGGCTCCTTGCTCAGTGGGGAGCTTGCTTTTCCCTCTGTCTGTCGCTCCCCCCACCCCTTGTGATCTCTCTTTCTCTGACAAATAAATAAATAAAATCTTAAAAAAAAGATCAAGGAAGAAAATGAAGGTTTCATACAAGACATCATTATGAAAATGTTAAAGGAAAATAATGTAGACATTAATTCACAGAGTCCCTTCTTCGAATGGCAGTTGATGACATAGAAGAGTATATGATTGAACCTCCAAAGCCAGAATTCCAGGACCAAATTAAAAGGCATGAGGACCTAAACAGATTCTTAGTAAGATCTCACATGAGATCAGTGACAGAGCAAGATTTCTGCAGACGATCAAGGATATAACTAACACAATAAAATAATTTGATATAGTGAATAATATCCTCAAGAAATATCAGTACCAGAACTCCAGGGCAGTTGAACACCAAAAGAAAGAACTTGTAAAGTAGTCCAGAAGTTTCATGGACACTCTGAAAACCTCTTTTAAAGATGGCAAGGCAATAAATATGTTTGTAAGTGCCAACCGACTCATTCATCAAACTGACTCGATACTTCAGATCTTCCCAACTGTGGCCTCCTAGATGAACATGTTAAGAGATGTACTTCTCAGTGGCAGTCTTGACCTGCCTTATCTGTATATTTTCAAGTTTGACTGTCTAAATGACCAGTCTCTCCTGAAGGGATTGAATCCAGGATATTGAATAAGATTATTGCCATCTTTACCATATTTTTGTAAAACATAGCTTAATCATAATCTCATGCTGAGGATTTCCCATCATTTTTGCTAGTATCATTTTTTAAGAATTATATACCAAAAGAATTTATGCCTTGATGTGTCACTATATAACATTCCTTGAAAGAATTGTAAATATTAGTGTTTGTGTCTTAAGTTTTAACTTGAAAACAATTTACTGCCAGATAATGTATTTAACAGTATTTGGTGGCAAATATTCAATAAATAGTTTATATCTGTTAAAAAAAAGCAGAACACTCTATGAATTATATGGATTAAGGAATGTGTTGTAGGCATGGACTTTATACAACATGGAATGAACTGGGGATTGAAGGTCTGTAAAGGGGAATTGGAGGATCAGAGAAGAGGTACCCATTACCCATCATGAGACATAGGTACCAATGGACCAATTGGAGCTTGCAGAATACTGGAAGTTCGGTACTCTCAGCTCCTGGGGTAAGGGTGTGAAGGGGGCTGGTGTAGAAGCCTTTTGCCTTCTGTGGGCACTGTTCTGTGAGTTTGAAGCCAGGTTCCTAGTGATGGGCTTAGGTTTGCTTTTGGTCTGCAAATCAAGCAGTGGGAACAAACTGAAACTTGCTGATACCCGTGCAACTGAATTTTGCCACCTGAATTTTGCTACTGCCTCACTTCTGCCTTCTAAACCTCCCACAAGTTTCTTTTTGACCAACTCTACCCAGGGACCATACAGAAAGGGGATTCTGAGAAGTGTAATTCCAGCTTAACCAAGCTGACGCAACATAAAACCACCATAGCACATAGTGGAGATGGGGTCTTACCTGATATGAAGTGCTTACCAATAATATTTTAATCCAGTGGAGGAAATGGTAAGAAGACATCTTTCATTTACTCATTCATTTATTCATTTTGTATTTAATGATAATATGCCATATTCTAAGTGCCCTTTTTACAGCCAGGAAATAGAAAAAACTTTGATCCATGATATTGTATAGCTTAATGTCCTGTTTCTAGTAAAGTAAGTTGAGAGGTTCATGCAAAGGGTCTTGGAAGTAGAAAGCGAGAAGGGAAGAATGAATTGTGAAGATGATTCCAGGGGTTAGGAGTAGCATGTGAAAGAGTATATCAAATTCAAGGAGTCTGAAGTTCACTGAAACTAGAGTTAGCATACTGAGAGTAAGATTTAGGGAACTGTGAGAGAAGAGAAGAGGCAAGAGTTGAGGCTTCCAATCTGAGAGATTATGTGGTTGGTGGTTTCATTAAATGGAACACCAAATATAGAACATGATTTTGGGGAGAAGATGGTGAAATATCATTTGCAGTTATGAAGACATTAGAGAATGCTGAGTCGAGGCATCCAGCAAGCAGTTCACTATGTGGATCTGGAGACCACAGGTCCATCCTGTTCTTCTCTTGTCATAGCATTAATTACAGTTGCAAGTACTCAGTGCCCACTTTCCATCCCAGAATGAGTACTCTTTGAGGTCAGGAACCACATCCTGCTTTTGCTTTGCTGTTACCCATAGCATATCAAGTAGTGAATGGCATATTGCTGATACTTAATAAATATTAGGTGAGTGCAACTTAAGAGCCCCAGAAAGGGGTGTTATTTGGGATCACCAAAGAGGGGATCTCAATTTGAGATATGGATTCAAACAATGCTTGAAGCCATGGAAGTGGATGGACTTATGCAGGGATATATACACAATGATAAAAGAATCCCCAGGACAGGTCTTGAAAGTGCACTCACACTCAAGGGAATGGCAAAGAAGAAATATCTGGTGAAGGATTCTGAGAAGTGATTAGAAAAAGTGACATTTGTGAAAACAAAATGACCCATCATTTTAAAATAAAGCTTGCTATTGAAGTAGTGTGACTGCTATAAATCAGCCTCTACAGGGATGGTGACACTCCCTTTTGCCTAACATCCCCTTGAAGACCAGCTTGATTTGCTTTTATTCTCTTTCTTTTCTCCTTTGAAAAACGCTTGAACTATATTTCAAACTATATTTCATGAACACTGTGTATTCGTTATTCATCTCTCCCTTCCCTGGATTATCAACATATTGCATTCCTGTGTTCATAATGATTGTTTTCTTCTGGGGTGGGCAGAGTGCAAAGCTATACCAATTGGGTTGTATCTCAGAACCTTTTCTGGTGCTGTTGAAGAAAATGTTTGCCTTTCCTACTGGATGTGAGGATGAGAGGTATGAGGTTTGGGGCTGCTTAAGTCATCTTGCAACAATGAGAGGAGAAGGGAGCCAACATGGAAGAGAGAAGATCTAAGAGACAGGAAAACCAGGGCCTGGTGATGTCACTGGAACCGCCAGTCATGCCATGCCTAAGGCAAGCCCTATCTCTATTGTAGGAGCTGATAAACCTCTTTGCATTTTTATCTCAGCATCTTAACTGACATTTTAGAAATAAAATATATTAGAGTCCTTTATAAAATTAAACACACACACAGATTTAATTTTTGTAAAAGTGGGAAAAAAATTTTGTTTACCTCAACCCAGATCATGACTTTATGCAGAGACTGATGTTCTATAGGGAACATTGTCATAAATTGAACAAAACCTTGTGGGTGTAACATGGCTCTCTTTCTGAATAACAACCAGCCCTGCTGAGTCAATGTTGACATATGTAACTCTTTCCTGGAAGGCAAGAAAATCTAAGGGTTGACTGGTTTGTTCACTCACCCTGGCTTTTGTTTCCTAACGAACGGGTAATATTAGTCTTTCAGTATGATAACATAAAGCTGACTGATTTGCATCACTTGATATTGTCCACTCTGTGTGTTTGAGTTTGTTCTTTATTTAATATAAGCTGTACTGAAACTAGGTAGTCTCTGTTTATTCAGTGGCCTCTTGTGAGGGCCTGCCTTCTCTCCTGGATTGAGTTGGACCAGGGAAAAGAGAGATGTGGGATAACATGAGGAGGTTTTCTTAGCTACTGAGGGCATTCCCTAACTTTTCACCACTCCAAAGACTTCTGATAAGGCCTTTGGTGTCTTTAGAACTCTACTCACTCCAGCCTGGGAGAGAGTTGATTTTTGTTTTTTGCTTCACTTATGTTGACATTCTGGCCCAGCTACTTGGTTTTAGCCAACTACTCTCTTTTGCCGTGTCTTTGAATCATGGTAGCCTATTATTGCCATCCCTATTTATTCTCTGGTATTCATACTTGTGAACATTGGGAAGCATTCTCCAGGCCCTACTATTTCATCATCTGGAAAGTGGGAAGGGTTATAAGTAACTTGCAGGTTTGTTGTGAGGTTTAAAGGAGAAACAAAGTGAAGAACGTCCCCCTCAGTCTCTGGGAGTGTTCCCAAGCTTGGACCACCCTCTGCAGACCCATCCTCTCGGAAAGTCCCCATTCTGACCTGGGTCTTCACCCTAGTCTGTGTTCACCTCTGTGCAACACAGGTTATGTTGTGTTTTGTTCGTTGGTCTTCTGATCATTCTTATTAAACTGCAGACTATTTGGGGGGTTTCATTCTGCCTTCAATGTCTGTATCCCCAGGGGATGAACCATGAGTAGAACCCTAGTAGGGGTTCGACAAATATGTGTAAAATGTTAAAAGAAAGAGAAAAGGAATCAACTTCTTTTAAAAAGCCAACTAAGTACCAAACATTGTTAAAGGCACTTTCACATACATAATTACATTTAATTCTTTCAATAAATCAGTTTTTATATATGGAGAAATGAAGAGACAAAGGAGTTAAGTGGCTTGTGTAAGTTCCCACAGCTAGAGGGTGCCAGACCAGACTCTCATTTCATTTCTGTTTGGCTCCCAAGAGATTGCCTCAAGACAGTAGAAAATCCATGTCCTTCATGACTTCCTTAATCTTTGGAATTATCAAGGTCACTCTTACATCTTTATGTTTCTCAAAGGAATGATAAAATCTGTTTTATATATTATGTAATATGTATGTATGTGCATATATATATTACATATGCATATATGTGTATACGTATATGTATATATAAAAATCTTTTTTAAAAAAGTTTGGAAGAAAGACAACTTAATTTTCAAATTAAAACTGATTTGTTTACATGGAATCCTTAAATGAATAATTGCCTTGCCTTGACTTGAATTATCATTTAGCTATGAAGACTGTGTTAGATAGTTTAAATCAACTATTAGTTGTGTATAACACCCAGTGCTCATCACATCACGTGCCCTCTTTAATGCCTATCACCCAATTACCCCATCCCCCCATCCACCTCCCCTCTAGCAACGCAACTGATAAATTATTGAACACTGCATCTGAAACTAATGATGTACTATAAGTTGGTTAATTGAATTTAAATTAAAAAAACAATAAATCAAACTCTTTCAAGTACTTTTTTGTTGACTTACTGTAATGTCAGGTCATGATGTTTGACTAATGAGTGTTAAACATCACCATGTTGATTTCCATAGACGTATATGAATAAGGGTAGTGTATGCTAAAAATTCATTATATAATGGCTAAACATTTGATAAGATAAACCAATTCATTGTTTTAAAAAGACAATGAAGTTGTTTTCTTTTCATAAATGCTTCTTATAAATTTTGAATTTACATCTCAAAGGAGTTCTAGGTCTTGCGCATAGAATAAAACCCTAAGGAAAGGTAGTACACCACAGTGATTAAGAGGACAGATTCTGAAGTCAGGAAGACCTGGGTTGAAGTGCTCTCTCACTGCAAATGCCTTCAGCAAGACCTTAGGTAGATTGCTTCTCTCAAGCATCAGTGTCCTCATCTGTAAGATGGGAATAATAATAACGCATACCAGTTAAGAGGCTGGAATGATGATCCATACAATAGGACCGAGCAGAGCCTGGCACCCAATGAACACTTAAGAACTGTTAGTTATTTTTTCCTCTTATAAGTAGGTCTGAAGTAGCTCATTATGGCTAAATGACCATTTTAATAAAAATTTTACATTCCCAATCTGTATAGCCAAGTCCAACCACTAGAGATAAATACAGAGTAGTCAAGAAACTTGCCCACCTGGACTAGGGGCAATCAGGCAGAGTCCCAGAGAGAAGGTGTTGGGTTAGGTTAATCTTAAAGCAGGGAGAACTCTTGAGAAAAGAGGAAAGAATTGGGGTGTTTGTAGGGAAGGCAAACTGGCCTAAGGGTAGTCATGGGAACTAGAGGGTCAGAGTTTCACTTATGCTTTCTCATTTCAACCTCACAGCATTTCAACACTTTATCTCTGAATGGAATAATGAATAGCTACTTTTTGGAATTGTGTAAGAAATACTGATTTCATAAATGATATGCCCATAATATAAAAATTTCTTTGAGGGGTGCCTGGGTGGCTCAGTTGGTTAAGTGTCTAACTCTTGGTTTTGGCTCAGGTCATGATCTCAGGGTTGTGAGATTGAGCTCCGCGGAGGGCTTCCTGCTCAGGGGGGAGTCAAGATTCTCTCCTTCTGCCTCTCCCCTCCCATGCATGAGTGTGCATTCTCTCTCTCTCTCAAATAACAAACAAACAAATAAATAAATAAATCTTTAAAAAAAATTCTTTGACATAAAATGAATAGCATATTAGACAGGACCCAAATTATTTTATGGTGTCAGGGAACAATGAAATCTTTGTTTTTGCTCTATTTTTCAAGAAAACTGCAGACACTTCAAGGCACTTAGCTATCTTAGGTTGTGTTGTGTTATATGTACATTTCGAGTACATTTTCTCAATATCATTTGATTAAATGTTAACTCAAAATATTAACATGATGAGACTACTGATAATAATTTTTTTGAGAAAATTGTGAGAAAGAGACCTTCATTTGACCAAGTTAAGAATTCCCAGGCTTGAAATTTCTTATCAAATATTGATTTTTACAGTTGGTTCTTTTTTAAAGATCATAAAAATTTCTTGTTTCTTGCAAAGCAGAGTATTAGCAAGAAAAATATTAAAGGAACTGAAATAAATTATTGAAAGTAGAGAAAACAAAATCTGATAATTTTACTTAATTCAGTTTTTATAAGATTAACTATGCATATTAAACCAAGCCTTCCTACTGATGAATAAATAATATAGACTCAGAAATTTCAGACCCAGAGGATTTTCGTGTTTCCTTATACCTGTAATGATGAGCCTGCAGGCTCACACTGAGTAGGGAAGAAGGTTTTCTAAAACATAGTTCAAATGGTCATTTTAAGCTCTACATTTTTATTCTTCTCTGCTTTCTCCTTCCCAGATTCAAAGCCTCCATCTGTTGGGCCCAAAAGTGGGTTGTTTACTCTGACCATATGAACAGATAATCCTTTTCTCTCAGGTCTACTTCTTTAAAAAGATATTAAATCTTTGCACGGTTGAACTACTTTTATGACTTCATTTCCAATATTTGGAATGTTTAGGTTCCGAGGGTTATATCCACACTGTAGGCAAACAATGACATCTTTTTTTTTTTAATCAGTTTAATTAAGTTTGATCACATATGGTACAGAGTCATATGGCACAAGATCATTTGAATATATTCTGGTATTCTTCCAAATCCTTTAAATCCTGCCCTCTTAAAATAGAATTAATTGTTAAAGAGGTGAATTAATATATGGCAAATGTTTATCCAATGAAACTTCCTTTGTAGGAGTCATTTCAGTTTCCAGTTATGTTCTCTTAAAAGAAACTGACAATTCAATTTCATTTGGTACGGGGAGAGTTGATATCCTTAGTCACATGGCATCTTTCTGCCACAGTGTTCTCAAATGACATTTCTTAGAGTTATATAGAATGTTTCTATGTCTTGGCTTTTAAAATATTAGTTTATTTTGGATTTACTTTGACTGAATCTATAACCTGGAATCAAGTTGACAATTTTAGAATGACTTATAATAATTGGTGAGCAATCGAATTACTGCTGCTACTCCTGTTCTGTCAGAAATATGACCAAATTAAGTAAACTCTGTCCATTCCTTTGGCTGTTTTATTGACTAATTCATATTTGTCCTGCCTAGATGTCCTTTTGGCCCATCCAACTCCTTCAAGTTCCAACTGAAAGGCCCCTTCTTCCCTCTAGAATCTAAATTGCTCTATCTGGAAACTTCTCATTTTCTACTGTCTTAAGGCACTTGGTCTGGGCAGGTGCTGACACTTAGTTGCCAACATACTGCTTGATCCAATAGTAATTTGTGTAAGTGTCATATGTCTGTTCTAAATTATTACTAATTGCGGACAAAGGAATGTTGTATACATTTATATTTTTATCTCTCCATAGTGGCTTCCATACATCAAGGCTTAATATATATTTATGGAACAAATTAAGAATTTTTGGCCCAGTTTTTGGCTCTTACAATTGCTAATCTTTGCCGTAGCTTCCAACTTTAGGAGAAATAATAATCAGTATCAATTATAAAGTGCTTAGAGTACTCACAGCATTTAAACAGGCACTTTATACATGTTATCTTATTAATATGTTAAATAACTGTCTACATTAAGGGATTATTTCACTCTTTTTCACATGAAAAATGTGAAGCTCAGAAAGGTTAATTAATTTGTCTGTAATTGCTCAGCCAGTATTTAACAGAAGTGAAATTCAATGACACCTCTTTTTGACTCCATAGCCATGCTCTTCTGTGAAGCAATTATGTCCCTCAAGAATTACCAGCACTGTACTAGTAAAAACCCTGGAGCTAAGAGAGCTTAATAATTTTGCCTGAGGTTGTATAGCAAATAACCACCTGTAATTTCTTCACTAGGTGGGTTTTCTAATGTCTGTTTCCAATGAATTTTTCTTATCTCAAGATAATAGTGTTAGATGCTTTTTATACTGTTGGAATGGGGCTCAAGTTTTGAAAAATACATTCTTTATATCAATCCTCTGAGATTACTTAAATTCTATTCATTTCAGACAATTATTAATTACATTTGTCCTTTATACTTGGTGGAAATAGGAAATAGCCTCTTTCTTTTTTTTCTTTGCTTCTGTTTACTGCTTACCAATAAATATGTTCTTTGAAAAGATGAAATAACACTTGCTTTTGAAATCATCTCAGGTAAAGACCTAAAAAGATGTTTATGTATTTGGGAATTATCACTGGTTATTTAGCAGGAATATTAGTTTGAAGATGGTGTATCCTGACACACTGGATAAATCTCTAGAAGTAAATGGAGAACATTGATGGCATTAAAAGGGGTTGGGAGTGAAGTGGGGAAAAGAGTGAAAATACATTGTGTCCAAGTAAAAAATTGCTATTTATGGGGCCTTGGAGTCAGGACAAGAAAGGACATTTTGGTGTAGTTATTTATTTACAGTATAGTATGATATGTCTACAGCACCATTTTTGGTCAGAATTCCACCTTGGTATTAATTCAGGTATTTTTCACCTCTGTGTTCTTCTTCACGAATGCTGGGCATTGCTTAGAGGAAGAGATAAACTTGGAATTGATAGGCAGTTGTCGGAACAGGTCTTCGGGAGCTAAAAATGAGCGCATGGGAAGACTCCTGCAGTACAGGGAGTGATACCATCACTACCCTTGTCTAAACATCCATGCATGAGCCAAGCTACATATGGACCAAGCCATGTGAAGAAGATGATCTCAGAGGGGAAGCCATGCTGCTGGTGGAGGGACTTGGAGCAGATGGCCTCCATCTTCTCAGAGGGCACAGCTCTTCCCTAGAAGAACCCTTCTCAGACTGACACCAGCCCAAGAGCCCAGCCGGCCAGGCATTGGGGTCCTTGCCTGTTATGGGACTAGGACTTTTAAGAGCAAAAGGTCCAGGTGGCTGAATGTTTTATTTGGCCACCTCAGAAATGTGGTCTACTGGAAATGAGAGATATGAAGGCAGTCAAAGGTCAGATTCTTTCTTCTTGTTGTATGCCCTATAGCCCCAAGTTCTCAACTTGGTTGCACATTTGAATTCACTCTGAGAGCTTTACCAAATACTGGTGCTTGGGCCACACGTCCCGGAGATTCTGATTTAATTAGAATGAGTGTAGCCTCTGGAACGGGACTTTTAGAAGCTTCTCAGGTAATTCTAATGTGCAACGAATATTGAAAGCCACTGCCCTCAAGTGCATCTTTCCTGCTGATGTAACACATTCATTTTATGTTCTTTCTCTTCTGGCATTGCCATAAATAGCAATCATTTTTCTAACAAAACCTAAGTGACTTTACTTTGTCCTCTACAGCTGGGAAAAAGGGACAAACCTAAGCACTTTCATAGAATTAAATCTAGTAATGAAGAATAATTGTCAGTACATTGTTAAGTTTATTGTGGATAAAGTTTTGCTAACAAAAAGAAACATTTTCTACTTGTAAGGGCATGATAGATCATTAAGTGTATAATTATAATATTAATATGCCTTTCAGGTAGATTTTTAAAATGCAGATGGTAGGACACTGAATAAAACAAGGCTTTACTTCTTGAACATCTAATTGAAATTATTTTAATGATTATAAAAAGGTTATTGAGAACATTTTTGCAGAGATTGCGGCATGTACAGCATGGGGACATTTGCCAACTACTTGTCTTTTCCAAAATTTTTTTTTCCATCATAATTTCAAATACATTGTATAGTAGGGTTTTCCATAACATTCAGATACTCAGGATTTCCCACAGAAATCCAGAGAGTTAATTATGATTAAATGACAGTAAATGACAAGTAGTAAAATAAGAGTATTATAATATAATAATACTGGAGATCATAATTACCATAATAGGTAAGTGCCACTAAAATTGGATTTAAGTAAAATCTATATTAATAAACTTCCTTTCAATATATCAGGAAAATTTAATATTCAATATAATTTTATTGTGAATCTTTTTGGAGAGTGAATCATCACAAACATAGTTTTTGTATACATGTGGATTTTTATATATTTTTCCGCTAAGTAGCTACTAAAATATTGTTTTTTATTTCTTAAAAAAAGATGTTTAATCACCGAACCCAAATTGATTGCCATATATTTCTATTCCAAATGTTAGGGTGGCAATATCTTGTGAGTACACATCTGAAACTTATTTTATTGCAGATGGTTAGTGGGATAAAATGACTTCTTGGAAATTAGAATTTTTGTGTTTAGTGACCTTTTAAGATTTTTTTAGCAGTAAAAAGAAGTAATTTGGAAACTGTCATAAACAACAATTTTTTAGACCGACTGAAGTATGGCAATATATTAAAAATAATATATCACAGGATGAACTTTCCTATGCAAACTAATACTATAAAAAAAAAGATATTGCTGGGCGCCTGGGTGGCTCAGTCGTTAAGCGTCTGCCTTCGGTCATGATCTCAGGGTCCTGGGATCGAGCCCCACATCGGGCTCCCTGCTCCGCGGGAAGCCTGCTTCTCCCTCTCCTGCTCCCCCTGCTTGTGTTCCCTCTTTCGCTGTCTCTCTCTCTGTCAAGTAAATAAATAAAATCTTTAAAAAAAAAGATATTGCCATGGTTATATTGGTGTAAAAAACACAACTTAGCTATTGATACAAGAGTTTCTGTTTTAAAAATTAAGACTGAAATGAAGTCTGGAGAAATGCTTCATACTGCAAATGGAAGTAAATAAATTTAGGTGAAACACAAATGCAATTTGCAGTGTCCTCACATTTTCCCATGTCAGAACAGGTGGGTCTCAGAGCCAGGTTCTGGTGCTGACTTTGGAAAGCTCATGAGGAGAAGGTTAACAATTAGTTCCTTTGTTGGTTTCTTGGAGGAAAGAGGCTAGAGAATCCTGTGCTTCATGTTCTAAGACTTGAAATAATAGTTAAATTCCATGAGCCAAATGAAGGAGAAGGAAGAGAAAAAGATGCATCCATCATGGGAAAGTGTTTCTCTCATTTATGGCTTTCATTTTTAATTGTCCTTAGAGGAGGTTCCTAGATTACTTAGGATTCAGCAAGTGTTTAACTAAATGAGTGAATAGGTATAAATCCGTAGGATTAATAATGAAGACCATCCTTTGAAAATTTGTAGCAGACTAAATAGATAGCCTTAAAACAAATGAATTTAACACACATTTCAAGCTTGTTTTCAATCCTATGTCTGCGCTTCTGTTATTTTCAAGCCCTGAGACAGGGTAGAAGCCATATTGTCTTGCAACTCAGTATCCCCAGCAATGCCTTACAGAGTGTCTTACTCAGAGTGGGTCCTGAGTGAATATTTATTAAATGAATCAATTGTAGAATTTTAAGATTGGAAAGACTTTTAAAGGGAATTTGGTCCAACCCTCCATTTAGAGACCAGGAAGATGAGACCCAGAGAGGAAAGTGACAAGCCAACAGTCACACTGCTCTTAAGATCAAAGCTCTGGCTGTAACCCAGATTTCCTAACTCTTGTTCCAGTGCTCTTTCTACTCCACCTTCAGAAGGTAAATACAGAAATTTGCCAGATATTTTTCAAATTGCCCATGGAAAGGGTCTGAATGGCAGGTGCAGCCACCGGACGTAGTTACTTGATCTGTTCAGTTGTATTTACTTTTCAATATGTTTGCTTTCTGTACGAGAGAGACCAGCTCCATTAGGTAAATGACTAATCCACTAAAATGGAATCTAAATAAATGAAGTGGCATCTTAGTGCTGCGTGATGTTATGGGGTGGGGAAAGGTAAAGTCAGAGACAGGAGAAGGAGGAAGTAACACCTAATAAATTAAAAAAAAAATAAAACAGCTATGTTTTTCACAGAGATTTTAAAACAATGTCATGGTATATTTTAAGATCGATGATTTTTATAATCTTCTTTGTCAATAAATTTGATCATTTTTTCCCTAAAGTTGTAATAGAATTTAATAATAAATAATACATAAATCATAAATAAATGTAATGGAAATTTTATTAGATATTTGCCTTTCTTTTAGTGACATTATCTGTCTCTTCACAACGATTGAATGATATAAGAACATAGCCTTCTACCATGAGAAATTTGTTATGTCAGCCATTCATTCATTCTTTCATCCATTCAGCAATGCGTGTAGGGCATCTACTATGTCCTAAATGTTATAGTAATACTTGGAACACAAAGTCAAAAGAGCCATAGTCCTTGACATCTGGGAGTTCACTTCTTGGGGAAGTGTACATATACTTAAGTTCAATGCAATGTAGGAAATGCTTTGATAGAGGTACCTACAAAGTATTGTTACATCAAGGAAGATGTATCTCTAGTTCTGTATATGGAGCAGAGTGGGGACACTCAGCAAAGGCTGCAAGGATTGGACTGAAGTCCAGTGTTTGGACTGATCTTGAAGTAGGAATTGATTAGCATTCCTGTTATCCTGGGACATGAAAACAGTTGTCCTTGCATAAATAAAAACTCCAGCTATAGGCCCATACATAATCCAACTAATATTGTGGCTGGTGGGTACCATTACTTCAATTCTGGGTAATTCAGGAATAAGGTTGACTCTTCACAGCTCCAAATTTTGTAGGTAAGGATGTGAGAACTCTGGAATTATATGCCTTAGCTTCAAATAGCCAGCACTATAACTTGCCAGCATATGTCTTCCCTTCTGTGTCTTAGTTTCCTCATTTACTAATGGTAATAATAATACAAACCACATCTAGAGTTGATGTTAAACCTGTCTCTTGTGTCTAGCTGGCATCTACTAAGACTTCTTGCTGTCTGGGTCATACAGGCTGTGTGGCATTTTGAGGGACTCCCCGTCTGACCCAGGTTTGTTGTGAGGTCTAAATAAGAAATGCATGTTAAGGCCTTATCTTACTACCTGGCACATGGTAACACCCAGTAAATGTCAATTTTTATAATAATAATACTAATATTTATTATTATAAGTAACATGTTACATGGTAAATGCTCAATGGTGTTTGATAACTCTGAATATGAAGGTCTCCATAAGGGTCTGTGCACATGATGGAAGATCCCTAACTGTAGGTGGAATGTCTAATTTTCAGAGTTGTATTTATTGGTAATATTGCCTCTTCCTTATTTGTCCTGACTTCTTTCTACAGTTCTTCCAAGCTGGAACCTCAACCAGTCTCCAGATGGAAATTCAGGCACACTTTATCTCTAGCTTTTACCTTCACCCTGATAGTAAAGCAACAGCTTTTGCCAACTGCATCCTCAGGGTCTCGTTCCCCATCCCCCCAAACCAAGCCTCAGTATCTCTCCCCCTGACACCCCTTTCCAAGGAAAACCACCCACCCTCACCCAAACATAGCTGATTGGACCAGGGATGGACATCTGACCCAAGGGGAGTCATAGGCTGGCTATCTAACCACCTCTGGCCAGTGCAGAATGAACTGGACCAAACCAACACTTTCATGACAGGAACTTGAAGAGAATTTTCCAGCTGACAGTGAAGCTGCAGGTGAGTTTAGCATGTCAATCCAAGGATATTTGTAATTCAGAGTTGTCAGAGCCTGGAAAACACAAGTAGCAGAGGAGGAGAAAGCTGATGTGTAGAAAGAGAAAGGCATCCTGAGAATGAGGTGCAGAGAAGAAACAAGTGAGAGATGGGAGTCAATCAAGGACTGAAGCTAGAGCAGCTGCCTGAAACCCTGATGACTTTTAGGTTCTGGTTCCGATGATGATGATAATGATGATGATGAAGAATGATAAGAAAATGATTTTAACAATAGACAGCATTTCTTGAGTGTTTTGTATGTTTTAGGCAATACTTTAAGCCTTAATATGAATTAACTCAATACTTACAAGAAATCCACAAAGAAGGTTCTGTTTTATTCTAGTTTTATGGCATGCCTATTTATAGCCTCATAGAAACCCCTCACATGCATTTATTGTCATTCATATATTCTGTTTTTTAAATTTAATTTTATTATGTTATGTTAATCACCATACACTACATCATTAGTTTTTGATGTAGTGTTCCATGATTCATTGTTTGCGTATAACACCCAGTGCCCCATGCAGAATGTGCCCTCCTTAATACCCATCACTAGGTTAACCCATCCCCCCACTCCCCTCCTCTCTAGAACCCTCAGTTTGTTTTTCAGAGTCCATAGCTGCTATTCTTTTCTTCGATCTCCTGTTGAGATCTTGGGTGTTCAGAATGGTTTGATACCTATCCAGATGAATTCCTGGGACCGGATGAAATTTAGGTCTCCTACTCCTCCACCATCTTGCTCCTCCTCCTCTGTCATTCATATATTCTTGAGAAATTAAAAGACTAAAATCCCAAAGAGACAACCTGAGCAGGGACTCCACCCTACCACCAAGTGCAGGCACAGTGGCCCAGTCTCAGTTGCTCCATGGGTCTGAGCTGACAACCACACTCAACGTCGGCAGTACTAGGGTGGTTCCTGAGTTGCCTGCTTCTCTTTACCCATTTGGACTCCACCCAGCTTATAACAGGCTTCTGCCACCTCGATTAAGACCAGGGTCCCGACTATTCCCTGGTCCTTCCTCCTCTGGTCTCCCAGAAATCAGAGCCCAGTCCTGACCAGCTGATCTGCCTGGGGCATCCCATGGCCTCATTGTCACCAGTGTGCACTTATGGGACCTCTATTCTCTTCTGTATCCCTAGATTGAGGGCAGGATCTCTGCCAAAGATGGACAGAGCTCCTGGAACCAGCACAGCAGCCAGGCTGACTCCCAAATGAACAACAGCTGCTGGGCCTTATGGCCAGGGCCTGTCTCTTCAGGAGTGATCACTGGGACCCTTACACTCCTCAGATTGTGTCCAAACCATCTAGCTGCTATCTAGTCCAGCGCTGCTCAAACTTTAGTGTGCATTACCAGAGGAAACTTGTTGCAGATTCTGAGACAGTAGACCTGAGATTCTGCATTTCTAACAAGCTCTCAGGTGATACCAAATCTGCTGGTCCATATACCAGCAGTTTTGGGTAAGTAAAGCTCTGGAGCAGACTTCTTCCATAATGAACCGAAGAGTAAGTATCTTGGACTTTGCAGGCTATAGCATCCACGTTGCTACTACTCATCTGTGCTATGGTAGTGGGAGAAGCCATAGGCAGTATGTCCACAAATGGGTGTGGCTGTGTTCCCACAGAATTTTATTTACAAAAACCAACAGTGGCTTACTCTACTCCAGGGGCAGATTTGTCTCTCTGTATTTGTCTCTCTGTCCATATTGTAGTATATTTTTTACACTGGTGACATAAATAAACGGCTTCCCTATATCTACACCCTTTGCAATATGACTTCATAGATTGTTTCTTTACGAGACAGAATTTATTTCCTTTTTCCTTGGATTTAGGCCTTCCTTGTGACTTGCTTTGGCCAATAGAACATGGCAGAAGTAGCACTGGCCAATTAAAGCTCAGTTCTCAAAAGGCTTTCTGCACTTCTGCCGTCTTGGATCTCAGGCTCCACCAAAGGAACAAGTATGCACTAATTAACGCAGGATGAGAAGACACAAGAAGTCACCCTGAAAATGGGAGAAGCAGAGCTGTTGAGAGATGCATGCAGGGGGCCAGCCAGGACCAGAATTGCCCAGTTGAGCCCAGTCTAAATTGCCATGTTTCAGAACGATAAGCAAACTAAATAATTTTTGTTTTATGCCACAGAGTCTGCATTGGTTTATTATGCAGTGAAAACTAACTGATACACCGACTATGGGATAAACTACATACATTATCAAGAATCCTTCCAACTACTACCTGATTAAGTATGATCCCCACTTTACACATAAGGAACCAAGGTTCAGCTAGTGAACTTGCCCAAGGTAGCATGGCAGGTAAGTGACAAAGCTGGGATTTGAAATAACTCCAGGGCTGAGGCTCTTGTTACTATACTAACATTGTTTATCATCTCAGTTTGGTTTGCTGTCCCCTTCTTCATCTCCACCCACAACCACAACCTGTCCCTACACACACACACACACACACACACACACACATTGTAGAGGACTTGACATTGGAAGTTCAAGCCCACAAGGAAACAACAGCTCACTCAGATGCTGAGGGATCTCTTTATAACAACTCTACAGCCTGTGTGATTGCTCCCAGCTGCATGTGTTACATTTCAGAGCATGCAAGCTTTAACTTCAAATATATCCAAACCCACAAACTACTTAGGAGCATTGACATCAGTGTACCTGTGTAAAAATTAAAAAAAAATCAAATGGTACGTCCTTAAAAGAAAATATTAATGTACATTCTGCAGAGTGTGGGCATTGGGTGAGGAGTAATACTTCCCTGGACACCCTATATTTGACACTGTGCTGGATCTGCCAGGTCTATAGTCCTTTTGGTAAGCACAATTTCTGGTCTCGCAGATTTAATGAAAGATTGATTTTCTTCCTTCCCAGACAAAGATAAACCTCATGAAATGGTGATTTAATTCACAACACAAAAGCATGAAAGCCCTCCTTAAAATTAAAAGAAGTCTTCACACACACAAAAAAAAGCAGGTTCATTCACAGTAATAGACCACTTTATTATTTTTTTTTAGGGCAATAGAACTTTGCTAATTCTCACTAATGACAGAGGAGGCCCATTGTAGAAGAACCAATTTTACTGATTACTGAATCGTATGAAGTATTCTGAGAAAGAAATGAAATCTTGGTCATTCAAGACCCTGTTGTGGCTCCATGTGTCTTGCTGAGAAATAGGCAACCACTGCTGTTTTAATTGGGAGAATAATCAGGTTTGCAGTTTAGTGAACTGAGATAATCACAAATACCATCCAAGTGCAAACCTACATTTCAGCCATTATTAAAAAAGACACTTTCAGGTGATAAAAACCAGTAAGTCCCATGGGGCAAATCAACAACTCAGAGTCCAAGGTAAGTGTTTTAGAAGTTTGCTTAATTTTTTAAGCCTGTAGGCAAATAGGTTTCAAGTTACACTTGAAAAAGTTTACTCATCTGGCCAAGTCTGACTCAGTAACGTATTATCTCAATGTACACTTAGAATCCCAGTATTAACATAACATTTGACATAAAAGGTCAAAACCAGATGTGGAGTTGGAATACATACCCAACTCACAATAGATGACTGGGATGTTGAAAAATATGGCTAATTAAAATGTGTAAATCAAATGAACTTGTTCATAAAATAAAAAAGAAACAATAAAACACTTGGAAAATACAGGAGTTCCTAAAATACAATCTCAGAGCATTTCAACAATGGCAACTGGGAAGTGGATACTCGCAGAGAAATTGTCTTGCATTTGACTGAGAATAGTTTCTAACTCTATTTCTAGGGCCATCAGGAACATTTCTGAACTATTTTGTCAACATCGGGCACCACCAGAACTGGCAAGAATCTTCAACAAGTTACACCAAAGTTATTGCATGTATATATTTTAAGTTAGAATTTCTTCATTGTTTTATTTGAGAAACACATGGATTCATCATTTAAATGAAGAGGCAGTTGTAGTTGGATCTCCAAGAACAATATTAACGTGATAGGAAATCAATACCTACCAGAAAGGCATTGTTCTAGAAGCTTTGCATAAATGAACTCTCTTAATACTCATGTCAACACTATTAGACGAGTCCTATAATTAAAGCCACATACAGATGAGGAAATTGAAGTACAGAAAAGTTATATAACTTGCTCAAGATCCCATGCTAGTTAAGTGCTGGAATTAGAACTGGCAGTGCGGCTCACTCTGTACTCAGACCTCCACTGCCTCGAAACCATTACAAGGTGCACCTGTCCACCTAGACTTCTGAAGAAGAAAAAACTCTTTTAAAAATTGTTACAAACATAATTTTGTCTAAAATAAGGTCATCTTTATTAAAATTCTATGAAAAGTTCAAATTTAAATGAAACTTCTAAAATGACCGGTAGAAAATTATTTTCTTGACCCTCACATTGAGCCTCTCTTGATACCTCTACCTTGCACCAGTTCATGTTGGAGAAAATGAGGACAAATCTAGCTAAAGACAAAATGTGATTTGACTTGTCACCAAACCTGCCATGGGTGTGAACTGAGTCAAATTGATTCAAGTTGTTTTAGTACAACAAATCTGGAACATCTGGGTCTTGAATTATACAACAATTAATGTAAAAAAATGTCAGCAGTATTTATAGAAGTTTATTCATATGCTATAATTAGTTCGCTCTAACTCAGAACATTTATGATGTTCAGGCAGACAGACTCTTTCAAAGTGATTTTTAATTAGTGAAGTTACAGCCATGAATGTTTCTGCATTTAAACATGGAAATGTGCATATTCTCTTAGCATTTATATATTGGATCCTTCCTAGGTAATGTTGGGCTAAAAAATGATGACGATTAAGTTCCAGACTTCAAGGTCCTTAATAATCCAGTAGGAGAAATAATATGTGTTCACAAAAAATATGCAATGCAAAATAGGAGAATTCATAACTGAGAAATAGAGCAAGTGCTGAGAGGTTTCACAAAGAACACAAGAAGTTTTGGTACATGTATGTGAGTTGGGGAAGTTCATTCTAAGAGGAGGGAATAGCAGGAGAAAAGGCAACTCATGGCAGGGAAATAAGCCGAGGTAAGTGGTCCAATGTATCAGCAATAGTGAATGTGAGAGGGATTTGGGGGAAACGTGTAAGAAAGTAAATTAAATGCAAAGTTGTAGAGAGCCCTGTGATCTTCCAGCACACCAATCAGTAAGTGGAATGTGCTGTGCACCAACTGGGCATGGGCAGGTGAGAGTGCATTGTGTGTTGCTCTTACCCATGCAGATTTTTTTCTGAAGACATAACACCATCATAGCCCCAAGTACTCTTTCCTCAGTCCTCCCACTTCCTCAGCAGCCACCATCCACAAAACATTACTATGACAAATCTCTCTAGAACAGGAATCAGACAATAGTATATAAGCTATACAAGATTTGAAGAATAAAATGAATGATTATGCTAATAGACAAATATGTAATAGTGTCTAAGCACATGAGAAACAGTTCTAGAGATCTACCACATTATATATCATAAAAGATACACCAACAAATTTTTTAAAAATAGTGTATAAAGATCACAATTAAAGATTGATGTAAAAAAGGAATCATTGTTTAAAACCCCATACATTTGGAAATGTAAAGTATACTTCTAAATAATTTATGGGTTGTAGAAGAATTATACTGGAAATTGTGGTATAAGTACCATGTGAATAATAAAAAAGGTACTTAGAAAACTTGTAGGATGCAGCTATAGCAGCAACCTTTATACCCTTGAATGCTTATATCTAGAAAAAGAAAGGCCAAAAGTTAATAAACTAAATCTTCAATTTTAGTCATAAAAAGAACAGCATAATAAGTCCAAAAAATTAAAAAGAAAATGTTCTTTAATATGAGAGCAAAAATAAATGAAAAAAACAAATAAAAATAGAACTGAGAAAATCAATAAAGCTAAAAGTTAATTCTTTTAAATGACCAATATTCTTGCCTCTGGCAGGATCAGTGGAGAAAGTCAGAGAAGGAAAAACTTAATAATATTAGGAATGAAAAAAAAGACATGACCGGGCGCCTGGGTGGCTCAGTCGGTTAAGCGACTGCCTTCGGCTCAGGTCATGATCCCGGAGTCCTGGGATCGAGTCCCGCATCGGGGTCCCGGCTCAGCTGGGAGCCTGCTTCTCCCTCTGACCCTATCCCCTCTCATGCTGTTTCTCTCTATCTCTCTCAAATAATAAATAAAATCTTAAAAAAAAAAAGACATGACCATAAATGCAACAGAAATTTAAAAAGATAATAAGAAAAAGCTACAAATATCTTTGTACCCCAAATTTTGAAAACAAA
Source organism: Phoca vitulina (assembly GCF_004348235.1). Classification (NCBI taxonomy): domain Eukaryota; kingdom Metazoa; phylum Chordata; class Mammalia; order Carnivora; family Phocidae; genus Phoca; species Phoca vitulina. The sequence goes on along the minus strand of NW_022589722.1, from coordinate 16,583,197 downwards.
TTCCTAGAAAGTTACTGTAAATAACTGAAGCAGACTAAAAATTAAATAGAAAGTCAGTGTGGTCTAATAACCAGTAAGAGAAACTGGATTTGTTATTTAAAATGTTCCCACAAAGAAAACACCAGGCCTAGATGATTTTTATGGGCTCTAGAAAATATTCAACAAATAGCTAATTCCAACTTTGAACTTTTTTCAAAAAAAGTTTTACTCTCCAGCTTATTTTATATGTTAATGTAAGATTGATACCAGCAGACAAGAAAACTATAACAGAGGGAAATCAAGTTAATTAAATTAATAACTCAACTCATAAATGTAGATAAAATCTTCAAAAATCATTAGCAAAGTAAATTCAGAAATGAACTATATAATTTGAACTCATTCCAGAAATGGGTATTTGGATCAACATCAGAAAATCTATTATTGTAATTCATCATGTAAACAGATACAGAAAAATCAATTAATTTAAAACATATTTATAAAAAAAACTTAGCAAACTAAAAATAGAATATGCTTCATCTGGCAAAAGATATCTGATAAATATTTACTGAAAACACTAAAGGAATTCTCTTTAAACTGTGCAATAAGACAAAGATACTCACTGTAAACACTTCTAGTCAATCCTATATTAGAGACTCTAGACAGAGCAATAAAACAAGAAAAATAATGGAAAATTATAAAAATGGAAAAAGGAAGAACCAGATGTTTCTATAAAAAGAATTTATAGTTTATGAATGAATGAATGAGTTGAGCATGTTTGTAGACTGAATAGAAGCTGATAGAGGTATAGAAGATGAGGGAAATTTTGGAGCAAGATTCCCAAGAGAGAAGCAGGAAATGTAAGGCTCCTGAGCTTGATGGAGCCCCCTTCTTGTACGCTACACAGGGTAAGTTCACCGTTGTGTTTGCGATTTTAGGTGAGACATCCAGGTGGGGACAAGAAGTAGATCCGTACAAAATGGGAGAAATTGTTCTCTTGGGCAAAATATACTCATTATGAGGGAAATGTGTAATTTAAATTTCCATAGCTATTAAAATTTCCATAGCTAGTATTTCAAGATCTACCAAGGCAGCAACCTTCCCTTCATCCCCAGTCCCACTGCCTATACATTCTTACCTGGAAGCCCCTGATGAGATTATCTGCTTCTATCTGCAAGCCTCATGGACACTGGTGGCTATTGGTTGTCTCAAAAATAACCATATATAATTTGGGGTCTGATCTAGACTTAAGCCTATCCCCATTGCTTTCTTTTCTGCTTCATAGACTCAGCATAAATTTCAAGTGTGTAGATCTTTACTCTTTACTAGATCTTTACTGCAGGGCACTGTATCCCTGGGAATTCAATGAGAGAAATAAGCTCTGCCCTCAAGGTGTTTAAAATTGAATAAGGATCCCTAACCCTGCTATTTAGTCTCCTTGTACCAAGGTCAAGGAATCACACACATTGGCACTGGAAGAGATGATGAAGGGGGCTTTCCTCATATTATAAATGCAGAAAGTCAAGAACCCACTGGTTAAGGGGTTTGCCCATGATCATGAAATCAGAAACAGAGTCAGAGCCTCTGATTTCCGATTAGTGCCTTTCCCTATACCATGAGCAGCTACCATTTGGAAGATCAGTGTGAAGTGTAGTAAGGGATAGTACAAGATGAAGGCATCATCCTTGACCTTTAAGGTTGCACAAATAACATAGGCAGAGTCCCAGGTAATTATCTTGTTGGGGGCTTTTTTTTAATGACTAAATGCTGAAATGAGTATATAAGTGAATGCAATAGAAGATTTTTGAAAACTGAGACTGGATTTTATTCATTTCTATTCCAGCACAGAACTTAGCACATAGTAGGTTTTCAATAAATGAATGCTATGTGGATATTGAACCACAAAATATCTAATGTGTTTGGAGTAAACATTTCCTAGAGTCTGGACTTAAAGTAGATGTTTTATAGATTTTTCTTTGAGATGGGGTTGGCTGTGATATAACATTTTTCAAAATGATGGCTGCATTAAAAAAAAAAACAAATACAAATGTTGTTAGAGTTCTCAGTTGGTCCATGTTAAATTCCACCTCTCTGGAATGTTCTAGAATCCTCTCTATGTGGTATTTTTTTTTTCTATGTGATATTTTCTCCCAATTTATTGCAAACATTTGTATGGGTTCAATCAAAGTAAGACCAGTATTTCCTGAATCATTTGACATTCAGCTGTTGCTGAAGATGTTAAAACTACAAGCAAAACTGCTAATCGTTGACAACAAAGCAGCTTAATCCTGGCTGACCGGCGATTTGTTTTGGAGCTTTTGGAGCAACAGAGAGATCCAAGTTTATAAAAAGAGGTAAATAGTCGGTTAGAGATTAGAAGTGAAAAAAGGAAAAGACTTCTTTCCCCCAGACCACACACTGATAGGGAATCTTCCTTGAGCAATTGTTTGAGAATGTTTCATGTTTCATCCCCCTCCCCTCCCCTCAGCTTCACTGCCCATTCCTCCCCCTTCCTCAGCCACAGAAGGTTTGATTGACACTTGTCACCACTGATAGAGAGAGAAAGATGCTCGGGGAGGGGAGGGAGGAGGGGGGGTAGCAGCCTCGTCAAAAGCAGCCGTCGTCAAGCGATGATTCCTTCTTTCTGCATGTGTTTTGTCTCTCTCTAAATTATTCAAATCTGGGTGGCATCTAGGATAACTGGCATTTGACACAGCTTAAGGGATTGTCTCCCTAACACTATTGAATTGAAGCTAAAAATGTATAAAGAGATCTTTGGTATAATCTGATATGTCTACAAATGAAAGGCAGTTTCACGAAAAAGGCCTTAAATATTTTTGACTTATTATTTTGTTTCATCCATCTTAAAAATAATCTTTACTAGCTTGAAGAAGAGAAAAGCTCTTACTTGGATTTCTTTAAAGCATATGCATAATAGCTTGGTGGATGTTTGTTGGTTACATAGCTGAGGCAGCTGGTTGAGAACATAGGTATGGAATTTCATGGCCAGAAAGGTTTGCCTTTGTTAGAAATATCTTTAGTGTGGGGTGTAGAAGGAGTGCTGAGGAGTTGGGGTGCTCTGGTTATAGCCCCAGATATGCCACTGCCAATTGTAAGGTCTTAGACAAGTCAAAGAAGGACTCTAGGCCACATTTCCTCCACTGGTGGTCCCTACCTCCTTCCAGCTTTAGGGGTATGTAATTATTGGCTTATTCTGTTACTCATTCATTTTAGCAGCATTTTCCTGTCATGGTCCTTTATGGATGGAGATACTTAGTGAAATTTTAAAACTTTAGTTCAGGTCAACAGTCAATATTGGTGCCTCTGGGTCAAGCACTGTGCTGGGCACCACAGGGTATGTGTGTGCGCACACGTGTGTATGTGTGTGTGAGAATGGGTGGGGCAGATACTAAGGTAAGTCTCCTGGTTCCTATTCTCAAGGAGTTGGCAATTTTCACCTCTCTTGTTGGCTTATTTAAATTTCCTGTTAATATGATCCTCTGAATATAGATTTAGTAATTAAAAACACAGGATGCCCAGTTAAATATAAAATTTAGATAAGTGACAAATAATTATGCAATATTTGGGACAAGCTTAGACTAAAACATTATTTGTTGCTTATCTGAGATTCACATTTAACTGGGCATCCTGTGTATGTATTACCTTGCTACCCTAAATGAAGTCACCTCTGAGCTCTTCCCTAAGATGTCGTGGAAATTCTGCGCTTACCAGAATTTTTGAGGCTTGAGTAAACTGAGTCTGAGAGAATATTGGAGATATCTATCTTTTACCTGGTAAGATTGGTTTATTCATGCATTTAACAAATATGTCTTGAGGACCTACTATGTGCTGGGAACTAGGCTAGGTCTTAGGGATACAAGTGGAAGAAGAAAGCATAGTCCATGATGTTATGAAGGTTATGGTTTCCCGGGAGGGAAACAGACATTTTAAAATCAATCACATTAAATAAGGACTTAATTCCAATTGTCATAATGCTCATGAAGGAAAATGTAAGGTGCAATAAGAATGTTTAACAGAGGTGCCTAATAACATCTTGGAGGTTGGAGCAGGCATCTTCGAGGAAGTGATATTTAACCCAAGACAACTGGGTTCTGGAGATTAGTGTTCTAGACAGAGGAGCCACCCATAGTGGGTAAGTTCGAATCCAAGGGAAATTGAAATAACAGTGGGTAGTTTGTTGTTGTTGTTTAGTATAAATGTAAGAGCAGTTATTACCTCAGAAAGAATCATGTTTCTAGAATCAAATATTAGTGTTGCCAAAGCCCATGTAGCAGATGCTCAGATCAGAAGGAAGGAGGGAACACAGAGAAAATTGTCTTGGTTTCTTTGTCAGGATGGCAGTGCACCTATGCTTGTCACCAAGAGCTCATGATCTGTGAACTTAAACACAACTGGGAGAAGTCGCCCATCAAGAGAGCAATTCAACATGATTTTTACCACTTTGGTATGGTGGTTGGTGTATTCATTTGTTAGGGCTGCCATAACAAAGTACCAGACTAAGTGGCTTAATTAAACAACAGAAATTTATTTCAGTTCTAGAGGCTGGAAGTCCAAGATAAAGATGTTGGTAGGGTTGGTTTCTCCTCTTTCTCCTTGGCTTGTAGTTGGCTGTCTTTTTTCTGTGTTTCACATGATCTTTCCTCTGAGTGTATGCATGTTTGTGCCCAAATTTCTTCTTCTTACAAGGACACCAATCATATTGGATTTGCAGCCTCCCTAATGACTTCATTTAACTTAATCACCTCTTTATAGACCTTATCTCCAAATATAGTTATATTCTGAGGTCCTGGAGGTTAGGACTTCAACATGATTTTGGAGTGGGACACAATTCATTCCATAACAGGTAGCATGAAAAAACAAACAATCTTTGTTACCTCCTCTCTCAGAGGGCTAGAGGGGGTGCTCAGCTAGGCAAATGGGCTGGCTTGCTCTCTGGGCCACCAGCCCTCAAAATCCAAGCCTTTAAGAAGGACCTCAAGGACACTGGGTCCTACAGACACTCTTATCCAGGATTACTGCTTTTTGTGGGCAGTGCTTGGATAGAGAGAGATGAAAAGAGAATAAATCTTCAGGGATTACAGCGTTTTAATTGATCAGTGGCTGTTACTCATGCATTAAGCTACTCATTTCTTCTTCATGGAGAGGAATAGGTAAGAAAGGGGGTAAGAGGCCAGGAGTGTTACTCTTGTGGAGTTCCATCCATGTGGGAAAAAACCTGAGAAATTTTGATCAGTACCAGTACCAGTATCAGTCTTTGCCTTAATATTGGTACTGGTAGATAGTATCAGTATTTGTATTGGTATTTGTACTAGTATTGATGTCAACATTATTATCAGTATCAGTGTCAGCATTCGTTAGCATTAAAATTGGAATTGGCATTAGTATTAATATAATAAAACATCTAGAACAATGTTTTGGCACAAATAGCGGCTCAAGAAAGGTTTATTTTTTTCCCATTTCATGCTTCCCTTCACTGAAATTTCTTTTTGTTCTAGGGAAAGATTGATTCTTTCTCTTCCTTGCAATAAATATTTATTGAGAATCATTTTACTGAATCATATGAACTGTCATGGCAGAGTATTGATCTTGGGGTGTAGAAAAGATTCTTGGTTGAGAACTTTGAATCATAGAGTCATTCTTGGGGAACATGGGGGAGCCCCCAACGGAGAAGGGAACTTTTTTGGCAGGTTCAGTGAAGTGTGGTCCTGGAGAGATGAGTAGAGAGATTAGGGTAGTGATGGGGGTGGGTGGGGGTGGGGGGTGGGGAGGGTGGCATGAACAGAACTCCTCTCCAGTGTTCAGCCTTGAAGAGACACAACAGGAAGAGTGAACAAGCATTTCAGGGGAGTCAGTGAGAGCAAGGGTCTTGGGGTTTTCAAGGGTGTCCCTTTATGATGACAGTTGTTTCCATACAACAAACAAAGGTAGTAGACGTTTCATCTTAAGATGTCTTGCCTGAGGACAATCTGCTCTCCTGTGGGTTTGATTTTGATGTTTTTACATCAGCAATCTTATTACTCGGGATACATTTTTTTGAGTAACAGCTGGTCGGCCTACTTTGTTAAATATAGAATGCCACATGCTAGATAAACTGGACCTTTGTGTGTGGGGGAGGATTGAGCTGTTACTGCTGAAATGAAGTGGGACATAGTCAGTGGAAACTGCATTTGTCAGTATTTTGGAAAAGGGGATATTTAGATCATTGTTACATGCCACAGATTCTCCCCTGCAAAGTTAGATGTCATTCAACAAGTTTTCATGAAGCATCTAAAATATCCCCTAAGTCATCACTATGAGACAAAAGGAAAAGAGAGAGACAAAAAGAAAAAGAGAGAGATCACAATATACCAATAGACTATACAAGGTGATTCTTATATTTATATTCTGTGAGCTCAAGGAGAACTAATATTCTAAAATCTAAGCATCCAGGCATGGCAGCTCAGGTGCAATTGTTCAGAGTGCAGCAGACCCCCCTCATCTGTGGTGGATATGTTCCAAGACCTCCAATGGGTGATGGATGTTGGATGCCTGAAATAGCGGATAGTGCCAAACCTATATATATTATATATATATATAATGTTGACATCAATACTAGTACAAATACTAATATATATGATACTAATATATATATATGTAAAAACAGCACATATGCTGTTTTTTCCTATACATACATACCTATAATAAAGTTTAATTTATAAATTAAGCATAGGAAGAGATTAACAATAATTAATAATAAAATAAATAATAATAATTGATAATAATTAATAATAAAATAGAACAATTATAACAATATATTGTAATGCTCTCAAAATATCTTATTGTACTGTATTCATCATTCTTGTGATGGTGTGAGATGATAAAATATCTATGTAAGGAGATGAAGCAAGGTGAATGTTGCAGTCATTGTAACGTAGTGTTAGGCTACTATTGACCTTCTGGCAATATGTCAGAAGGAGATCATCTCCTTCTAGACCATAGTTGCCTGCAGGTAACTGATACTGTGGAAAACAAAACCATGGATCGGGGGGGACTACTGTATAAGCTCCTAGGTCAAACTGCATGGGACCAACTTCAAGTATTATAATTTACCAGTTGTGTAACTTTAGTCTACTCTTAGTCTACTAATTTTCCCAAAGAAAATGAAAATATTAATTTGAAAAGATATATGCACACCTGTGTTTCTTGCAGTGTTATTAACAATAGCCTAGACTAGATATGGAAGCAACCCAAGTTTCCATCAATAGATGAAAGGATAAAGAAGATGTGGTGTGTGTGTGTGTATTTATATATATATATATATATAGTGGAATATTACTCAGCCATTAAAAAGGGTGAGCTCTTACCATTTGCTACAATATGGATGGACCTAGAGGGTATTATGTTAAATGAAATAAATCAGAGAGAGAAAGACAAATACCATATGATTTCACTCATATGGAATCTAAAAAAACAAAACAAATGAATAAACAAACAAAAAGCATAATCAGACCTATAAACACAGAGAATAAACTGATGGTTGCAAAGGGATATACTATTAAAAAAAAGCACACTTATAAAACAATCAAATAAATATGAACACTGGTCAGTTATTTGATGTTATTAAGGAATAATTATTAAATTTGGTGAGTAAAAATGATATTGAAATTATGTTTAAAAAAGGCTCAGGTGAAATACTCTTTTCTTTTACCTAAACACTTAAAGCTATAAACCATTGCAAAAGGAAAGATCTCTCTCTCTTCACACTTATGCACCACAAGGCAGCCATCTACATGTCAGGATGAAAACACTTGCCAGAATCTGACTATGGTGGCATCTTAACCTCAGGCTTCCAGCCTTTAGAACTTTGGGAGAACAAATTTCTGTTGTTTAAGTCATTCAGTCTATAGTATTTGTTATGACAGCCACAATGACTACGACACATACCATCACTTCTGCCATATGCTATTGCTCTTACAGACCAACCCTGATACAAGGTAGGAAGGGATTACACAAGGAAGCAGGGAACATTGGAGGCCATCTTGGAGGCTGGCTGCCACAGCTTATCTCCAAAATATAAAAATAATTGTTTAAAATAAATAAGACAAATGTCCCAATAAAAAATGGGCAAAAAATTTAAGCAGACATTCCCAAAAGAAGATATATGGATGACCAATAGGCCCATGAAAAGATGCCCAGTTGTCAGGAAAATGTTAAATTAAAACTACAATAAGAGACACTATATTATAATTTTAGAGTAAGATGACGGACAATACCAAGTATTGGTGAACAACCACAGCTGTCATATGTTGCTGGTAAGAATACATAATGCTACAGTCATTTTTTAAAGAGTTTACCAATTTTCTTATAAAGTTGAACATGTTCTTTCCACATAACCTGGCACTCTCATTCTTAAATATTATCTAAGAGAAATATTATCTAAATGTCCATACAAAGAGTGTATGCAAATTTTCATAGCATTATTCATAGAAGCAAAAACCTGGAAACAACCAAATGTCCATTAACTGGTAAAGAAATAAGTAAACTCTGGTATATCCATACTATGAAGCACTTTCCAATAGAAAACACTACATTGTTAATGCACACAACCACAAGGATGAATCTCAAAACTGCGTGTGAAGTAAAAAAATCAAACACAAAAGACTATATATTGTATGATACCATTGACACACAATTCTAGAAAAGGAAAAAACTATATAAAAAGCAGATTTCTTGGGCCAAAGTTTGAAGGAGTGGATTGTTTACAAAGAATATGAAGGATCTTTTGGGCGTGATGGAAATGTTCTTTATCGTAGTTATGGTAGAGTTTACACGAGTGTGTAAAACTATCAAAATTCAACAAGCTGAATACCAAATGGATGAATTTTATTCTATGGTAATTATAGAATTTCCTCAATAGAGCTATTAACGAAGAGTGAAAAAGAAGAAAGAGTGAAAGGTAAGAAGTATTCTTTTTACACATTCATTCTATTCACATTCCACTTGCAAGAGAGGCTGCGAAGCATAGCCTCTAGGTGGAGGGCCTAATAGTTTGCTAGATATTTTCAGATAGAAGTCGTTTAGAAATCCAGAAGAGAGAGATGAGACACCAGGAAGGGGTGGCTTTTACAGAGTGGGGCAGGATTCTGCTGGAGTTTTGGAGCACACTTGTTCATTTTTTCTCATTAAACAAGTGTATGGAGGCTGTTCTTTGATAAAAGCAAAATTTCATCTCATTGGCAAAGAAACTGTTTGGAGGATGAACACTAAAAATCAAAAACAGAGAAAACACTTCTTCCCATCTGCATCTGGGAGTGTGGTTACTGAACAGACTGAGCTAGCCCCACAGGGTTGCTTGGTCATGCAAGACAAGGCAGAGCCACGCAAAGGGATCATCAGGGACCAGGGAAATGTTGAGCCCCTCCAATCTGCTGAGAGGTAATTTCAGGAACGAGAGTTTCTCCAAAGATTGCCCTCCGAGACCTCTCCTTTGAAAAACGGTCCCAATTCTGTGACTCACTACTGGCTGTTCTGTGGGTATGAGTCAGATTCAGGGCATTTTAAGAATGGATGACACTGGTAGAATTTTATTGGCTTGCAAATCATCTTTTATTAATCCTGTGTCCTAAGGACTGCGTGACATAAGCTAACGAATGGAGACCAGAGAAAGAGACTTTGCTGGAGAGGTGCTTACATACATGGCTTTCTAATGAATTATAATATACTCTAAATACCAAAGCAGGAGTCTGTTCTGTTCTCTGCTATGTCTCTTAGTCCGTGTTACAATGAAGACATAAAACGGATATATGGATATATAATGCGTATCATTCCACCTAGTGAAATGAATAAATTACCAGCCACTGAAATTTTAAGGACTTCTTGTGTTTCTGAGTGAGGTAAATAGGCTGCCCAGTCAAATAGATCTTATGACAGATAGTTGAAGATGTGTCATTCCATAAAATAGATGTATTGAGTACATCTATTTCATGAATGAAGAAAGTTCGTTTTTGAACATTTCAACATTTCACATTCTGTCCATAACCTCTCACCCCAAAACCACATCAGGGAGTTGCATTAATGTTCCTCAAATGTCGTCATTTATCCATTTTACTCTGCTTTTTACCACACTTGAGGAAAAGCACTGTGGAAAGGAAATGGGAAGGAGGAGCAGTCCATCTTGACTAAATCCGTTGGAACCATTAACAGTCCACTGGGACTCAGATAAAAAGAATTTCCCTTTGTTTCTATGAAAATGAGGAGATTAGAAAAAAGGGACAAACTCTGTCCATGAGCATAATTCTTCCTCACTCGAAGGGCTGAGGGCTTTTCTAATGAGGAGCAAACACTAAGCCCATTTTACATCGCCCAGAACCCAGGATTGCCACCTGCTTTTGGTGAGAACACACTGAGTAAAAAATAGCACACATGAACGCAAGAAGTTACCTCAAAATGGCCCTGCTCGAAGCTTCAAGTGGGAAAATGCATACACATTTTTTTTTTTGCAAAAATGTGGATGAAGAATGGAATTGCTGTTGTTCTGAATGTTTCCCTAAATTGAGTCTGACCAGAGTCTAAGAGAAACATGTTTAAGATAAGGCCAGGAAGTGACTCGTTTTTGGTAAAAATTGTGTTAATTCCCTTTGTCGTAATTTAATGCTTTCCTCTAACTTTTACATTTTGCTCTAGTTAACAATGTAAAGACAAATTTATTGTGGATATGAAAGTTGTTTTTTTTTGTGGGGCATAAACACACTTCATGGTTTATATAAATGTAATAATTCTCGAGATTACCATTTCATGGTACACTGCACATCAAAGAAAGCAACCTGTGTCTTTCTCGAAAATGTGCGGGTGGGTGTGGGGAGCCCCCAGCCCCAGAATGTAATCAGATAAAGCTAGTGGCGTGGTATTAGTGTGTCAGCTTTGCCTAAGTCCCAGCATCTTCAATGGGCCAGCCCTCTCCTCATTTGTCACCCCAGCGCACCTTTTGTGCACACAATTTCCCATTGGTATTGCCCAGAGCTTGGAGTCGATAGCCAACTAGCCTCTTTACTTGTACCATTATTTCCAGCAAGCTTGCTACATCTGCAATAAATCCTAGAGGATTTGTGGGTGGACTGAGAAGTATGAGTGACAGAATGAAGTGATAAGGCCTGGACGCGGCTGAAACAAAAGCCTTTCCATGTTGGCCTGATGTGACCGAGCCGCAGCCTCGGAAGGTTTGATTTGATCAAGTTTTTGCCAGCAATCTCACAGAGTTCAAGCTAGTTAAAAATGGAGCCCGTGAGCATTTCTTTCAATCTCTATTAAGCTTGTCTGGGAGGACCAGTGATGAAAATCTCTTTTCTTAGCTGTTTTACGTTGTGGTGCTGGTGGTGAACACTGGATATTCAAGAAGATGTGTCAGCTGTGTCCAGCAACTGTTTTAAGCGACAGACCCAGATGAAAAAGCAGACTGTGGCTTTATGTGGCAGTCACAGACCATTTTCAGATGTGGGAGCAAGAAAGTGGTTTAATTGAAATTTCTCAGCTTGCTTGCAGAGGGGCTATGACAAGCTCTTTAAAGCAGAGGCGTTTTTAAGCAAGATCGAATCATGGCTGTCATTTTATATAAATTTTTCTCTTCTTGGGTATTATTATCATTATGATCTTCCGGGGAAAGCTTAACTTAGCAGTGGTGTCTGTTTATCAGCAATGGCACATTATCTCTTTGTATGTGCGTGCATTTCAACATGTAAATGAAGGGAGGGACTGCAGCTTCTGGAAAGCATATTGCATGAGAATCTGCACCACTACTGAGGTCTTTTCATGTGGCGCTTAGGATTTCCAGGTTGCTTGCTAGTTCTGTGTATCAGTCAGAATAATCCGAGTTATGTCTTGCTAACAAATACCTCTAAAATTTCAGTGGTTTACCAAGAATGAGTTGTCCATGTTATGGGTCTGCTATGGACTGAATGTTTGTGCCCCACCCCCCCAAATACATATGTTGAAGCCCTAATCTCCAGTGTGATGGTATTTGGAAATGGGCCTTGGGGAGGTAATTAAGTTTGGTTGAAGTCATGAGGGTTAAACCATCATGATGGACTTTGTGACCTTACAAGAAAATGAAGAGACCAGAGCTTAGTCTCTCTCTCTCTCTCTCTTTCTCTGTCATGTGAGGATACAATCAGAAGACAGCCATCTGCAAACAAGGGAGAAAGCTATCACCAGACACTGAATATGCCATCACCTTGATCTTGGACTTCCCAGCCTCCAGAACTGTGAGAAATAAATGTTTGTTTTTGAAGCCACACAGCCTCTGGTACCTGTTGTGGTCCTCGAGCTGATGAAGACAATGTCATTGTGGTTCAACTGTGCTCTGTGATGGGACCCAGATGGTTGGAGCAACCTCTATCTGGGACATTGCTTGTGTCATAGTAGAAGGAAGAGGGAGAATGACGAATCACGTGATGACTCTTAAAACCTCTGCCTACGAGAGACATGTGTCACTTGCACTCACATTTCCTTGACCAAGCATGGCCCAGAGCTAAGCTTGTCATCCATGGGGTGGGGAAAGAGAAGCATTGCACATGAAGGGGACAGACCTGTTCGGAGCCACAATAATACAATCTTTAGCTTTTCTTAATGACGTCTCAGAAGTTCTTAATTTTAAAATAACCAAAATTTATCAATTTTTTTTCCTTTTGGTTAGTGCTTTTTTGTGTGTCTTGTGAAATATGTTTATCTTATGCTTGCAAAAGTATTTTAGATGCAGATACCTTGTGAAATGCGTTGTCTCATTTAGTTCTGAAATGAGAAGGTATCCTGTACTATTCTTTCCTTTAAAAAAAGCATTTAGAGTACCTGGAAGGAGAAACCATTTTCTTTGCAAGGAGATCAATTTGCCTTCATTTTAGCTTCAAGTTCTTTTAAGTCTGGCCATTGAATTCATGAGGAAATGGTGCTAGTTGTTTAAACAGAAAAAAAGAAATCACTTTGCAAAAACATACAAATGCCATTCCAATTCAGCTGAGCTTTTAAATTTGAAATCTCTTTTCAGGAGGCATGATTATTGGGATAGTTAAAAGGAAAAAAAAAATTAACTCTTAGCAGGAGGCGGCAAAGAAAATCTGTCAGATGTAGTCTGGAAAAATGAACAGATCCAAAAGGGTTTAGATAAGTTCATGGACTGATGGTTTTATAATGGGATTATTTAAGGAAATTGAGAGTTTTAGGGTCTATCCATAACCTTTTAAGAGCTATGTCACTCAGAGCAGTGACTCCCAGCAGTGCCCTAGAGCCATCTCATTGGACATTAGTAAGACCATTGACCCTAACATATGCCAAAGTGCTAATTCCCCTTTCCCCTATGCATCTCTCAGGGCCAAGAATGTAAGCATGAATTTAAGATGGCAGAGGCTAAAGCTGTGCCTTCATGTTGGAGCTGGACCTATGCATCTAGCTGGCTTGAGGAGCTGAAGGAGTGACATCATCGTCATTGCTCTTGTAGTTTAATGGGGGAAGGTGAACTGATACTGAGAGGGGGGGTTTCCCCCAGTTATACCCTTCCTACCAAAAACATGTTCCTGCTCTTCCCCTCCACCCCTTGGCCCTTCTCTGGTCTGAAAAGTTGGGTGCTCATCTTTCCTAGAGCTACATCTCAATTTTCTGTAGACATTGCTTACACTTACCTGAGCTGTACCCCCAAGGTTGAGAATCACTGACATCAGGCAACTGGGCCCTTCCTTTTGTAACTACCTCATACTCTTCAGCATGGGAATTCCCATGCTCTTATGTTTAGGAAACTCAACCTATCATTGTACTGCCATGTTACTATTGGTGATTTCTCATTTATGTCTCCCTGTCCCAAGAAGGGGTTCCATTTGAAAAGATAAAGGGGTTCTCATTTATGTCTTCTTGTCCCAAGAAGGGGTTCCATTTCAGTTTCAAGAAGGGATGTGAAAAAATCATGGCTTGCAAAGAATCAACCTGGACAGGAAGTTCTTCATAAAGTAGTTATGAGCTTTAACTGCCCATGTTTCCACAAGTTTTGGTTAAGATTAACCTGTTTGGCTTCAATCACAACTAAAAATCAACATTTTCTTAGTAGCTTCTTCAGGGACCCAATAAATATTCTTTTCACTACCTAGGTTCTGAAGCACATTGAGAAAGTAAAGAAACTGAGAACTAAGGGAGCTATGATAAAAATCCTGTTATAGCATGACTTGTGACATGCAGGATTAGAGATTGGGGTCAGTTCTCTGTCCAGCCCTCTTTCTCAAGTTTCAAGGGGAGGGAGAATGTGGAAGGGAGGTCAAACCCAAGTAAGATAACTTCAGGTAACACCATCTAGGAAAATGGGGAGGTGAGGGGTGGGTCTCTATATCTCCAGGATTCTCCTGGTCAATATACTTGAATCAGTATGAAAAAGCAGGTATCAAGTAGCTGGGAGAGTCTGGAGCTGCTGTGACCATCCAGTCCCAGCCAGCCACAAAATTTTGAATTGATCATTCTCAATGAGGTGGTGTCAGGAAAGATTTTGGTCACAAATTGGAACGCCAGAACTGTCAGCCAGCTAGCTACTCAAGCTCACCAATTAATCCATCAGTCTCCTAATTAGCTATCCTATAACTGAATTGTTTAGTCCCAACTTACTATGTTAAGGCAAGGATTTTACCTTCTGTCCTTTATTACAGATAAAGGCTAAGTTAAAAGAAATAGTTTAGTTTGAAGTAAATAAGCCTGCTGACTGAACCCCAGGAGTGGACAGATTTATCCACCAGATATAAGGAATGCTCCCCACATTAGAGTTAGGGAAGAGCAACCTGAGTAAGACTTACAGCATAGAAAGGCAAGGAACTTTCTGTGAGCAGCTGGATGGCTGCTTTGGCTCCAAATCTCATATCCAATCACTACCAAGTCAACTGAAAGAAAGGAAGATTCTTTCTTCCCCCAAAACTTTGGGAAATGTCTCCTTTTTTTCCCTCACTGGATGAGTTGGGGTTAAGTGCCTATCCTTGAACCAATTTAGTGGAAACACTGCTTGGCTTAAGAAACTGTTAGCCAATACACCTAATGCTATAATGTGGGTAAGAAGTGGGTAGAATATGGTTCTCTTGACCTATAACTATTCCTGCTCTGCCCCTCCCCATGCCATTTTCTTTAGAATTTATCTATTTAATATCTGTTTCTTTGCAGTTTTGCCCTAAGCTAGAATGGGTCAATCAGATAACTAATCCCTGCTCAGCTGGTAATTTCCAGGTAACATAATGCCTTAACCTCATTTATGAGTCCCTCAAAGAGTCATAAATGCAGGGGCCCGGGTTTACTTTCTATTTAAGGACATAAAGTGGAAGTAAGAAAAAGGCTAATAAAACACACCTAATAATTGAGTCCCCTCTTCTTGCTACTGGTGGTGAGTAATTCTGACTTGCTTTTTCAGCAGCCCAAATGAAAGGGGATGATGGTAGGGGTAAGGGTATAAGAGATGATGGGTCATCTTCATTGAGGGGTGGATACATGGATCGATTGTAGGTCTCACAGGCAATCTCTATAAATGCTTTTTCTTTGAGAGGTTTTTGATGGGTATTGTACAATTCCAGAACTTAGGCAGTGCTTAGTACAGAGTGGAATTTGCTAGGGGAATGAGGAACTTCATGCTGGCACGATCAGGGGTTTATGTAGAACTAATCTCGCTGGGCCCCCCATGAAGACCAGTGTCTGCCAGTGGATTCACTCCTCCTTTCCAATTTACAGAGGCCCCCGATGTTTCAAGCTGAAACAACTATAGCAACATTGCCAGAGCTCCCTCTGCCTCTGTCTTTCTTCTTTTATGAAGAGTGATGGGTTGTCCTCTCTAAGGTTTGGCAAATGAGATCCATACTCCCAAATTCTACTTATAGGATTCTGGTGCTTTCCCACTGTTTCTTCTCCTTTCAAATTCATACCACCATTAGGATATTATTGCCTCTGAATCCTGCCTCAGATCCCTGTATTTTTTAATTGGTTAGGGGAGGGAGTGAGAAGTAATTAGTCAGTTTATTTAAAATGCAGATTCCTGGGCTCTACTCATATGGAATTCTGAATCGGTATTCTAGGAGGTGGTGGGAGTCCTGGAATCGGCATTTCAATACACAAGCCAGATTCACATTTCAGCCATTGAAGCCAGCTCTCTATCAGCTTTTAACACCCTGCAATAAAAACCACGGTTTAAGTTAGTCTTTCCCAACCTTTGGCTCATTAATGTCCTTCCAAAGAGCTTTTATTGGTTTTTTTTTTTTTCTTACTCACTACCTACCTTCTCAACCCCCACCATGAAATTTTAATACCACCAATATACAATAAATATGTTTAAGTACTGTGATCCTTTGAGGAGATACAAACCATGGTAATATTTAAATGTTTTTCCACCCTCCCCATGAATAAATTTTCACCCCTTGGGGAGACATTGGTCTTATTGGGAATACATGGCTTAAATCAAATGCTTTTGGAAGCTCACTGTGCCCATGCCCAACTGCCCACTGGGCCAGTGGACACCAGAACTCACCATGCTTCTTTTTTTTTTATGTTATGTTAATCACCATACATTACATCATTACTCACCATGCTTCTTAGTCACTTCATCTTTCCTCCTCCACCTTCAGACTATCCTTTCTGAGTGTCTTCTGTTGATCAACGACACTGTCCAGCTGGAAGTGTTGGAATTATCCTAGCCTCTCCTTTTCCCCTTATCCTGCTAATTTTATCTGCCATACACTTTACAAACATTAAGTCTTCTTCTATAACCCAACCACCAAATATCTCATTCTGAATGTCATCCTTTCTTCCCTGAATGGCTGCAATAATCTGCTTACCTCTTTCTCATATCTGGTCTTCAAGTCCAAAGATTCGACTAAAGATGTACACAAAATCTGACTCAATTCAGATCTGATCCCCTTCACACCCTTGCTGTAACCTTTCAGTGGTTCCCTGATGTCCCCGAGATGAAGCACAGATGCTTTAAAATGGTGGCCACACCCTCTGAAGTTTGGTCACCTATCCTGTTTCTCCATCCCATCCCCTACGTTTCTGTCTTCACATTTTATGCTCCGGTTTCCTGAACTGCGAATCTCACTATTTTATGCTTCTTTGTCTTTCCTTATGTGGTTCCTTCTTCCTGAGATTCCTTTCTCATTCTTTGCTAACTGACTTATTACTCCATTTCCTTTAAAACTCAGTCCAGTCTTTGCCTCCTTGAAGAGCCATTCGCAGGAGCCCAGAATGTGCTAAAGCCTCTGCCACAGAATCCCAGGCCATTCTGAGTTTCTTTTTGTGGCATCGCTTTGAAATCATGTCTGTCTCTCATTAAATCCCAAACTTGTTGATGGCAGCAACCTCCTCTTTTTATTTTTCCATCTCCAGAAGCTAGCGGAGTGCTTGGCACATGACAAATGTTCAATAAAATGTTTGTTGAAGTAAACCCAACTACCCTTCCCAAGGTTGGGGGTACTAATTAGTATTAAAATGGACCAAAAAAGCAGGTGCCCAGGAAGGAAATAGAAAGACCTTGAGAATCCACCAATGGGATAATTACTTCTAAATAATTCTGATTGAACCAGAGTTGTTTCTGAAAGATGCCAAAACAACTGGTCAGTTCATTGGAAAAGTCAGCCAGTTGGCATCGTGGAGACCAAAACATTCAACCAGTCATTTCACTAGACTTGTGACTTTTCAGCAGGTGTCCATGCAGTCTGGGATGGAAGAAGTTACTGATCACTCTTTGTTTGTTTCTACTTTCTCCTCCTTCCTACCCTCCCACCCACACCCCACAACTTATGCTGGTGTTTTAGCACTTTCAAACACTTATATAGGAACACTTTCAAAATATTTGAGAAAATTCCCTAAGCTGTCCAGGAAATGCCCCTAACTGTTCACATGGAAAATTAAGGAGGGCACATATTGCATGGGGCACTGGGTGTTATACGCAAACAGTGAATCATGGAACACTACGTCAAAAACTAATGAGGTACTGTATGGTGACTATCGTAACATAAGAAAATAAATAAATAAATAAATAAAATTAAAAACAAAAAAACCCCCTACAGACAAAAAGGCAAGTTTAACCAAGTTGCTCTAAAGCACTAGCCCCTTTCAGGTTTTGGACACGTGGCCTCTCTGGCTGAACGGACAGAAAGTCTGAATGTGTAAGAGCAGCTAAAAACAACAACCCAAACAAGACAGCCATTCTCACTCCCCTCAGACCACCGCTCCGAGAGGCTTGCTCTCCGACGGGCTCTACATGCTAAATAACTCCCTATTCTTAGTTCACGTTGACTTGGTGGCCCGAGCCAGGTGAAAAGACAATTGACCCAAACAGCCAAATTGAGCTCAAAACTTCACTAACGAGGTGAATATTTTCTAATCCTGGTTGGCATTGTCCCACACCAAGTGCCACTTTCTAAAAATATGTCCTTCATGTCAAAGGAAAATTGTTAAAAGAAGGTGGGAATGAGCAGAAAAGGAGTCCCTTAATGGACTGTTTTATAGTTTTGTTGTGTGCTTTCTTGCAGGCGACTTTTTGGCAAATACTGCGTCTTCAGCCAGGAGAAGTTGGCTGAGTACAAAAGAGCTTTTGAAGCGGTGAGTGTAAATTCAGACTCCTTTTCTTTCTTCCTTCCTTCCTTTCTTCGCCCTCTCTCTTCTCCTGTGTCTGGAGACCGCTAAGCAGAAATAATAAGCACCGTTGCTTGCAGGACACGTCCCATGAATGACTCAAGCATCAAATGTAACTTTAGGATGGAGACACGCTTTATTCTTTTCTGCAAAAGTTTCCCTATCCATTCTTTATTTACATGTCGTGGTAAAGCTAAACGATGTACAGCCAGTCAGAACACACACACACACACACACACACGCACATGCACACGCACACACACACAGAGGAGGCCATTAAACAAATTAAAAGGGATGGGGATGACTAATACAGTACTCTTGGAATCCCCAATTTGATTAGTCTGAGTTTAATACACAAAAGCAGCGCCGGAGAAAGAGAGGAGGCAAACTGCTCTTTAATAACCTGTACAATTAAATTATGGTGACGAATTTAACTATTCTGTGCTTCTTAAAGGAGTCTTATTATCTGATTGCTTGTATGAGAAAGTCAGTCTTTCCTCAGGGTTTCGGAGTGTTTCTCTGGAAGTCTCATGGTGGCAGTTCTGTACTTTAAAAGATGTTTCTTTCCTCTTTTGGAACTGCTTTCCTGTTTCTGAAGCTTTGTCTCCAAAAATTATTCAGATAGTTTTAGCTTCTTGCGAGTCCTTATCTTTCTTTAGCTCTCTGGAAATCTGGAGTTAGAAAGGGTCATATAGAATAAGAAGATTGGTTTTCCCTTTGGTAGCTGTAGCGGGGTGCTTTGCGATAACTTTTGGTTAAAGGCCCTAATATGCTTTATGTATGTGGAGAGCATCCTGCTATTTTCTTTATAGAGGCCCATTTTACCTTAGGAATAGAAGCATCTCACTAAACATCAGGGGGCATACTGTGTCAGAAGCTGAGCTTGATTTTCTAGGGACCAGGCTGCCATATTTTTTCCTTCTTGGTAGTCATCATTCCATTATAAAGCAGCATGTGAATCTCCATCCAACAGTTCTTTATAGAAATGTGTCTTCCGTTGCCTTTACTTGAAAGGTATATTTCAGGCAGGTACTATCTCAATAGGAGGTTACTTTATACAGTTCAGGGCACATTCCCATAAACTGTTGAATGATGAACTAAAATGGAGCAAGCAAGGGGCAAGGGTAGGGAGAATTCTTGTACTGCTGGCTTTTAGCATAACTTCTACTGGACCTCAGGTGCTATTAGAAAACAGACTTACCTGTTTCCACCTCAAGTGTAAGTGATGAATAATGATTACTCACAGTGACATCATTTTCCAATGTGAATGGTGGCATTTTCTTACTGGCACCCGAGTCCCAAGAGAGTTACGTGTAATATTCCTCTTGTGGTTACCAGATTGGACTTTGTTTCGAGGTGGTACAAAATATGAGTTAAAAGCACAGATTCTGGAGCCTGAAAGCCTGACTTCAAATCCTGGTTCTGCCACTGCTAACTTCAAGATCTTACATATGTTGTACAACTCTGTGTGCCTCAGTTTCCTCATTGCAAAATGAGGGACTTTTTGTGGATGATGATGATACCACAAATAGTTGTGGTAAGAGTTAAATGACATGTGTAAAGCCATAGAACAGGGCCAGATATGTGAAGTGGGACTTCATTAATTATGAAGCAGTTACCATATGCCAGGCACTCTGCTAACCCCTTATGGGCATTCTTACTTCTTACTTCATTTACACAACAAACCTAAAATGTAGTTGCTAACTTCTGTATTTGAGAGATGGGAAACTGAGATTTATTGAAAGTAAGCAACTTGCCCAAGGTCATAGAATACAAAGTGGTGAATCACAGAGTTACATCTATGAATGTGGGTAGTCTGACTCCAAAACATGGGTGCTCAGCCACTCCTTTTTTTTTTCAGTGATTATTTTATTTTATTTTATTGTGTTATGTTAATCACCATACATTACATCATTAGTTTTTGATGTGGTGTTCCATGATTCATTGTTTGCGTATAACACCCAGTGCTCTATTCAGTACATGTCCTGTTTAACACCCATCACCAGGCTAATCCATCCCCCAAACCCCTCCCCTCTAGGACCCTCAGTTTGTTTCTCAGAGTCCATAGTCTCTCATGGTTCGTCTCCTCCTCCAATTTCCCCCCCTTCATTTTTCCCTTCCTGTTATCTTCTTCTTTTTTTTTTTTTAACATATATTGTATTATTTGTTTCAGAGGCAACAGGTCTGTGATTCAACAGTCTTACACAATTCACAGCACTCACCATAGCACATACCCTCCCCAATGTCTATCACCCAGTCACCCCATCCCTCCCACCCCCCCACCACTCCAGCGACCCTCAGTTTGTTTCCTGATACTAAGAATTCCTCATATCAGTGAGATCATATGATACATGTCTTTCTCTGATTGACTTATTTCGCTCAGTATAATACCCTCTGGTTCCATCCATGTCGTTGGAAATGTCAAGATTTCATTCCTTTTGATGGCTGCATAATATTCCATTGTATATATACCACATATTTAAAAGAAAGGGGCTAGAAAAGAGATTTATCCATTCATCTGTCAAAGGACATCTTGGCTCTTTCCATAGTTTGGCTATTGTGGACATTGCTGCTATAAACATCAGGGTGCACATACCCTTCGGATCCCTCCATTTGTGTCTTTGGGGTAAGTACCCAGTAGTGCAATTGCTGGGTTATACAGTAGCTCTATTTTAAACTTTTTGAGGAACCTCCATGCTGTTTTCCCAAGTGGCTGGACCAGCTTGCATTCCCACCAACAGTGTAGGAGGGTTCCCCTTTCTCCGCATCCCCGCCAACATCTGTCGTTTCCTGACTTCTTAATTTTAGCCATTCTGACTGGTGTGAGGCGGTATCTCATTGAGGTTTTGATTTGGATTTCCCTGATGCCGAGCAATGTTGAGCACTTTTTCATGTGTCTGTTGGCCATTTGGATATCTTCTTTGGAAAAATGTCTATTCATGTCTTCTGCCCATTTCTTCATTGGATCATTTGTTCTTTGGGTGTTGAGTTTGACAAGTTCTTTATAGATTTTGGATACTAGCCCTTTATCTGATATGTCATTTGCAAATATCTTCTCCCATTCTGTCGGGTGTCTTTTGGTTTTGTTGACTGTTTCCTTTGCTGTGCAAAAGCTTTTTATCTTGAGGAAGTCCCAATAGTTCATTTTTGCCCTTGCTTCCCTTGCCTTTGGCGATGTTTCTAGGAAGAAGTTGTTGCAGCTGAAGTCGAAGAGGTTGCTGCCTGTGTTCTCCTCAAGGATTTTGATGGACTCCTGTCTCACATTTACGTCTTTCAACCATTTGGAGTCCATTTTTGTGTGTGGTGTAAGGAAATGGTCCAGTTTCATTCTTCTGCATGTGGCTGTCCAATTTTCCCAACACCATTTATTGAAGAGACTGTCTTTTTTCCATTGGACATTCTTTCCTGCTTTGTCGAAGACTAGTTGACCATAGAGTTGAGGGTCCATTTCTGGGCTCTCTATTCTGTTCCATTGATCTCTGTGTCTGTTTTTGTGCCAGTACCATACTGTCTTGATGATGACAGCTTTGTAATAGAGCTGGAAGTCCGGAATTGTGATGCCACGAGCTTTGCTTTTCTTTTTCAACATTCCTCTGGCTATTTAGGGTCTTTTCTGGTTCCATACAAATTTTAGGATTATTCGTTCCATTTCTTTGAAAAAAGTGGATGGTATTTTGATAAGGATTGCATTAAATGTATAGATTGTTTTAGGTAGCATTGACATCTTCACCATATTTGTTCTTCCAATCCCTGAGCATGGAACGTTTTTCCATTTCTTTGTGTCTTCCTCAATTTCTTTCATGAGTATTTTAGAGTTTTCTGAGTACAGATTCTTTGCTTCTTTGGTTAGATTTATTCCTAGGTATCTTATGGTTTTGGGTGCAATTGTAAATGGGATCGACTCCTTAATTTCTCTTTCTTCTGTCTTGTTGTTGATGTATAGGAATGCCACTGATTTCTGTGCATTGATTTTATATCCTGCCACTTTACTGAATTCCTGTATGAGTTCTAGCAGTTTTGAGGTGGAGTCTTTTGGGTTTTCCACATAAAGTATCATATCATCTGCAAAGAGTGAGAGTTTGACTTCTTCTTTGTCGATTCGGATGCCTTTTATTTCTTTTTGTTGTCTGATTGCTGTGGCTAGGACTTCTAGTACTATGTTGAATAGCAGTGGTGATAGTGGACATCCCTGCTGTGTTCCTGACCTTAGGGGGAAAGCTCTCAGTTTTTCCCCATTGAGAATGATATTTGGCTCAGCCACTTCTTATACAATGTATATTTGAAAATATTTTCTGGTTCCCAAAAGAGTATTATCCAGTAGGGAAGAAAACAGTGAAAACATTTGGAAACACAGATAGAATGCTCCCCTTTACGCAGATTCATCATCTCTTCATTTGCTTCCCAAATCTGTGAATATCTACAATAGGCACAATAAGTGAGTGTGTGGGAGTTCCTGCAGTGAACCAATCAGGTAAGACATGATGAGAGAATGTTGAGCATGAGACCAAAGCAGCAAAGGGAACCATGACAGTGATTAGGAGGCATAAAAAATGAGGAGCAAGTGTTGCCAGCCTCTGTTGCCTTCTTTTGGCACAGGAGGGAATCACAGGAAACAGGCTTTAAGGAGGGAAGGAGCACTTGTTTAATGGAAGCTATTGACTTGAGAAAATGAACAAGGGAAGGAAATCTAATGAAAGTTACAAAGACTCTTCAGTTGCTTTCCCTTAAAGGTATACGATATGGGGGCAGAGGTAAAATTCGTCTTCTCATAGCTTGAGGTACTCAAACCCACATGAGAAAATGATAATGTCAGGACTCAGAAGGTTCTCAGGCCTTCTTTAAGTTTCCTGAGTGACTACCAGAAATCATGATATAGTTAGTCCAGTTAGAGTGGGAAGTAGATTTTCTTTAACACGGGAAGATGTCCGTGGAGTGTATTCAGAGAAGCACTCTCCTATGCAAAATGTCCAGAGAGGGAATGAGGAGGTCTGGATGTCAGTTTTTGCTGATTCCCCCTGTGAAATCAGACTTATCACTTAGCTGCTCTGCACCTTTATCTCCTACCTTATAAAATGAGCGTGTTAAACTCAGTAATCCCTGATCAATTATATTTCATGATTTTATATATTGGGCATATAGATGACAATAAAAATGCAAAACTACAAGTATGTGGATTTAATAAAATGGTCTCAGCCCTGGAACCTTGAGAATATCACTAAAATCTTTGATAACCTTAGGTGCAGTCTGTAATTTGAGGAACCTGGACTGGATAATTTCTAACATTTTGTTCCTGGAGAGAAGAGGACACATACTTCAAAGCCTTGTTTGGGGGAAGTGTCCCTGGACATCAACTATTGGGCAATCCAAACAAAAACACCCATGGAAATTATGTGGTGGGAACTTTAATTATTAACATAGGGTGTGAGTTAAAGAGATACATTTGATGAAATTCGGGTTCTAGGCACAAAGGAGGCTGATGTTAGCTTTAGAATTGGGTTATTACGCCATGTTCTTTTTTTGGATAAAATTCCAGGAAAAAAAGAAAACACTAAAACTGTTGGAAAGATTTTGTAAGGCTATCCTTGAAACAGGCCAATAAAATCTGGGTATGGTTTATTAGGAAATAAAACGATGTTGGCAGAGGACTTTGTAGATTTGCTACATGACAGTGCAGGGAGAATTGGCTCAGGGACTGGGAACCTTTAGGCAAGTCCTTTGCTTCTCTGAGCCTCTATTTACTTCTCCATAAATAAAGGGGGAATATTATCTCTCACATATAACATGAAGAATGAATCAGACATGTGGGCAGGTGGAAATGTAAGCAGCCAAAAGGGAACTGGGAGTTCTGTAAAATATGACTGCTATCACTATCATTGTCCTTACAACTATAGGTTGCTAATCTCTCACTCATTCTGTCAACTTCCTCACACCATTTCGTCACTTGGTTACTTCACCACTTACTCATGAGCTTCATTTCCTTAACTTTATTACTTCTACCCACTCAGCTCCCCAAACAACTGCCTCACTTCCTTTCATTTATAGTATTCTCTTCTGTTTTTCCTGCGATCACAGACTGGGACATCATTGAAGGTAGGAGACCAATCTTATCCATGAATTTTTGTAGCTTCCCTCCAGCCTAAAATTTGGGAAATGAATGAATGATGCCCATTCTTAGAAATAGATTGGACCTGATCTTCACCTCTGGACCTTCCATTCTGTGCCCTACATGATCATTGGTTCTGGTGGCCCAAACTGGCCCAGTTGTGCTCAACCCAGAGACACTGACTCTTTACACTTCCTCCCTGAGCATTTCCCACCACCTCAGCTTTTCTGTGTCCCACTCACTGGGCTCTCTTTGTCATCCCTGGCCCATCCACCAGCTCCCCTGTAGTTAGGTACATCCTCTACCCCCAAGATACCAACTACAGAGAAGAAGAAAGGAAGGTCTGCCTTTTCTTCCCAAACTTAGGCATGGGTAGGCCCCAAGGATTAATCTTTGACCTTGTGTTCTTCTCTCCTTTTGTTTTCCCAGTCTGAAATCTTAGCAAAACCCAGGTTTCCATACCACTGCCTCTCAAATAACTTCTGAACTTCCCTCTCTAGCACTTATTCTATTTCCTGGCTCCTCAACTTTTTGAAAGTACTCTTCTCCCAGTGCCTTATACTCAAAATCTCTTTGTTCCTTCACCTTTGGCCTCTTAGATCCTCTCAGAAGGGATTATAAATTATCCCTTCCTAACATTGCTCAAATTCTCGCTCAAATTTCCGTATACTTTTTAAACTTCTCATACTTATCCATCTGTTCTTTTATTTGCTCATCCAGTCCTTCATTTAACAAATATGGTGAACAAGGCAGACTATCTCTGTCCTCATAGAACTCACTCTCTAGGAAAGGAAGATGGACAAAAAGCAAATTAATAAATATATACTTGGGTGTGTATATAATGTCAAGTAGTGATGAATGATATGAAGTAAAATTGAGCAGGGTAAGTGCATAGATGGTATCAGAGGGCTGCTATTTTTGCGCCCCTTCTGAGTAGGTGAATATTTAAGCAGAAATCTCAATGACGTGATAGTGAACAGGTGGCTATATGAGGTGATAGTCATCTTGAAGAAAGAATAACCATCTTAGAAGTCCCAGGAGAGAATGCACTCGGATTATTTTAAGAACAATACAGAGACTTGTGTGACAGGCATGTATACCAGAGAGAGCAAATATAGCATGGTGGGAAGAGTATGGAGTAAAAAGATAGGAGTATGCAAACTGATGTGCAACCTCAAGAGAGTCATTCTACCTGTCTGCATTGAAAAAATTAGACTGGATGATCTTTAAAATATGGTCAGGCTCTGAAATATTTTATCATCTCGATGAGACTATCAATTACCTGAAGGCAGGGAGCCAATTCATATTTACATTCTCCGTAGTTGACAAAGCAGTAGCATGCACTGCATTTAATTGAGTACATTGGGTATTAATTGTGTGATAAAAAGGAGGTGGAGATGAGGACAGAGAGCAGGGGATAGTTCATGTGGGACTTTGTTGAGGACTATGATAAGTCTCAGATTCTACGGAGATAGACTATCAGTGGGGGATTTTGAGCAAGGCAAAGACATGATTTGACTTACTTTTTAAGAAGAAAGTGGTCAAGTTTTGAAAAAAAGAGCCAGTTTGTTGGAAAAGAGTGTGAGAAAGAAGAGTCAAGACTGACCTTGAGGCACCGAATGGAGAAGAAACAAGTTTCTTCTGGTTGCATGTAAGTCTAGACATCCAAGTGAAAATGTTAAGTATGTAGTTTGGAATCACCAGCATACGTAGGGCATTTAAAGTCATGCAATAAGGGCATACGTATAGATAGAGATGAAAAGAGATTTAAGAGTTTAAATATGGGGCACTCCAAAATTGAAGGGTCAAGAAGATGAAGAGTACCCAGCAAGCGTACTCAAAGGCATAGCCCGTGGGTTGGAAGAAAACCAGAGTGTTCGCCACCCAAGCTTGGATTACTGCACTGGTGTCTTGCATTTCAGCCTCTTGACTTTCCCATTTTTTCTGATGTATTGCTATTGGTTTCATCCCTATACAAAACTGAAAATCATTTTTCAATTACTTATGTTTGAAGACTTCCATTGTGGAGAATAAAAGCAGAAAGTATCCACAATAGTAATCATTTCCTGGTTCCCCCCATTGTCTCTCCCCCACTCCCCAGTAAAGATATGTACACACATGTGAACATAAACACAACTTAAAACATGGAGATTATTTAGAATTCAATTGTAAGAGAGAGCTGTTTGTAAGCATTTACATATTTTCACACATATGTATGCACATACCCCTCGGGGAGAGTTGTTAAATACTTCTTTCTGTTTCTAGCTGACTTTTCTTCATACCTCCAACTGTAACTTTTTTTTAATTTACTGTTGGTTTGTCCTGTGACTCTGAATGTTCTTCAAGAATAAGTTTAATTTATATTTTTGTTTTGTTCAGTGTTTGAGCCCAGAGATGATGTTTACTAAATGATTATTGAAAGGAAGTTTTAAAATCTCATCCAGTGAGTGGAAGAAATGCAACAGGAGATTCTGATCAATTGTGGGTCAAGGATAGCATATTTCTTCCAGGAAGATCCATTGGATTGAAGCAAGAAACCAGCCAATGGCTAAAGAGATGCAAGAAGCAAAAATTTATCAGGGCTCCAGTGGGTTCAAGATAGGACACAGCTTCCAGAGATGACTAGTGTACAAATCAGGGACTGGAGATTTGTGGTCTGAGCCCACATAGAGGAGAGTAGCCAGAGAGGCCTCAATTTTGGGAAACACAAAATTTTCCAGTAATTTTCCAGGTACCCCATGGACCAGGCTTAGGGAAGTAAGGCTAAATATATGCATGATTTACAGGTGGAGATCGAGCTTTTAATTTCTTGCCAGATGTGATTCTCTTTGGAAAGGGGCCTTAGTAATGCTGACTTGAACCTGACGGTCCTTGGTATCTGGAGCTGGGCCAAGTTGGAGCAGGTCAGGACATATACCTGGAAAGATCTGCATGTGAAAAAGACCATGATTACACAACCAATGAAGCTATCAGACTCAGAGAGACCTGCCAAACCAGAGATACAAGGTGACATAGGGGCCATATATACTGATGAGTACTGAATTGCTGTATTTGGAGAGCAGCAAAAAGAAATTATTGTAGAACCAGAAATAACAAAATGGCTTTCAGGTAGATGTTTTTAAAGAGTCAGGAAAGACAAATAATAATAATAACAACAACCAAGCTCTCGAGCCATTAATAAATACCAAGCTCTGTCCTGAGCTTTTCATCTGTAGAGCAATTTAAACAAAAGAATCAATGCATGAAACTTTTCCCCCAGAAATTAATTAGCATGTTGAAAAGGAAAAATTTGTCCATCATAAACTTACAACCAAATCAAATGTATATGAAGAGAGAGTGAAGACAGTATGAGAAAAAGGAAAAGGATAAATATGAAATGAAACGCCTCTACTCATCCCAGGTAAGAATTTTAAAAATGGAAGAAATGCTTATTGCTTTTGAATTGAAGGATTTATTCAATAATACTGGATAGTTGAAAGAGCATGATCTTAGGGAAGAAATAGGCTTCATTTCAGGTCTTGAGCTCATTTATTATGAGATTATAATTAAATTATTTTAAATTTTTTGAATCTTTATATTCTCATCTATAAAATGGGAATAACATTACCTACTTCATTGGGTTGTTGTGACAGTCAAGTGGAATGAGATAAAATACCCAGAATGTTTATTAGAGTATCTGATTCTTGAAGTTAAGGATATTTCCTTTATTATATTATATATTATATGTTATATATGTTATATTCTATATATTATAACAATAATAGCTAATCCTCCTTTTTTTTTAGAGAGGGGTTGAGAGCAGGGGTGGGGAAGAACAGAGGGAGAGGGAGAGAGAGCATCTTAAGCAGGCTCCACACTCCAGCGCAGAGCCTGGCACGGGCCTCAGTCTCACAACCCTGAGACCATGACCTGAGCCGAAATCAAGTGTCAGATGCTAAACTGACTGAGCCACCCAGGCACCCTAATAGCTAACCTTTATTAAGCATCGCTTAGTTCTTCCTATACAATATCTCATTAGATATTCAGAATAACCACCCTATGACACCCATCTTATGTTCTCACAACTACATAGGTGAGGAAACCGATGCACAGAGCCATTCACATTTCTTGCACAAAGACTGAGACTCAACTTGCTGTGGAGCAAGGGTTCAAAGCTAGTAAGGCTGACTGCAGGGCCCATGCTCCTGATCACAATGCCATGTGGTTTCTTCAGATTATGAGCTCCTAAGCACAGTGATCTGGTTTGGCCACATCATGCTCTGTCCACAGGTCTTGGTATAATACCAGGCCCATAGTAGGTTGAAAGACTAACCTGTGTGGTTTTCTCATGGTTTTTGTAAAGAAAAACAAAAGGTAAATCGTCCCTAGTTGGCTACGTTACATGAGTTTGAAGGCCTACCTACTATTGTTTCCATACCTCTTAGACCTGTTATTATCTTTGACGTATATTTGCAACCCTCTCCCTCACTGAAGAGGTCGATTTCAGCATGAAGAAAATGCACTGGATTGCATGCCTGTTGTGGTAAACCTTACTGGCTTTATCTGAAGATACTTAGGAGTGTCATGGGTCCCATTACCCCAGATTCCCTTAACTCTGCACATATTTCATCCTAATATCCTAATATTACACATTTGGGAATATATTAATAGACACATGTTACCTGTCAATTTATCTTGTTTCTTTCTTTTTTTTAATCTCGTTTCTTCTACTAAGCCTGTAATTCAATTCAATATGACATAATGCAAGCCTATTCCTGTGCAGGGTGTTGTCTAGAGTAAATAAATTGTTCCCTCTCTCCAAGAGCTTAGAATCTGGATGGGAATAAAGGGTTTCCAAAACTGACACAAACAACAGTGCCAGGATAGAAATACTAGTGTGAGTATGAGTATATGGAAAGTAATGTGATAAGTAAATTTCTTTTTTTTTTTTGAAGATTTTATTTATTCATTTGAGACACAGAGATACAGAGAGAGAGAGAGAGCAAGCATGAGCAGGGGGAGAGACAGAGGCAGAGGGAGAAGCAGGCTCCCCACTGAGCAAGGAGCCCAATGCAGGGCTCGATCCCAGAACCCCGGGATCATGACCTGAGCCGAAGGCAGATGCTTAACCATCTGAGCCACCCAGGTGCCCTTTTTTTTTTTTTAAAGATTTTATTTGATATGTAAGTTTCTTGAGGACTCTGTCTGCTTATACTGTCACCCCTCTGGGCCTACTCAGGAGTTATGAAGGCAGTCAGTCCTTCTGTGAAAAGTAAAGAAATGCATTCGTTCATTCATTTATTCATTTATGTGTTCATCTAACATCTGTTTGCTCAGAGCTTACCATGTTTTAGGCACTGCACCAGGTTCAAGAAGCTCAAATAGGACCTGGTAATACCTTGTTTTCAAGGAGTTGCTGCCCAGAGGAAGAAAGAGTATATATAAATTGATAATTTCCATGAAATGGGAGGCAAGATTCTAGAGCTGTATCTACATAGTTGCGATGTCAGAGAGCAAAAAGTGACTACTAACGTCTGTAAGACTCAAGGCTGGTTGTGGGGGATCATATGGAGATAGGAATAGCATTGTCACTTCTGTCGTGACACAGAGTCTCTTTGGGGAGTCTTAATCTGCTTATGGTAAGCACTAAACATAAGTGCTCATTATCTGGACTGCTTTGGAGACAAAAAAATGATACACTAGATTTCTTTTGTCTCTCTTTATAAATCTTAGCACAGAGCATATCGCAGAGGGCATCTAATGATCACTTTTCATCATGGCCACCTGTCATGGAGGAAGTTGTTTAGATTTTGGTGACCAGTAAATCCAATTTGGATTCCCTAATTCTGTGACTTATTAGCAATGGGATCTGAGACAAGTCATCTTCTCTGAGCTTCTTCCCCTATCTGTAAATGGGAATGAGAGTAATCGCAGCTGCAGGAAGTGCTTTATGGGAATTATCACTTTGAATCCTTCACTATCACTATCCCAATTTTACAGATGAGAAAACTGAGTTTCAGGGAGTGTATGTCACTTGCCCCAAATCCACAGCTAATCCTTAGAAGCTGGGAGTCACCCCCCAAGTACTCCTTCTCCATTATATTCCACAGCTGACTTTTCAGGTCTATGGTATGAAAAATAATTTTGCAAACCATCTAGCCAGGGCCAGAAACTCAGTGGGTCCTCTCTGCTATTGCTGTTTAATTAATTGGTGATAGAGGGTCAAATGCAGACTTGCAAAGCTGCAGACATCACAAAGGACACAATGTCTAGATCTTATTTCTCTGGTTCTTTCTTTCTAAGCCTATGCCTTCTCTCCCTCCCCTCAGAAGAAAGGGCAGTCCTGGAGCCATAATTCTGCAGCCCCTGTGTTTTCAGGGGTAACAAAACCAACATGAAAGGAAGGTATTTTTGCTCCTTGAAGTCTGACTCCCAACCTAGAAACAGTAGACTGCCTGATTTCTTCCCCTGATCACACATCACACCTCAATCTGCCATTGATTTGATCTAGATGAAGCACCCTTTCCGTGGAGCAGGATCAATTTAGCCCATTTGTCTGATTTAGGTGCTGCTGAGATCAGTTCCTCGAAGCCCAGGATTGGTAAAGGGCAAACTCCTTTATGTGAATTTGTATTTAATTAAACTTCTCCCTGTTCCATTAGTAAAATTCTCCCCTTAGTTGCCAGATGCTGGTGTGAGCAAAAAGTGACCTCTGAAGTTGGACAACCGATGTTAAGTGTTGCCGTCATGCAAACAGAGTGGCTCCCAGGGAAGAGAAGATTTTTTTTCCCCTTCAATAGAAATGGTTTTCAAATATAATTTACTGTTTCTACCTGGTGAAAGGGCATCTCTCCCCATGAATCCACGGGATGCTGAGATGAGTGCCATTTCTTTCCAGAAGGCCATGTTTCCAAATTAACTTGTTCAGATGCTAAGCAGAGAAGCAGCCATGCTGCTAAGAAGAACAATTACCTTCCCTGGGTCGCCTACACGCTGGTTCGTTCAGCTCTCTTTATGTTCCAAACCTTGGCCGGCTCTGGAATGGTGGTTCAGTGCTGTGGGGGCTCTGAGGTTTTATTTCAGTCAAACCAGTGAAAGAAAAAAATGAGAGCCTGGCGAGAATCTTGTAATGTGCCAGGTTTGTGCAACCTGTCTTTGGGGTGACTCAGGCAGATATTGTGTGCACACGCACACATACCGTGCACACGCGCACATCCCGTGCACACACACACATCCTGTGCACACACACACAGACCCACATCCGGTTCCATATCACTGTAGCCTCAGATGTGTAACCAAAGGTGCCTTTGAAAGGGCCATTTCAGCTGTGGTTACAGATTCCCTCTGGCCAGCCTTGCAAAGCAGACCCTGCAGGCGGTTTGGACTTGGATACTCTTTCCATTGCAGTGTCTGGTGAGGCAGCAGCCTGCCCTGGTGGGACCTGCCCTCAAGGTAGAGGCTAATGAGGATGATAGGTGGTGGCGCGGCCCCCAAACGCCTGCTCCAGACTGTCGCTGTCACTGTTCATGGCCCAAAAGGTGCCGCCTCTTTACCGAGTGCTGCTGATGCCAATTCACTCTCAGGGGAAACAGGACAAAGGCGCACGCTGGATCTTCACATTTTAGAATGAGGATAATCAATCTTACTCCATGTATAGAACGAAGCCAATGTCAGGGAAGAGCAATAAACTCTACCAGCTGCTCGGGGGCATTGGAAGGCAAAGGGGAGGGGGATTTGGGAAGCTGGAGGCTTTTTTTTCTTCCCCAAACCTGTGGGAACAGATTCTATATTAGATTACTACACAAAGAAAGAGTGAGAGGCAAAAACATATTGGTGTAGAATGGAGCCGAATGATCTATTTTATAAGGAAGACAACTCTCCTTTGGAAAAAAAAATCAAAAACAAAGTCAAAATCAAGCTATTTGTGCTTAATAAACGCAGAAAGCTTTTCACAAACAAACACGTCTTCTGTGTGTATGGGACTCCTGTCACTGTCCCTGAATCTGTGAGACCTCAGTTTCGTGTCCAGGTATGATCATTTTACAAAAGGACAGCTTAAATGTGGCCAATACTAACTACAGAGCATTTTAAAAAATGGTTTCTGAGAATTTGAGAAAATCGAATGGTGGCTGTTTCCAGTACATTTATTGGTTGTTATTGGTTTTTTTTTGTTTTGTTTTGTTTTTTTGACATGTCTCTCCATTTCTGTGTGTTTTCCTAAGAGTACAACTTCCAAGATACTAACAAAAGGGTCTGCAGTAAAATAAATGGCAGAGATACTATGTGAGATGAAGTCAGATAGGTTTCTTTTCTGAATGATCTTTTCGAGCCTTTCAGATGTTGATGATTCTGAAAATCTCCAAGACAGGGAAACGGTAGCAGTGTTCTTAAAATATATTTGCCCAGAACAGCCTTTTATTAATGAGGACCTCATAGAACCGAAGCTGGGAAGAACTTGCATGGGAACATGATAATGTGAAGGCTGTTTCCTCCGCGAATTACTTTAAAAGGATGCATCCCCCTGTCAGCCTCTACAATGCTGAACTATTGGGAGGTCATAAGATCTCTGCTCGAGTTTGGGATTTGGGATAAGAAGTGGAGACACAGGGAACTTCAAGAGGAGCCCTGTGAATTAGAATCCCTGCAATGACAAGAATGGGAAACCTTCCCTGCCCACCCCCCCACCCCCACAGAGGGGATGGTATTCATTCCACATTTTGTGTCTGAGATCCAGTGGAGTGGGACCAATAAAAATTGAGCACTCAGGTACAGGAGACCTTATGCTCAACATTTCCCTTGGTCATTATTCTTCCAAATAGTTCAGAGAGGGTTGTTGTTACCATGCGACTTCTGAGGACAGTGGAGTTAAGCAAATTGCCCCACGGTGTAATTGTTTAACGGGTGGTAGAGCCAGGATTTAAACCCAGACACAGTGTCCCGAACAAAGTGAGGCAATGTGACTTTTAGCCACTGGGTTATGTTGACATATCTGTAATATCTTAGCTCATCCAAGTCACAGTTTACTGGAGTCCCAGAACTTTATTTTCTCATGGAGATAGAAATCCTCCGGGCTACTAGGCTAGCTTGGTAGGAGTCAAAATGCCTTTAGGAAGATAAGAGCTGAGATTCAGTAAGGATTGGGGGTGTCCATCTGTCTAGTGGCTCCCCAGCAAGGGATCTTATGAGCAAATGGGAAGAGATGTGTTTGCAGTAGGCTTGAGAGCTTTTCTTTGAAGGATCCAGCCCATCCCCTGCAAATGGTGACCTCAAGTCCCACTACTGATTATTTTTTGCTTTATTTGGGGACAGCCTATATTTGAGAACAATTAGTCTGTGCCATAGGGTAATCCCGTACAAGCCTTTTTCACTAACCTTTAGAATACCTGGACCCCTTTATGGGAAAAGAGGGATGGGGATGGGCTAGCCCTGGGCACTTTTGCTCAAAGGAATTCTGCATGTGGTTATAGGGATTATTCAACTCTCCTCCTTTGTTGTAGAACCTCAGGAGTTTTTGATATCAGGCCAGATTTGGGAAGGACCAAAGACTGCATTTTTATTTAATGCTATCTGGATACTTTTTCTCACTGAATTAACTTTAATAAGGAAATCGTAGTGCTCATTATCAGTCACCTTTGGCAAACTCTTAGCAGTTGATAACACATCAAACACCACAAGGTGAACACCCCATTGACTAGTGCCCTGTTGTTTCACCTCTAGTGACCCATCCCAGAGAAGCACTTCTGAATTAGCTAACCTGGTGTGTTACAGGGGATAGGTGGTCTCAGAGTCATTCAGTCAATCAGTCAGTTGATCAACAGTACTTCTTTAGCTAAGTTGAATGAACAAGGCATTCTAAGCATGCACAAATTAAAACACAGAGTTCTTACCTCCAAAAAGTTGGGGAGATCTAGTTGGGAAGATGAAACCCACGCACACACATATGCATGCATGTGCACAGGCACACATACACAAAGGCTACAACTGGAGGCTGCCATGAACACAGCATATGAACAAATAAGACCGTGAAAAGGAAAGTTTGACCATGATCATGGAGGGGAGATTAAATGGATGGCAAACAGTGTTTGTTGCAGAAGGCATATGCCTTGGTAAATAAAAGGTTGGGGGTGTCTCAACTGGCTTGATCTAAGCAAAATCAGTGGTTCCGGGAGTAATCTACAGATGCAGGTCAGCTCTGAGGTGGTTGTGAGGCTATTGGATCCCAAACCCATTAGTGACAAAATTGGAAGCTTCTTCAGGGCAGGAAAAATGCCTGACTCACTGCTGTATCCTCAACATCCAATATATAACACATCTGGTATATGACAGGCTCTCGGTGAAGTTTTGATTTAAGGACACGATGAATCCCTGTGTCATCCCTAGCATTAGGCCAGGGGCTCCCACATGCACCCTTGGAGCTCAAGCGAAAGTAGTGTGACTTTGATGGAGCAGATGTAAAGGGAGAGGACTCTGTCCTTAAAGCAATCATATCAGCCTAATTTGGGTCATTATGTACATTTTTTTTCTCAAAAGCCTGATATGAATAACTTTACTTCCTCATCTCCTCGCAAAGAGACAGATAAAACATCTGAAATTGTCATTTGCCACAACAGGGATGGACTTAGAGAGCATTAGACTAAGCGAAATAAGCCAGACAGAGAGAGACAAAAACCATATGATTTCACTTATATGTCGATTCTAAAAAATACAACAAACAAAAAAGGAAAGAGAGAACAGACTGGTGGTTGCCAGAGAGGAGGTGGTTGGGGGAATGGGCAAAATAGGTGAAGGGGATTAAAAAAAGACAAGAGCTGAAATTGAAGCGCTGATAGACATCACGGAGCTCCAAGCAGCATCTAAATAAGATGACCCCTGACTTAGGAAGACTAAGGAAAAAAGGATTTTTTACGGGCTAAGGATTCACTGGAGAAGGGACATGAAGGCGCGTTAGTTCTCCATCTCTAGGCTGCAGTGCTGATGGTCAGCCACTACTCTGTCTCCAGGGGACATCTCAACAAGCTGGTGTCGTTCTGAAAAGCAGGCATGCATGATGCGGTATCATGCAAAAGGAACAGGTTTGGGAATGAAACAAACCTGAGTGGAAAAAAAATTCTGTGTGGCCTGGGCAAATGATTTTACGTCTCTGAGCCTCAGTTACCCCGTCTGCAAAAAGGAATAACAAAACTCATCTCACCAGTTGCTGGATAATTAAAGACAATACATGCAATGCTTGTGACATGTATTAGGCATTCAAAAATACGTACCACTTTTATGGTTGACGTCCTTGCCCCCAGAATGAAAAGACTTTTCCTTATTTCTTAATCACCTTTTTGGAACATGACAGAGTGGAAATTAAAAAAACAAAACAAAACAAAACAAAAAACAACCACATAATCAAGCAACTATTCCTTAGTACAAATGATACATTGATGGATGAGAGAGATGTTATAGCATAAGGAAAACACAATTTTATAAAATTACAGTTTGTAAATTTCCATGCCATTTGAGTACAGTAATTTTTATGTAAATCATGTATTGACAACGATTTGAACAAATTACCTTTTTATTTTACTTTTTATTGGAACGTAATGTTTGTGCAGAGGAGTTCACAGAGAAGCACACAGCTCAGTGGCCTTTTACAATGATCACCCACACTGAGAAGAACATTACAGCACCCCAGAAGCCCTGCCCCCTTCACGGCCCTTTCTTCATCATGACCACCCCCAAATGTGACTGCCAGTCTGACTTACACACATCATATATTAGTTTGGCCTATTCTCATACTTATATAAATACATTCACATGCTAGGTATGATTTTGTGGTCAAGTTGAATAAGTCATGTTTTTAAACGTCAAAAGAAACCATGTGGCCTGGAGATCGAAACATTCAGAATGATCTGGAAGGGATCATTTTTCAGCTCTGACCTGCCCCAAGGCAACAAGCACTAGTCTATGAACCAGTAGATAGTAGAAATTAGGATTATAATGATCATTAATATAATTATTGCTATTCTTAATACTTATTCATAATAATATGAAATATTATTTGGTATTCATAGGTATTCAGAACACATTAGCAGATATCTATTTTATACTAATGAAAAAGTAAATGCCAGATGTAGGAGATAGCAAAGGGCAACTTTCTTCAAAAGAAGCGTATGTATCACTGTGACCCGCTACCAGATAATCTTAATAACTTCTTTTTTTAATTTTTTAAAAGATTTTATTTATTTATTTGACAGAGAGAGTGAGAGAGCACAAGCAGGGGGAGCAGCAGAGGGAGAGGAAGCAGGCTCCCTGCTGAGCAGGGAGCCCAATGTGGGACTCTATCCAGGACCCTGGAATCATGGCCTGAGCTGAAGGCAAATGCTTAACCAACTGAGCCACCTGGGTGCCCCTTAATAACTTCTTTAGAAATACTATACATGAGCAATGTGAGCATTCCGCTGGGCTCTCTGGTAGAGGGAGGGGCCGACAGCTCCCCTGAGCCCCCGTCATTCCCCTGTGTTGCAGCCCACCTATCTTTGCTCACAAAATTGGCTCACTATTCCTGTTTAATTGTGAGTGATTGGAACAGCCTTTGTTATTAGTGCCTTTGTGGCTCACCCGGAAGGTATAGTTGAGGGCCCAAATCAACATTTGTGATCAGGTTTCACCGTGGCATTCCTTACAGTTTGAGGTCGCACCCCTGTTGGATATGCTTGCCACCCACCTCCAGTCCCACTCAAATGTGATCCACCCTCCCCGCCCCTGCCAGCACTGTGGTTTGGCCATAGGGCTGGAGGAAGAAGAAACTAAGGCAAAAATATAATTTAGGAAGACCTTGTTCAAGCGTGATTTTAAAGCACCTGAACTAGGGCAGGAGCAGTGAGAACAAAGAGAAACTGGGTCGGATTAATTCCAGGAAAATGTTTATACTAGAATATAAAGGGTATATACTGATTTAGGAAAGAGAGAGAGAGAAAGATGGAGGTTTTCAGCTTTGAGCACCAGCTGACTAACAGAATACAGGACTAGACATTTTATCAGAGAGGTAGTAAGTGGTGGTTGGCTTAGCGAGTTCTATTCCAGATGTGTGAAATTTAAAGTACAACATGGATGGACCTAGAGTGTATGATGCTAAGTGAAATAAGTCAGACAGAGAAAGACAAATACCATAGGATTTCATCCATATGTAGAATTTAAGAAACAAAACAAATGAACAAAGGAAAAAAGAGACAAATGAAAAAACAGACTCAAATACAGAGAGCCAACTGGTGGTTGTCAGAGGGGAGGTGGGAGTGGGGAGGGGTGAAGTAAGTGAAGGGGAGTAAGAGTACAGTTGTCATGCTGAGCACTGAGTAATGTATAGAAATGTTGAATCATTATATTTTACACCTGACACTAATGTAATACTGTATGTTAATTCTACTACAATTTTTTAAAAATTACAAAATAAAAATTAAAAAACAAAGTACAGCTGAAAGCCAATAGACCAGTGCAGATATATAATCGTAAATTCAACTCATTTTTTAAATGGAAATTTATTTCTAGTTAAGCAAACAGTATGACAAACCTCATTTTCTGGCTTTGTTTTGTCTGAGTATATGATTGTCTTCTGGAAAAAAAAAAACAATTTTCCTCTTTTTTCCTCATGAAAGTAATTTATCCTCAGTAAAGAAAATCTAGAAGATATAAATAAATTGAAGAGGAAGAAAGAAAGCATTCATCATCCTATCTCCAAATAAATTATTACTATTTTAGTCTATTTCTTCCTATTCAACACTTTAACTTAAGGCTTTTCCGTGTTATTGCAACACCCTACATAATATTGAATGATTGCCTAATGTCTTATTGAATCTATGAAAGTGCCATGGTCTACTTATCATTACCTTTTTGTCACATATTTGAATGTTTTCTCTTTCACCATTATAAATACTGCTTTAAAATACGATGTTCGTCATAGGCTTTCTCTGTAACTCATATTATTTCCTTGGTTTACACTGCCAGAAGAAGAATTACTAGATGAAAGAATTAAAAAAAAAAAAACACCTTTTTAGATTCCAGTTATGTATCACCAAAATACTTTCCAAGTGTGGTGAAATCAATTTGTTTCCTCACAGCATGGGCATGGGCATTTGTTTTCCAATTTGACAGGTAAAAATAATATTTCTCCATTTAATATGCATTTCTCGACTACTAATTAGGCTGACACATTTTTTATATGTCTTGCATTTCTGCAAATTATTTTTGATAGAATCTAAAACTAGGATGGGTCCCATCACCCAGTGTGAATGAATTGCCTGCTTCTGCTAGAAGCATCCCTCTAGGCTGATCATGACACTAATGGATGCCTGACCTGCCTGCAAAACATAGGGATTTTGTTTGCTTGTTTTTAAATTTTACTTTTTATTGAGGTAAAATATTCCCGCAGAAAAAAATGCACATATAATTACATAGCTCGAAGAATTTTCACCGACTAAATCCAATTTGCACCTAAATTAGGAAATAGAACATTACCAGCACCCCAGAAGCTCCTCCCCCAACTTCACAGCCATTCCAATCACCTCCTCACACAATGTAGCCACCGTCTTGATATCCGTCAGCAGTAATTAGTTTTGCCTATTTTGTACTTTTTATATAAACTGAATTTCATCGCATGACCTCATGTGTCTGGCTTCATTTATCAACATTATTTTTCTGAGATTCATCCCCATTCTTGTATGTCCTTGTAGATTTTTCAAGCTCACTGTTGTGTAGTATTCCATTCTGTGATTACACCATAATTTACTTATAAGTATTGAAGGGGATTTTGGCAGTTTCCAGTTTTTTACTATTATGAATAGTGAGGCTATCAAATATTGTAGTATGTGTTTTTGGTGGACATATGTTTTAATTTCTATTAGGCATACACTTAAGAGTAGAAATGCTGGGCCATAGAATATGCATATATTTGGATATTATAGATACTCAATTTTCCACAATGGTTGTACCATTAGTACATGAGAGTTTCACATGCTCCATGTCTTAGTCAATACTTGGCCTTTTTCATTTTAATCCTTCTAGTGTGGGTGTGATATTTTAATTTCTCTGATGACAAATGAATTTGAGTACCTTTTTATAAGTCATTGGCCATTTGAATAGCCCCTTTTATGAAGTATTTGCTCAGGTTTTTGATCACTTTTCTTTTGGGAAGTTTTCCTTTTTCCTTTTTCTTCTTGAATTGTTGATGTTCTTTATATATTTAGGATATGAATTCATTGTTGAAAAATGCATTGAAAATACCTTGTCCCATTCCATAGGTTTACTTGTAACTCTCTTATTTTTAATTATGTATAGTTTGATTTAACAGATGGTTTGCTTTTATAGTTTTGCCTTATATGTCATGTTTTTAAAAAAAATCTTTGTTACCCCCAAGTCAGGAAGATGTTCTCCTGCAATTTCTCTCTAAATGACATATTGTTTTATTCTTCACAATTAAATCTGCAATCCACCTGGAATTTAATTTTCTATACGATGTATGGTAGGAATTAAGATACATTTTTTCTATAATGATATCCAATTCATACAGTACTTTTTATTGAAAAAATAATTATCTCTCTACCTAGCTGATGTGCCATGATAACCTTTTCTTAGCTCTTCTTAGACTTTTGCATATTAGCATAAAAGCAGGCACATAGACCAATGGAACAGATCAGAAAGCCCAGAAATAAACCTACATGGATGTGGTGAACTAGTCTTCAACAAGGCTTCTAAGAACATACAATAAGGAAAGGATAATCTCTTCAATAAGTGGATGTTGGGAAAACTGTTGTCCATATGCAAAAAAATAAAATTAGACCCTATCTTACACTGTTCACAAAAATTAACTCAAAATGCATTAAAGACTTAATTGTAACATCTGAAACTAAAACTCCTAGAAGAAAACATAGGGAAAAATCTCCTTGACATTGGTCTTGGCAAAGATTTTTTTGGATATGACTCCAAAATCACAGGCAATAAGCAAATTAAACAACTGGGACTACAACCTATTGATTTTATCCAAAAAATTTAAAACTGCTCCTCTCAGTGACCTTGGCTGCTATAACAAATTACTATAGATGGGTGGCTT
Source organism: Phoca vitulina (assembly GCF_004348235.1). Taxonomy (NCBI): domain Eukaryota; kingdom Metazoa; phylum Chordata; class Mammalia; order Carnivora; family Phocidae; genus Phoca; species Phoca vitulina. The sequence continues at coordinate 16,542,425 of NW_022589722.1, read as the reverse complement.
AAACAACAGAAATTTATTTCTCACAGTTCTGGAGGCTGGAAGTCCATGATAAAGGAGCTGACAGATCTAATGTCTGATGAAGGTCCACTTCTAGGTTTGCAGGCAGGTTACTTTTTGTTGCTTTTTCCCATGGCAGAGAGAGAGAGAGGGAAGGAGGGAGAGAGAGGAAGAGAGGGAGAAGGAGAGAGAGGGAGAGGGGGAGGGAGGGAAAGAGGGAGAGAGAGAGCTTGTAAATCTTTCTTCTTTTAAGGGCCTAATCCCATCCACAAGGACCCTACCCACATGACCTAATTACCTTCCAAGGCCCCATGTTTTAATATCATTACAGTGGGGGTTAGGATTTCAACATATGAATTTGGGGGAGACACAAACATTCAGTCTGTAACACTGCTGGAATTTATATTGGGACGGCAGTAGGTAAATTAATTTGTGGGGGCTTGATATCTTCACAATTCATGAACATAGTATCTCTCTCTATTTAAATCTTTTCTTTCTCTCAGTAATGATCTTTTAGTTTTTAGTACAAAAATCTTGTATACCTTTCATTATATTTCTCAACTGTGTTTGATTATTTTGGTGCTATCATAAATGACATTTTAAAAATGTTATTTTCCACTTTCTGCTGCATACTACGGACAAATACAATTATTGTGTTTTATAAAAATAAAATTACTGTTGGATATTGACTTTCCTTGTACTGAGCAACCTTGGTACATTTATTTTCAATTCTAAAAGTTTATAGATTCTTTGGATATTTTAGGTCCACAATCATGTAAACAATGTCAATTTTATCCATTTCTTTTCAATCCTTAATGCCTTTTATTCCTTTTTGTTTGTTTTGTTGTATATGTTAGGACAGCCAGTGCAATATTGAATAGAAATAATGAAAGTAGGCATTTCTGATCTCAAAGGAAAGTTTTTAATATTTGTCATTTAGTTTGATATTTCTTGTGGATTTTTAAAATACAGTTTTGAGTTGCTTTTCTATTGCTGCATAACAAATTACTACAAATTCAGCAACTTAAAACATCACAAATTTATTATCTCACAGTTTTGTAGATCAGAAGTCTGGGCAGAGTTCAATTGGATTCTCTATTTTAGGGTCTCATAAGGCTGAAATCATGGTGCCACCTGAGGCTGGGTTTTTGTCTGGAGATTTGGGTCCTCTTCTAAGATCATTCATTGGTTGAATTCAGATCCTTGTGATTTTAAGATTGAGGTACCTATTTTGTTTTCTGTTGTTTTCCCTGCCTGGCGGGGTTTCTTCAAGCTCCTAGTGGCCACACTCAAGTCCTGGCCATTTGGCCTCTTTACTCTTCAAAGCTAGCAGTGGGAAATCCTCTTTATATCAAATCTCTGTGACTTCAGGGAGGTCTCAGTCCCTTTCAATGGCTCATCTGATTAAGTAAGGCCCACTTGGATAAACTGCCCTTTGATTAACTTGACATGACTAATTAGTAACTTAATTGTGAAGTGATATCCCATCATATTTACAGGTTCTGCCCACACTCAAGGAGAGGGAGCTGTACAGAGAATTCTTTATTAATTAATAAATCTATAACTAGTTTGCCAAGACTTATTTTCATAAATGTGTATTAAATCTTATCAAATTTTTGCATCTCTTGAGATGACTAATAATTTTTTCTTTTTTTAAAATGTGAATTATATTGATTGATTTTTTCAAACCTCATTTGATTATGATGCTACTCTTCTTAAAGAATATGCTATTAGTTTGAATCATATGAAATGGCTGCCATTTGACCATATTTCACCCAAATGTGGTAATTTATATGGTTAAATCTAATATTTTTATAGATTTTATATCTATTTTTATGAGAGATATTGATCTATAATTTTTCTTTCTTGAAAATATTCTTGTTGGGTTATAGAATTGAGGTTATTCTGGCCTCCTACATCGTTAGGAAGTATTCTTTTTCTATTCTCTAGAAGAGTTTGTGCAAGATTGGTATTATTTCATTCCTAAATATTTGAATTAATTCACTGGTGAAGGCATTTGAGTGTCTCCCAGTATTAATCACTTTGAAAGATACTCTCCCTTCAGATGATAATACAGGTTAAGAAATCTAGGCTGTAATCTATGATGGTTTTCTGGAGCAAAGTGATGTTGATGGAAAAAAAAGAATGAGTCCAGTCCAGTAGAGAAAAACTCCAATATAAGCAGTTACTAGTCCAATAATATTCAGCTATTTCAGTATTTTGTACTAGAAATAAGTGCTCTGCTATTGGTGATCTCTCAGTGAATCTACTGTGGACAAATAAAAACCATCAATCACTTTGACTCAATCCTATATCCTGGTTTTTTGATTCATAGCGGGCATCAGTTGGGCCACCTTTCCAAAGAGGTGTGCCCTTGGGCATGTGATTCTATCTTGCTGTGCCTCAGTTTTCTCACCTGCAAAAAGAGAATCATAAAATAATGTATGTTATAGAATTATGAAGATTCACTTAGATTATGGATTAACTTAAATTAGCATAGAGGCCAGTCCACAATAAGCATTCATTAATAGCTAATGTCAAAAATGTTTATCTAGTCACGGTTTTAGAAGCACTTTGGTTTTTTGGAACATGTATTCTTAGCAGAATTAACACATTTGTGGGTGGTGTTCTGAGGTATTTTAGCAACAATGACACTTTCTTGCAGTTAACTTACCTTTTTTTTTTTGCCAATTTGACTATGAGATTCTTGAAGAAAGGGACATTACTTCCTTCATATTTATATCCAGTGCCTGACATAACACAGGTGCTCAATAATCTCTACTAAAAATGACCAAATAAAAAGAAAAACCTCAAAGTATCAGTGATGGAGATTTATTGAATTATGTCATTATCTTAAGTTTTAGGAACATATATATTCCTAAAAACTTTAGTTTGACAATTCATCTAACAAGATTTACTTTTATAAATTCCTTAGATTTGGGATAACTTGGCATTTTTAATATAGGTGCAAAAATAAGTCATTTTATAAAAAAAGCGACTTTGTAGAAGTAATGAGCAGCATTTCATTGATATATTTATGAGAGAATAGACATTCCCAGATTATTAATGTCAACCTTAAATATCCTCTTCATTAAAGGAACTTAAAACACGGGGAGTAAATTAAAAATGAATTCTTGGGGCTCCTGGGTGGCTCAGTTGGTTAGGTGTCCAACTCTTGGTTTTGGCTCAGGTCATTATCTCAGGGTCGTGAGATCAAGGCCAGCGTCAAGCTCTGCGCTCAGCATTGAGTCTGCTTTAGAGTATCTCTCCCTCTCTCTCTCTCTGACCCTCCCACTCGTGTGCATGTGCCCTCTCTCTCCCTCAAATAAATAAATAAATCTTTTTAAAAAATGAAATCTTAATTTCATGACTAGATTGGTTCTTAAGTATTTTCAGAAGGCAGAGAAATATACCTATATTTCTGTTTACAAAAAATACTATTGTTTATCTGAAATTCAAACTTAGCTGGGTGTCCTGCATTTTCATTTGCTAAACTGGCAACGCGAAATATGTCATTTTAAAGGATGGAACCAAATCTTGAACCAGTCTATGTCATACAGTGTTCTGTGGGGGCACGGTTTAAGAATTGCTATTTTTTGATCCCAAAATCAGAATGAAAACTTCAACTATTCTACCGACAGAAAACTAACTCTAAGCAAGGGTTTAGTTTTAAAAATCAATAAAAAGAGAATACAATTTAAGTTCAATCTTTGAAAATAGTTTTGCTTCAGTTGTAACTCAAAATGGATTTTTGAAGACAAGTAAACATTTAGGTAGCAAGTAGTTAGGTATCGGGGCTCCCTGACCAAATTTGCCTTTCAGGATAAATGAGAACAGAGAATTGTAAACCAACTATGTTCAGTGCGCTGTTTTATAGATTTAATATAAATCTGTATAAGTAAATGCCAGGATATAAAAATTCCTTCTTGAGTGATTAAAGGACCCATAATTCTCTGGCTGTACAAACATGTCAGGAGCTTCTTCTGAAGTTTCCCTAGCCCTCATTTTTAACCAGGTGCACACTAAAACACGATTTTTTATAATGCTTAACCAAACAGCGTTTAGTTTCCCACATGGAAAGTAGAACTAAAATCTACATCCACATAAATTACATTACAGAGATAATTAAAGAAAGGCTGATATAATATGAAATGGATACGAATTTATTTCTTGGTTATTCCAAGACACCTCACTTTATTAAAATAAACACTATTATTTATATCTGCTAGCAAATCCCAGTAGCTGGGATGAGCCTCGTTTAGCATCTGCTCAGTTCATGGTCCCGGGGCCCAGAGAACAACACAGAGGGCTAAAGGAAGAAATTTTTAAAAGGCCTTCATGATATAAATCTAACCATTGAAAGAAAAGGAATCTTCTTTATTCATACTCTTCCAAAATGCTCTAATATTTCAAACAAGGACAGTAGATAAAGAGTAATTTGGGGAACAAAAGCACTGAACTGTAAATAAAGTAGGATTTGCAGAGAATTTCCAGCAAGGTGTTCCTGTTAGTACAGTATGGGCCACACAAGACCATAAAAAATCCAGGTTACAGACTAGACTTAAAAACATAATTAGAACTATGGGAGTGCCTTGATTAAAGCAAAACATACTTTGGTCAGAAACCAGTAGCACTGAAGTCCTATTCAGGGACTTGACTCTTCATACAGGCATACAGTGATAACTACAATAAAAACCTTTATTAATTAGCAAAGCCCTGTAAGTGCAAGAACCTAAAATAATCTAAAATAATTGGATTTCCAGCAGACTCAGACATAAACCTGATCACGTCTCTGATATACCACAGAGAGGATTCAATTCCACAAACCTACCTTTCTTGTCTTTATTGAACGAAGCCAATTTATTTTTCCATCTGTCTGTGTTACTGTCTCCCATCAATAATACATAGAGAGAGGTATGATTCTCCCACACATGCTAGTCCTTTTAAAATTAAGAGTCCTCTTTTGTATGACTAATAAAAAGAGGAGGGGATGCTACCAACATTTATTTCTCCCACTGTTCCCCGGGAGCTTTGTCCTGTGGTCTCTGCTGCTGAAAATTTAAACCACAAAGTTGGTCAGGGTATTTTGATTTCCGGTCCATGTGCCTTGGGTAAACAGACTTTCTCTGCAATCTCTTTCCCCCCCTTTTTGCAGGGCATTTTGTTCTCTCTTGCAACGGCTGAACAAGGTTTTTCAAAGCAAGATAGAAAAGGGGGCCAGGGACCTAAACAAGATGATGTGTACCGTACCAACACTCCAAGCGAACACCAGCCTCACACAATCACAGCTTTACAGAGCACACTTTGTGTAGTTGTGACTGTTGTGTAGTGCAGAAAAGGGAGGGAACCAGAGGCGAAGTCCGGTGGGTTGCATTCAATTCTGAGACACAAAGACAACTGGCAGGAAAATAAGAGAGAAAGTTTCATTAGAAAGAACAACAACAACAACAAAAAAACCCCAAAATTAACCTCTGCATTGCCCCTGGGTCATAGCCATGGATTTCTATGTAGAACATGCTTCATTCATTGCGAAGGCCCAAACTTTGGCATAATTGCTAGTTCTTCATTTTACAAAGTGTCTTTAATCATATTGACCTGAAGGTTCTTAATAAGCATCTGAATTAGAAAATAATTGTTTAGAAAAATGAAAGCTAGAAAGCCAGACAAGGAGAAAAGAAGCAGGCTAAATTGTTTTCATCCTTTGGGACTTCATTTTGACCACAGCACAGGGGAACACTTTAATGCTTGCTTTCCTGCCTCTTTTATGGGGCTCCTTATTTACAGAAACCACTATTAAGGCTTAATTTAAATAAAAAGTGTACAAATTCATCCTGAGCTGTATTAGATGAGCTGAAGTATGCTCCAGGAGCCAACTTTGTCCTTCTGGAAATAAGGGACTAGGACATTCTGCTTGCTACTTTATCTATTTATCTATTGATCTCACATCTAGGCCATGCCCCAATGGCATTCTGGGTACCTTAGTGGGCCTTCCATTTATTTGGCAGAATGCAGTTTTTTTTATTATTATGTTATGTTAATCACCATACATTACATCATTAGTTTTTGATGTAGTGTTCCATGATTCATTATTTGTGTATAACACCCAGTGCTCCATGCAGAACGTGCCCTCTTTAATACCCATCACCAGGCTAACCCATCCCCCACCCTGCCTCCCCTCTAGAACCCTCAGTTTGTTTCTCAGAGTCCATAGTGTCTCATGGTTCATCTCCCCCTCTGATTTCCCCCCCTTCATTCTTCCCCTCCTGCTATCTTCTTCTTCTTCTTCTTTTTTTTTAACATATAATGTATTATTTGTTTCAGAGGTACAGATCTGTGATTCAACAGTCTTGCACAATTCACAGCACTCACCATAGCACATACCCTCCCCAATGTCTATCACCCAGCTGCCCCATCCCTCCCACCCCCCACCACTCCAGCAACCCTCAGTTTGTTTCCTGAGATTAAGAATTCCTCATATCAGTGAGGTCATATGATACATGTCTCTCTCTGATTGACTTATTTCGCTCAGCATAACACTCTCCAGTTCTATCCACGCCGTTGCAAATGGCAAGATTTCATTCCTTTTGATGGCTACATAATATTCCATTGTATATATATACCACATCTTCTTTATCCATTCATCTGTCGATGGACATCTTGGCTCTTTCCACAGTTTGGCTATTGTGGACATTGCTCAGAATGCAGTTTTCTACTCTTCTACTCATGAGCAAAGGAAAGCATCTTCTCCCAGTGTCCCATGGTTTATGCAAACCACATTAGTAGATAATTTTTTTTTTTATTAAGATTTTATTTATTTGAGACAGAGAGAATGAGAGAGAGAGAGCACATGAGAGGGGGGAGGGTCAGAGGGAGAAGCAGGCTCCCCGCCGAGCAGGGAGCCCGATGCGGGACTCGATCCAGGGACTCCAGGATCATGACCTGAGCCGAAGGCAGTCGCCTAACCAACTGAGCCACCCAGGCGCCCCTAGTAGATAATTTTTTAAAAATACCTTAGCCTCACGATGTGAACAAAGACATAAGGAAAAACATTATGATCTGTCTTATAAACATGTAAGGATGCTTTCAAGATGTTTTTAACTTGTGCAAAGAGGCATTTTTTCCCTAAAAGAGCACAATTTACACAAAGCACATTCTGAAATAGTATCTGTGACATTGATCTTGCCTCTGCATGCTCATTTATGTTAGCTTATATACTCTTAACCTAAAAAATTCCTTATTAAAAATGTTTATTATATTTCAATTATATTTATAGTACACAAAGACAAAAAAAATCAAACAAAAAGCACAAAGAAAAACATAAAAATTACCCATAATCCCATACGCTGCAGTTATCATTACTAGTACATTGGGGTGGCTTTCCAAACTTTTCCTCTTTCTATAGTTTTACATATATTTACCCATACAAACTGTATTTCCATTTTTTAAATAAAAACTTCACTATATTTCACATACTCCTTTGTAACTTTTTTTATTCACCAACAATATATCATAAATAACTTAAAATGTTGATAAAAATTCCACATCTTTTAATAACCAGAAAGTATTTCATTCTATGGTTGTAACACAGTTTAATCAACCAATCTACCTTTTGTTGGATGTTTCTGTGGTTTCTAATTTTTCATAATTATACACAATGTTGTAATAAATATCCTTGTACTTACACTAATTTTTCCATTAGGATAAACTCCTAGAAATGAAATTATTAGGTCAGGGGATGTGGGCATTTTTTTTAAAAGATTTATTTATTTATTTGGGGAGCGGGGCAGAGGGAGAGGATCTCAAACAGACTCCACACTGAGTGCAGAGCTGAGGGGGCCTCCATCCCAGGAGCCATGAGATCATGACCTGAGCCGAAATCAAGAGTTGGTGGTTCAACTGAATGAGCCATCCAGGCAGCCCAGGATGTGGACATTTTTAAGGCTCTTGATACATAATGCCAAATTGTTGTTCAGGTGGGCTGCACATTTAATCTCTTACCAGCAATGTATGAGAGTGTCTGGTTCACTATAACCTCATCACTGCTGGCTATTACTCCATTTTTATGTTGGTCAATTTCATATACAAAAAATAAATTTAATCCATCCTTGTCAAAGCAACAGGAGTGAGCCTGAACTCTAACATCTCTGTTAATGGCCATGGTCATTTCTACCTTTTCTCACGAGTCCTCTTTGAGATTGATTAAGATCCATAATCTACTGAATTGGAACTAGAAAACTCAGACTTCTAAGAATTACCTATTTTAAGACAAGAATTTTTGAAAATGTGTGAAAGATGATAAGCATGATTAGAAATAAGAGTTTAATTCTAACTTTTTTGGAATGTTTAGAAAAGTACAGTGTATAAGTGCCTTTTCCTGCTGCCCAACATCCAATACTAGCCCTAATAACATCCTGATTGCTTTTCTGGGTAATCCTTCATCGCATGTGGCCATCGAAGGAAATGGTGCCCATTTCCCACATTGGAGGTTAGGAGACCACAGCCTCCAACACAGATGCAAGACAGCCAGGGTAGGTCACATGACCCGCCTCTGCCAATCAAGTACGCTTTCCTGGGATTCTGCCTCTTGAGGGGAAGACACTAAGTGGAGATGTCAGTGATGACTTTTACACAGCAGTGGTGGACTTCTTACGGCTTAGCCCCCCATAGTTCCAATGGTTCTTGCTCATTCTAAGGCTGGTCCTTTTAAACAGTCTCCATATCATTCCAAATAATCGCTTCTGCTTAAGTTATCTGAGTCAGTTTCTGTTGCCTGCAACCAAGAATGCCAATGGATAATGTGAGACATATATATATATATATATATATTTTAAAGATGTGAAGATATATTTTTTAAAGATTTTTTTTAAGTAGTTTTTCCTCCACCCCTCAAAATTATATCACCCCCTATGATCATTAGGAATGTGTTAAAGCTCAACCCTCAAATGTAATAAATCTGTGTGGAAGACTTCTCTCATTGCCTTGCAATGATGAAAGCTGATACCAACATCTACTTTGCTTAGCACATTGCAAAATCAGAAAATTGTACTCTCTGCCTCTTTGGCATCTCATTTTTCATTAAGGGATTTACCTTATTACTGCAAATATGGCTTAAGAATAGAAAAATACCATGGGACTTTCCTCAGTCTTGCTAAGGTGACCGCAAATAGCCACAAATCTCTGGAGAGATAAATGGTTTGTGTTTAAAGCCAAGATTGCCTACAAATGCATTCTTTTAGCTTTTTCTTCTCTCCTCTTCCTCTGACTTTTTGTTCTTTTAAGAGAAGGAAGACAAAGAAACACTGAAAATCATTTCAGCCCAAGCTCCCAAAGTACATGTCCAAGACTCTTTAGCTAAGAGTTCCCCAATAAATATATTTTACAGGAGTTTATATTTTATTTCTACTCAGAAGATTAATAATAATAATAATAATAATAAACATAGCAGGAGTTGATTTACTAAGCAGTTATTAACACTTGACTGTGAAGCACTGTGGTATATGTGCTGTTTGGATTAGCTACTTTGAAACCCACAGTAACCCTGTGATAATAATAATGATGAGAATGATTAGTAGTAGTATTGTTCTTCTTCTTACTATTATCATCCCCGTTTACATATGGGAAAGCTGAGACCAGAGATACAAAAACCAACACACTATACACAAGTAGAAAATGGCAGAGAGGCAATTGGTCCTCAGACAGTCAGACTTTTTTTTTAAAGATTTTTATTTATTTATTTATTTTAGAGAGAGAGAGAGAGGGGGGGGGGGAGAGGGGGGGGGGGGGGGTTGGGTGAGGTGGAGAGGACCAGACGGGGAGGGAGAAGGAGGGAGAGGAAGGAGGAAAGAAGCTCAAACAGACTCCACACTGAGCACTAGCCTGATGAGGGGCTTGTACTCACAACCCCGAGACCATGACTTGAGCAGAAACCAAGAGTCTGGCGCTTAACTGACTGAGCCATCCAGGCCCGGCCATCAGACTTTTAATCAGTGTTTGGTTTGTTTGTGCTTCAGAGCTTACAATCATATAAAAAGTTTCCCAAACATTTATGTTATCCCATCTGATAAATTCTTCAAAGGCCCTTTCTCTTATGAGAGAAAGACTTTGTAGACACCATTTGGAATTCCATTCAGAATTGCAAGCCCTTGGTTTTGCAAGTCTACATTGAGTATGCAGAAACAATTGGGCAACAGGGGGCAGTGTGCTTGGGGTTCTTGGTGTCTGAGGTGGTAGGCACTCCGCTGGCTTCTCAGGCCTGGGATGTGACCCAAGGAAGGAGGAAGGAGTGAGAGAGACCAGGAAAGGCGTTGGAGGTAACAAACAGGGAACCTGGCCTCCTTCAGATCCTCTGCCTTATTTTGCTCTTAGAAATTGCATCTACTTCTACCCAGTAATTTTCCAATACTGAATTCCAAACCTGCCATTTGGTGGACATTGAGCTACCAGTGTCTCCTTTCACGGGTCAGGGCATTGAAAATGCTGTTTCTGGCTTGGAAAAGAGGACATCCCACAGTGTCTACTATTGGCTCAAATACATTTACATTTTTCCCCCTCTATCTTTTTTATCCCCTGGGGTGAAAACTTGCTGACAATAACCTTGTTGCCTGTCGCATTCCAGTGTAAAATGTGCTGCTTACAAACAGATATTCTTGCACGAACCCAAGCCTCTTATCTTGTCCCCTTTTGCACTTTCATGTTCTGAGCTGGGAGGTTACCCCACAAGATGATTTTGTATGTTAAATGGAATTGCTTTATGTTTTCATTTGAAATTCCAATGTCAGGTGCTTAAAAATTTGACTTAAACACATTAGGTAGAGTTGGTCAAAATATATATATTTATATTTTTGCTATTTTATTACAGAAAACGTGGTTTGCTACACTGTTGAATTAGACATAAAATGCCCTGAGCATGGAGATTAAGCCCTTTCCTAGACATAGACAGACAAATAAATGCACATGAAAGTTTTGCTACCCTTTGAATTCCCTCCTCCTGTTTGATTACTCCCATCACTGATTCAAACCTGCCATTTCATAGTTTAGTTCAAAGAGATAAACAAAATGGAATCTTTGGAAAGAAAAGTTCTCTCTTTCTCTCTCTGTCTTTGATACACAAGAGTCTTAAATTTGGGGCCAGTCCCTCAGTAAAAAAATACATCTAATGAGTTTAGTTACTTAGATCCAGTGAAGGTTTGCAAGAAAAACCAGATACAATCATCTTCACTAGAGTGAAATTTGCCAAAAGCATTCCAAATTCCAAAAGCACTCTGAAATATCTGACATTTTAAACTGGTTTTGGGATTTGTTTGTTTGTTTGTTTTTGTGGGTTTGGTTGTTGTTTTGTTTTGTTTTTAAGTGATGATCTGTCAGAAGAAGGAGCTGGTGAGGAGGAATTAAGAATTTGTACTGTTCATTTCAAAGAGAGTCCATTTGTGAGAAAGCGACAGTGAGAAAATCTGCTTCATTTTATACCAAATTCTGACTTTCCCCAATCTCATTAATTTTAGTTTACTGAAAACAACAACAAAATAACAACATTGGAGTAAGCACAGACTCAGAACTGGTCACTCCAGCTTGGCAATCACATACTTTAACACATTTCTTTCATTTTTACTTCAAGCGACATATTTGGAAACAATGTCACATCAAAGAAAAATGGAAATTAAAGAGATGAGTAACTGGACATTTTTAAATATCTAGGACTTTAATTTCAGGGTTCATTCCATTTTAAATTTTGGAATCACACATTCATTTATTTTGTTGTGGACATTTTCAAAATCAGACAAGAATTGCACAGTGCGTATCCATATGGCCCACCACCTAGATGCCATAATTAGCATCTCTCTATATTTGTTTTGTGATAAACTGATCCATTCATCCATCCTTCGGTCCATCAGTCCATTTTATTTTTAGATGCCTTTCAAGGTAAGATGTGGACATCGGTAGACTCCCCTACCCTCACCCCTGAAACACTTCAGCCTGCACACCTTTAACTAGCGCTCAGTTTTTGTTACCAGTTGGTTGGTTTTTAACATACTTTATTTTTGTCCTATATTTTGGGGCTCTCTACTGACATTATGCCTTTTCCAGATTTTCTTTTGTCCCTTTTTCTATTTCTCTTTCCCCAGTTGTCCTCATCTATGGTTTTCCTTACTCTTTGTTACCTTGTTTCCTTCCTTTTTTTTTTTTTTTTTCTCTAGAAACAGTATTTCTCAGGTGGAATGCTACAGGTCAGGGCTGAGAAATGACTTGTGCCCCAGTAAAGATTACAGTTTCCAGGCAGCTACCCAGGTGCCTTAAGAGCCTCGTCCTGATCAAATGTGAGGCCCTGGCTTTGCTGAAATAGTCAAAGTGTGTCCTGCCTCTTTTCTGACCCCATAATAACTTAGGTGATTCGCTTGGGAGGTGGTGAAGGCCAAGTGCCTTTCCCAGGCCTATAAGCTTTTGAAATTCAAGTCTAGGCTTATATTTAGTGTTTGCATCCAACAGCAAGTTCGCAATGGTTTCCCCCGTCACCGCTGCGTGTGCGTCTGTATGCCAGCGCATACATTGTGTGTTGTTGCTGTGTGCGTGTCTCCCCGTCGCATTTGGGGCCCCCGTGACCTACAATTCAACACGGGGTTTGTCACCAAGACTCTTTAGACTGTCAGCTTTATTGGTGCCATTTTTTTAAGTTTGTTTTGTTCCCTATGCTAATAAAGCTTGTCTCTGCCTCCATCAAAGCATATTATCTCTCCCGTTTTTTCCTGTAAGTAAGGCAGCAATCTGTTCTGTTTAAATGCCTCATCATCTTTGCTCTCCCCATCCCTGTTTCCCTAGATTTTTGAGATTGTTGACTATTATGTAACAGATGGCCCGACAGACCCCCGACTCTTTGCGATGTTGGCCAGCTTGGCTTAGAAAAATCGCAGCACTGGAGTAAATTTTCCCAGGCATGGAGCGCTCATGAATTTTAACTCCTCTGCAACAAAGGAATTCAAAGGGGGTAAGAGCCAATCTATCAGGAGCTGAGGCAATTAAAAGATGTAGGTTGGCATTCTGCTGCACAAGGATTCCCTTCTAGCGTTCTGAATATTTAGACTAGATTAGGTCAGCCTGGCTTCCATTCATCGCTGCCCTGCCACAAGGCATCAAAACAATGAAATGACTCAAAAACAGAAGCCAGTGGGTTTTTAGCTTTTAATGATAGAATGTTTGTATTGCTGTAGAAGAATACCAGTGGAAAGGGGACAGAGGAGCCACAAACAAGAGCCCACCTGATCTTCCCGAGGACAGCTCCATTGACAACTGGAAGAGGTCACCATTTCTGGCTTAGATTCACCTCCCAGAGCCCTGGGTTTTAGTATGTTGGCCTCACAGAGGTTGGGCTCAGAGCTCAGATTGCTTGTACTTCAGCAATTATGTCAGAAAATTGAAGGGAGACATGTAGAGCAATGAGATAAGGAGATGGAAGGGTAGTTTTTGTTTGTGCTTTAACTAAAAACCGTAGAAACGGACAAAGAAGAAAATAGCTATTTTTCATAGTCCCACCATTATAAAACATTTTGGGTATGTTTGGTTCCTGACCTTTTTTTACTCTGTATTTGCATTTTTTTCTTTAATTACACATAACATATATGTTTCTTTAAAAGATTAGACTATTTACAGATAAAACTTGACAGATTCAGCACCTGAGCCTCTGCAGCACGGCCCAGATCCATGTCTGACCCTCTCTGTGCCTCAAAATCAGCTCAAATTCATTTCTGTGTTTTCTGTATCTCCCTTTTTTTTCTTTCTTAAGAGAAACATGCACATCATAATTTTTTGGTCACTGGAAATATCTGTTTTTGCACTTGTTTTTGAGCTCAGCTAAATGTGTATTAATATTTTTAAATGCTATTCTCTATCGCTTCTGTGAGTGTAGAAGCAGAACAGGGATGATTCTGTGTGTTTAAGCCAACATCTAGAACATCAGAAACAAGAGCTCTGAAGGTTTTTAAAAAGATTTTATTTATTTTAGAGAGAGCCAGAGAAAGAGCACGAGTGGCGGGGGTGGGGTGTTGGGAGAGAGAGAATCTCAAGCAGACTCCATGTGCTGAGCATAGAGTCGGACATGGGGCTCGATCTTGCGACCCTGAGATGATGACCTGAGATGAAATCAAGAGTAGGACACTTAGCCAACTGAGCCACCCAGGCTCTCCTCTGAAGTTATTTTTTAACCCAAAATAAAAAATTGTGAATTCAAAGATTATACTTGCAATTCATTGAATAATGCTGTTTGAAAATACGAAAAAGATTTATATATCATCCACATGCCCAGAAAACAGTGCTGAATATCATCATCATCATCATCATCATTATTATTATTAATCTGGTTCTATAAGGTACTTTATTGATGAAGAAACAGGACCAGAAAAGTGAAGTAAAGACTTAAGGTCATGCAATGGATTAGGGACAGAGCCAGGACTAGGGTCCTTGTTTCCACTTTGATGTTCTTTCTTTCTGCTTTATAGTAAAGTATGGTATTCAATTAAGTACCTACTCAATGCTGGATCCTCTAGAGAATATAAGGAAAGCACAATACAAGGGCATCGTCCTTGTAGAGCTGAAAATCTATCTGGGGAATGAGATGAACTCTCTTGGCACCATCTAAGAACAGCACAAATACATAATTGTGCTAAACTGTGTGGTATGGATGGTAGGGAGAATAAGAATTCTACAAAGTGGAGGATTCACCCCATAAGGAGTTGAAATTTGAGCTGAATCTTCAAGGATAGAATTGAAAAAAAGTATGGCAAGGGATGTGTTGATACAAGTGAAAGGCAAGAGGTGAGTAAAGGCAAAGTGGAGAGTGATGTGGCTTACCAGGGTGCAAGGAAGGAAACACTCTGCATGGCACGAAAAGTGTGCTGTGGCATCAAAAGTGAAATTGAGGTGATAGGAGCATGATGACTTTGGTTTCTCAGGAAGTGCAGGAAATTTTCTTCTCTGACTTGTTTTCTTCTAGGGAATATATAGTTTCCTGGGAAAGAATTTTTAGTGAGCATCTCAGAAAAAGATTTTATCCAGTACTATTCACCCCTATTTTGGCTCAAATCTTGGAAGACTGGGACAGGAAGCAAATGTGTCTAGTTCATATTTAGCTCCTTTTCAATAGATGGTCTAAAGTGTGACTTTCTCAGTATGAGAACTCCTTGCCACCATCATGACCAACACATACTTTTACCACCACAACCAATAAGAACGTCACTACCACCACCACTATCACACAACGATACCGCAACCCCAACAACAATACCACATCCCCAACATAACCACTACCACCAAAAACAATATTACCACCACCAACAACATTCCCCATCAGAAGTCCCCCTCAAATGACTAAAACTGTCCAATTCTCTGAGAAAAATCTTCAGAGGTGAATCTCTCTGGATTGAATTTCTTAGATTTCTTCTGAGAAAACAAGATAAGAATGAGCAAAAATAGTACAGATAATTCTAAGGATCCTGGAAATTTAAAGTAATATGAGGTCCTAACTAAACCACAGATGATTTGATTAAAATTATCAAGGAAAAAATCTGACAAGCTATATCACATGAAAATTATTACTTCCCAGATTATGACTTTTGGATTGGAATGCAGTTTGGGGCCGAAAAAGCAAGTGTTTTAAAACAACTTGGATTAGAGGAAATACTAAATGTTAAAAGTTAAAAGTCAGGACTGATCATATGCATGCAATGGATTTTGTATGTAGTCCCAAAGAATTCAAAATCCTTCTCTTTCGATGTGAACTTTCAAGGACACCAAATCATTCATAAATGCCTCACAGTGATTTCTAATTCAGGGAAGTATATTGTCCTTTTGTAATAGATGGAATTTGCTGTCTAGGTTCCACTTTGATCAGTTTTGTTATGCTATATGGGGCCCCCATAAGTCCCACTAGCACACTCAACAACATCTACTTTGGGTACCCATGTAGGCAGCTTATAAGTATCAAGATGGTCAATACAAATTATTGGATTCTTACTTAGCTTCAAAATCAACAAAGAACTGTCAATGCTAGGAAAGCAATGGCAACGTGACAGACGATCTAGAGAAGTACAAGCGTGTCCATGTGGGTGTCTGAGGACCAGATCCTCATTCTGGCTGTACTGTTGACTAGCTAGTAACTATAGGGAAAAACCCAATGCACCACCTACATTCCCCTCAGCTGCCAGGGGTTGCAACAGCAACAAAGAGCTACCTGGCATAAGGTCATGAAAACTTCTGAGGGCCATCTACATCCAGGGACCGATCACAGTAAGATAATTAGTCTCAGTCCCCTCACCCCTACTCAAGGCCATTTTATCTCCAGAGCTCCCCAACCTTGGCCAAGGGTGCCATTGAGTCTGCACTGAGCTTGATTTCTGCCTCTGCCTGGTCCACTTCCCTTCCTTCTTTCCTTGAGTGTTGATCTGCAGCCCTTTCCCCAAGAAATGACCTAAACACTAAGCCCCACCTCTGAGCCTACACCCTGGAAAACCCAGCCTGCAAAAGTAACTCTGGTCCTCTTTCTCAGCCTCACTGCCCTCTTCCAACCCATACAGCTCTTGTGAGGATCAAATGAGCTGGTTCAGTAAAATTTGTTTGAAAACCACAATAGAAGTTTTGTTTTCTTTTTATTAGAATGATGGTTAGAGACAAATCCTCAGCCGAGCCACCCAGTATGGAATTTGGAAATACAGACTAAAGGTAGACAAACTTGGCTTAGAATCGCTGTTTCACCACCTGTAGGTACATGACCTTGGGGAAGTGACTTGACCTCACTCCACCTCAGCTCTCTGATCTGTAAATTGAAGACAATATTTACCAAAGAGTTTTGCTAATCAGATGAGACATAACACTTAAAGGACTTGGCACCAAGGTTGACTTGGAGAAAGTGTAACTATGTTGTCTGTATCTGGGGGAAAAATTAAAAAATGTGAAGTACTTACATGTTTCCAGGAATGAATGATGGATCTCCATGGAATAGGCACTTCTCCCAAGGGAAAGGGATGTGGACAACATTCAGGAATCTGGCTAGTTAGCATCCTCAGCATTTGTCTGGGGATTTGCATGGGCACTGGGGAAGAGAGGTGAGCAAGTCAGGGAGAAGTCCACACATAAGCCAGGCAGCAGTAGGTGGTAGCTGATATCCTCTGGATTTGGGCCAGGAAGACATTTGGGGTAAAGTGGGTTGGAAGATGCCAGAGGGTGCGTTGCAGGATTAAAAGACAAAACTCATTCATCTTTCTGGAATATGGTGGATAGTGAAGAATGGGCTGGAATGCCCTCCAGTGTTATTTAGGAAGGTGTGAATAGAGAAAAACACACCATAATAGGTAAGAAAGGAGATTTTAAAAGGGGATGGGGGGACTTGGACTCTGGGAGACATCATCAAAAGGCAGCAAAACCAATAATCACTTAGGATGGGTCTAATATGTAGTAGTTGCTAAAGAAATACTTTGGTTGATTGATTTATTGACTGGGAAAAGTGGGAGAGGCAAAAGGAATAAACCAATGAAATATGTTCAAAGAATCCTCCCCCCATTCGGTTGATTTCTGCTATCAACCATCTCATCTTTTATCCCATCTGACTCAGCTCTGGTCAAGGTCCAGCTTCAACATGTCCTGATGCCACTCCATTCCATGTATTGTAACATACTGGAATCATGGGCAAAGTCTGGACAATCAATAGTTTTTCTTCCCATATCTGTCCACAGCCTCATTCCCTGTAGCCCCAAGCATTTTTCTGGGCCCTGCATCAGCGTTTCCTCTCTCTCCATGTTCCTACACTCCAGTCCATGACTCTGATGTTGGTCCTTAAGTATAGCTTCCAAGAATACAGCGTGCAGTCCCTGTGCTTGTCAAGGGTCATAGAGTGGTTGAGGCAGATTGCTAAGAATACTGTATGGAAAAGCCACCCCACTTATCCAGCAGGCTTTCCCCAACACTCCCTGCGTATCAACCCCCGGACTCTGCAGTGAGCCAGCCAGTGTGATATCCCAGGAGGAAGTTGAGATTTCTTCCTTTAAGAGTGTGTAGCACTGTGCCACACTCTAGCAAGTTATTAACTCATTTGCAGAAATAGTTTCAAGATATATTTTACATCTCATAGTCCATTAAGCCTACTAATAACTCATCATCTGCAAAGACTTCATTGGATGATCAGGATGATAAAGATAATGACGGCGATGTTGACGATGATATTGAGTGCTTACCACGCATGGTGCCCTGGCCATAGCACTGGACATACATGATCACATTTACACTTCACAGCACTGTGCAAGGTACTGTTGTTCCCATTTTACAGACGTAGAATCCGGGCTCTGAAAGATTAACATGTCTGTGCAAGCTGACACAGTTAGTAAATATTTGCAAAAATGTTTAGAAAGTGCTTGGCAAAAGGAAAACACTGTGTTTGCTAAAAAATAAAAATAAAAAAATCAAAGAAACACCCCAAAATACTGAGTTGCAGGATCAAAATTTGAACCCCTCTCTCTAACTCCCAAACAGGTGCTCTTTCTACCATCCCACACGGCTCTCATTCTATACCATGCTGCTGGCTCTGTTGGCTACACTGTGCCAGATGTTGGGGTGAGAGGAACAGGGGAAACTATGAAGATTTATAAGGTTAGCAACTTCTTCTGCTTTATCCCTCCCTCCCTCTCTTCCTTTCTCTCCTCTCTCCTTCTTTCCTCTCTTCCTTGTTTTCACACACAGGTACCAAACACTTCTCACATGTCAGGTCTGGGGACAGACAGCTGGGAAACATGATCCCCCTCTGAAAATCGTTCATGGTTCCAAGACTTCAAAGGGTTTATAATTTAGTTGGATGGTTGAGACAGAAAGCTATACCAGAATAAAACCAAATGGGCTATAATTGTCCTAAATGATATGATACCACTGGAAGTATTATAGTAGTTCAGAGGAGGGAGAGGAAAGAAGGATAGCAAAGAGTAAGAGGGAAGAAGAAAGTGACACTACAAGGGCATCTCCCCCTCCCCCCAAATTAGATAATATTTTATGATTTTTCTGACTCTAAAAATAATCGAGCCTCTTGGCCAAAAACATTTAAACCATTGAAGAATATAAAGAAGCAAAAACCAAAAACAAGAGCCCAAGCAAAGAATATTCCTGTAAGTACTATACACAGAAATATATATGTATATATCAGGGCTTCTTTGGCACTATTGATATTTGGCTCAGATAATTCTTTGTTGAGGTGAGGGCCATCCTGTACATTTTAGGATGCTTAGTAGCATTCTTGGCCCAACCCACTAGACACTAGTACGTTTCCCTGCCCAGTTGTGAGAAGGAAAAAATATCTTCAGTCGACCAAATGATTCCTAGTGAAGAGGCAAGATTTCTCCAATGAAATCTCTTTCTTTCACTCTCTCTCCATATGTATACACACACACACATATACATACACACACATGCACACTTATTTTATTTTTTATCTTTTATTTTTTTATTTTTATTTTTTTAAAGATTTTTATTTATTTGACAGAGAGAGACACAGCGAGAGCAGGAACACAAGCAGGGGGAGTGGGAGAGGGAGAAGCAGGTTCCCGCGGAGCAGGGAGCCCAACGTGGGGCTCGATCCCAGGACCCTGAGATCATGACCTGAGCCGAAGGCAGACGCTTAACGACTGAGCCACCCAGGCGCCCCACACACTTACATTTTAATTGCCAGGATTTTTCTATGCAAAAAATACACTTGTGTATATCAAAAAATGGATTATGCTATATACATTGTTTTATAACCATTTGTTTTTGTATAGGTAAGAATATCTAAATTATAATATCCTAGATATTTTGCAATAATAATGCATTTTATGCCTAGTATTGCAGAATACTGCATTTTATCCCTATATGATATTTGCCTAAACTTTACCCTAGTTTTGCCCATTAAGGTGATTGTTTTCCCAGCATAGGAAACACTGCAGTGAATAGTCCTAAGCAAAGATATTAGTAAAAGAAGTTTTTTTTTTTTTCCTGATAAACTCCTAGAAGTGGAATTTCTAGGCTGATGACTTTTGTAGATTTTGTTAATTTTTCTCCAGAAAGTAATCAAGTCATTAAGTAATGCTCCTTTTGGTGCCTGGGTGACTCAGTCGATTAAGCATCTGTTTGGCTCAGGTCATGATCCCAGGGTGCTGGCATTGAGTCCCATGCTGGGCTCCCTGCTCAGCGGGGAGTCTGCTTTTCCTTCTCCCCCTGCTCCTGCTCTCTCTCTCTCTCTCACTCTCTTTTATGCCTGTGCTCTCTCTCTCTAATAAATAAATAAAACCTTTAAAAAAAGCAATGCTCCTCTCAGCATTGTATGATAGTGCTTATTTCTCATATCATCATCAACAGTTGGTATTAGCAATATTTTAAATCTCTGCCAGTGTGACAGGTAAAATGAACGGCATCACATGGCTAATTTGAATTTTTTGATTACTAGTGAAATTGAACATCTGTTTGCATATTTTAGCTACTTCCATTTCTTGTTTTTGGAATTGCATTCTGTGTCCTTTGCTTATTTTTATCTGTCTGTTTTCTTTTTTAGGAGTTGATTTTTATAAGAATTCTTTATAGGTATATATAGTAACCCTTAATGTTCTTATATGCAACAAATAAATTTCCCAGTTTGTTGTCTTTTAACATTAGTTATAATTTTTGTAATTGTACAAGAATTTTTAAAAATTCTTAAAATCATTTAAAAATTCTTTAACAATTTTCACAAAATTCATAAGTAATCCTGTGGGGAATTTTATTGGAATTATAGTCTTTTTAGGTTAAAAAAATGATAGAATATTGACAATTTTATATGTTTCAAACTAATACTTTAAATTTAATAATTTTGAGGAAATTGACATTTTATCATTTTTAGACAAGGAATATTGTATGCCCTTCCATGCATTCATGTTTCCTTTTATGTCCTGCAGTAAGTTTAACACTGTATTTTTACAAAGAAAAAAATTCTTGTAATTTTACTTTTAGTTACTCCATATTTTGTAGTTCTTGTGAATAGAATCTTATTTCAGAAAAAAAAATTAACCATATGTGGGTAACATAGGGGGTGGTATCTGCGAGCACCCATTGTGGCCCTTTCTCTCTGTTTATTTTTTCAGATAATGCCATGAAGCTTTCTATCACATCTCCAAGTAGCAATAGGTTCACATCTCCCTTCTTAATATATAACCTCTCCTCCCATTCTTGAACCATTATACTGATTGTGGCTTCCAGAACAATGTTGATAATTGCTCTCATAATGGGTATCTTATCTTGTTCCTGATATTAATGGATCTGAAACTAACATGTCACCTCTAGGTATGATTATGGTGACTTTTCAGATAGATAACTTTACTATATTAAGAAGTTACTCATCCTCTTTACAATGGTGTATTTCTTGATTGTTTTAGAATCAAGAGTGGGTATTGAACTTTTTCAGGTTATTTCTAGAAGTGACATGGAAAAGGCCAGAGCTGTGGGTCTTGCCAGCAAGGGTCTGTCTTGGCATCATTTCCTTTTTGCTTTCAATAAATCAAGCATCTCTCGAAGGTTTGTCCTAACAGCACGTGTTTTTTCCTGTGGCAGTAGATACAGGCAGCAAAGCTGCCTACACTTCTTCCCTGTGCGGTTAGCCCACCCAGGAAAACAGCTCCTGCCGTCCTGTGGTCACTG
Source organism: Phoca vitulina (assembly GCF_004348235.1). Lineage (NCBI taxonomy): Eukaryota > Metazoa > Chordata > Mammalia > Carnivora > Phocidae > Phoca > Phoca vitulina. The sequence goes on along the minus strand of NW_022589722.1, from coordinate 16,520,762 downwards.
TCTCTGCCTTCATCATGCATAAACTCTGAGGGTGGCCCAGAGTTACAAGCTGCTTCCGTGTATGCTCATAGTGGTGAAGAGAGCCCAGACTATGTGCTCTCCATTTCCTGTTCATTCTCAGGATGAAGCATCGGGAGCTGATAGTGTCTCAGTCTGATGTAGTCTCTCTTACACCACTTCTAGCAGAAATCTGTCAATGTTTCTGGCATAGCAATGACATTTTTCATTAGTTTTGGTGATGTTGTAAGTCTCTCCCACCTTTACTTCTACATCACGAAGGTGGTTTTAATAGGAATTGGGAAAGACGGAAATGATCGCTTGTGAACACATTGCCATTCGACCCAGAGGTCTTCATCAATAGTCAACTGCCTGTTAATGGTAACTGGCCTACCACTTCCAGAACAAAGACTAGACTGCTGGATACACAATACAGAAACAAGTGAAAGAGGTACTCAGCTTTCTCCGCCATTTGTTAGCATTCTACCAAGTAGTGGGTCCACCTCTCCCTTTTTTCTCCTTAACCTCTTACATAGTTTTCTTTTCTTTTTAACCTATAATTTCTTTCTAGTGTTCTTGATGTTGGGGGTCTCTGCATTTACAGATAGGGGACACTGTTGTGTGGTCTTCAGGTGTTTATGGGACAGTCTGAGCTCCTAGAGAGTCCCCTACACAGTCTTGCTGGTGACATGGATACATCCCTCTCTTCTTACTGGATTGAGGTTGTAGGTAATTTTAGTGTCAGCCTTTTAGGATTTTTCAGGGCATCCTATGGGTCTTGGATTATTTTCTAAATTGGGGTTTCTAGCTTTGGGGTCATAGCTACATTTTCTCTGAATCTTTTAAAAGCTATCATTTTCTGATCTAGCTTGCTACTAACTTAGGGTGAATAAATTCAGTCTGTAGCCTTTTCCCCAAAATTTTCAAGGACCAAAAGACAGAATATGAAGGAATGGTAGAGTCCAAATCACCATGAAATTTGTATGAACAAAGCCTTTTAGGAGAGGAGATGATTATTTTCATGAGCCTTATAGATGAAAGCCCATTTTACCAACACTTATTCCTGGTCCTGATCCCAAATATCTACATCTACATCCGTGTCAATATCCCAAGTGTTTGAAGATAATGCTACATAATAATGACTTAGGATGTATAGGTACAAAGGCCACTAAAAAACCAACAGTGCATTCTTATGCTGGATACAACCATAAATAACTATGGCCCTTTGATTTAAGTCTGTGGTCACTTGGAATTGCCTGTCCGTGTTTACCTCTTGATTTGCCAGATACTGTAATGCTAAAAATAGTTTTCAAGAGGTCTGAAACAGGGTCAGTTTATGGCTATTAAATGTATGGTGGTAACATTACCCAGGCCCCTACAGGGGCTTTGGAGGTGCCTATGCTCAGAGACTGTGTGATGCCAAGGGCGTCATTTTGTTCTTCTCAACCTCCTTTACTGATGTTGGTGACTTTCCCATCCACATCCAGATAGCCTGCTACCACTACAAACCCACCTCTTATCAATAACTTACATGGAAACCCAGTAGAAGTTACTTTTTCTCCCCTCCTTCACACTCTCTAACAAGGCCCTAAGGAAATCAAAACCAGCTTATCATGTAGAAAAGTATCTTTTGGAGTCCTACAGAATTGCATACAACCTATTTGCATCAAAGGAGCAGACACAGTTCTATTGTAAGCAGAGCCTCTATCAAGAGAGGCTTCCCCTGGAGAAGCCTTGATGCCCTAGCCAAGGTACATACTTTTCTGTGGACCACAGTGCTCCTAAATATACTGTTAATGAGGGACACCAAATGTGTCCTAGATGGACACACCAGATGGAATAAACCTTTAAAGACCGAAAAGTTACACCAGGGAGAAGAGACACTCTCTTGATCTAAGCCCTGTCCCCATGAAAAAGCTATGGTTAAGTTAAAGCAAACACAGCAGTTGAACTAGCAGAGATTTTGAATAGCCATTAATTTGCTTTGCTTCCATTCTTAATACATAGTCTTCTCATGGCTGGAAGAGTTAAAAGTTCTCTGTACTTTGACTTCTTCAAGGAAAGCAAAGACAAATTGGCACTTACCTTGAGGTGTTGCATGAAAGTGTTTTATACAGAGCAGCTCTGCCCAATAGAAATATAATGAGGGCCACAAATGGGAGCCATAGTATAATTTTACCCCATTTAATTAAAAAAAATTTTTTTTGAGAGATAGAGAGATAGAGTGCGAGTGGAGATTGGCACAGAGGGAGAGCGAGAGAGAGAATCTTAAGCAGGCTCCACACCCAGCACGGAGGCCGACATGGGGCTGTCTCACGACCTTGAGATCATGACCTGAGCCGAAACCTAGAGTTCGATGCTAAGCCCACTGAGCCACCTAGGCATCCTATATATTCTTTTCTTTAACTGAAGTATAGTTGACATACAATATTGTATTCATTTCAGGTATACAACATAGTGATTTGATAATTATATATATATTGCATAACGCTCACCTCAAAAAGTGTAGTTACCATCTGTCTCCATACAAAGTTATCACAATATTATTGACTATATTTTCTAGGCTGTATATTCCATCCCTATGACTTATTTATTTTATAATTGGAAGTTTGTACCTCTTAATCCCCTTCACCTATTTCTGCCCATCTGGAACCTATTTCTGGTTCCCTTCTGGAACCACCAGTTTGTTCCCTGTATTTATAACTCTGTCCCATTAGTATAATTTTAAGTTTTTTAATGGTCACATATTTAAAAAGGAGGGAAGTGAAATTAATTTTAATGTTTTAATATATTTCTTTAAAGTTTATCCAATATGATTTCAGCATGTAATCCATATAAAATTTATTGAAGTGTTATTTTACCTTCTTGCTGTCCCATACGAAGTGTTTGAAATCCATATGTAGTTTACACCTTTAGCACATCTCATGTCAACCAGGCATTTTTCTTTTTTCTTTCTTTTTTTTTTAAATTTAATTTTATTATGTTATGTTAATGACCATACATTACATCATTAATTTTTGATGTAGTGTTCCATGATTCATTGTTTGCATATAACACCCAGTGCCCCATTCAATACGTGCCCTCTTTAATAACCATCACCAGGCTAACCCATCCCCGCCCCCCGGAACCCTCAGTTTGTTTCTCAGAGTCCATAGTCTCTCATGGCTAGTCTCCCTCTCTGATCCCCCTCTTCATTTTTCCCTTCCTACTTTTTTTTTTAAACTATAATGTATTATTTGTTTCAGAGGTACAGGTCTGTGATTCATCAGTCTTACACAATTCACAGCACTCACCATAGCACATACTCTCCCCAGTGTCTATCTCCCAGTCACCCCATCCTTCCCACCCCCCACCACTCCAGCAACCCTCGGTTTGTTTCCTGAGATTAAGAATTCCTCATATATGATACATGTCTTTCTCTGATTGATTTATTTTGCTTAACATAATACCCTCTGGTTCCATCCATGTCGTTGCAAATGGCAAGATTTCATTTTTTTTTTTGATGGCTGCATAATATTCCATTGTATATATATACCACACCTTCTTTATCCATTCATCTGTTGATCAACATCTAGGCTCTTTCCATAGTTTGGCTATTGTGGACATTGCTGCTATAAACATCGGGGTGCACATACCCCTTCAGATCACTACATTTGTATCTTTGGGGTAAATACCCAGTAGTGCAATTGCTGGGTCATATGCTCTATTTTCAACTTTTTGAGGAACTTCCATACTGTTTTCCAGAGTGGCTGCACCAGCTTGCATTCCCACCAACAGAGTAGGAGGGTTCCCCTTTCTCCACAACCCTGCCAACATCTGTTGTTTCCTGACTTGTTAATTTTAGCCATTCTGACTTCAACCAGGCATTTTTCAAAGGCTCAATAGCCACATGTTACTAATGGCTACCATATCGGGAAACAGTTCTAAAGCATTAAACATAGGCTTTCTATTATTATTATTTTGTTTTTGGTCAGGCACTAATTCTTCCTCTCTTTTGGTCAGGCACTAATTCTTCCTCTCTGAGTTCCTTAATTAGTGCTTTGGGTTGAGCAGTGAAAATCTAATTCCCCAGGTCATATCTCCTGCTTATTCCTTCAAATCAGGTACCTTCTCTGACCTAGAGCTGAGATAGCTGTGCCCAGGGTCATCCCAGGATTATCCTGGAAACTGACTTCCTGCCACCTGCTAAATCTGGCAGCCTCCTTTCTGACCTAGTCAGTTGGAGCATCTGAGCAACACTGCAGCCTTCTGCACTCCCTGCTTTCTATTACTTGTCTGCAAACATTTGCCAACTGGCTGGACTTTTCTTTGGGTAACCTCCTCGATCAAGGATGGTTGTGGCTCTCTAGCAACACAGGGCAGGTGCTAGTCCATACAGATTGCGGCAAAGTCCCTGAAAATTCCCAAATTTGAACCCACGAGCTTCCCCCTAACATGCATCAATCTCTACGGAAGGCCCTGTGAACAATATTTCCAATGAAATACATCCAGAATTTCACCACTTCCCACCGGTTCACTGCTAACAGCTTGATTCAAACCACCATCATCTCTTGCCTGGGCTATCACAGTAGCTTCTTAGCTGGTCTTCCTGCTTCCATCCTTGCCCCCCATTTAGTATATTCCCCACACAGCAATCAGACTGATCCTGTTAACATGCAAGGCAGCTCATACCACTCCTCCATCCACACCCTCCAATGGCTTCCCATTTCAGTCACAGTAAAAAGCCAAAGTCCTTACACTGGCCTATAAGACCCTTTGCAATAACTCTCTTAGGACCCTTCTTCCCCACTTTCTAACTCTGCTCTAGACCTTCTTGCTCTTCTTTCTGCATAGCTTGCTCCTCACTCAGAGCCTTGGCACTTGTGTTTCCCTTGCCTGGACCGTGTACCTTCAAGATAGTCCCATGGCATGCTCCCCTATGTCCTTCAGGTCATTAGTCAAATGTTACCTTATCAGTGAGGACAGGCCTTATCATCTTGTTCAATAAGGCAACCCCCTGATAATACTGGATCTCCTTTCCTTGTTCAGTTCTTTTCGTAGAACTTATCACCGTCTAACATTATATACATTTTACTTACATATTTATATATATGTTTTCTTGTCTGTCAGGTTTTCTCCTAGACTGTATATATCTGGTTTACTTCTGAATTTCCAGAAGCTGCATAGTGCCTAGCACATAGTAGGTGCCCAATAAATATTTGTTGAATGGCTGAAGGAATAAAAACAGTGGCTGAAACTTTGCCCCAGATTACCCTCCCAAGTGGCAAAAGGAAAAAAAAAAGTGGCCTGATGCACACGGAAAGCCCAGGGCCCTGCACATGAGGAAGGCTGGCTCTGCTTCCTCAGGAACTCTGAAATGCATTTCGTGGGAACCCCTCCACAAATCACTGCCCATTCTTTTCTGACATAGGGGGTTGGGGTAGTTGTCACAAATGCAAACAGATAGAAGGAAGAGCAGGAAGAATGGAAGAACAAAGTCGTTTGCCGCGCCCCTTGGTTTACCTCCTTGCGAGTTCGAAGCATTTGGAGCTGTGTCTGTGGTTCTTCCTCCAGCCTGACCCATACTTTGCTTCTTTCACAGAATTTCACAGGAAAAATTATGCCCTCGCCACCTTGAGCAGACATGGGGGCTGTATGTACACATATAAAATGTAGTAAAAGACTAAAACAAATTTTCAGATTACAAAAAAAACCCCAGAATCCATCAACTAGATGGCTTGTTTAGCCTGAGTAATGACTAAAATTTCCTGACTTCTCCACTTTCTTCGAAACTACACATTCAACACCCAGTTCACACATTTGCTCAAAAATACCATCTCTGTTAGGCAAGGTAATTTCCATCTAAATTTCCCTATATAGATGTTAAAGTACTTGTGTTATTAGTTTCCCACTGAGTTGAAATACTTGCGTATTAGCTACACAATATAGTCATCTAGATATTCAGGTCACAAAAACTAGCTTGTGTATTAGCTACACAATATAGTCATCTAGATATTCAGGTCACAAAAACTAGCTGTGTATTAGCTACACAATATAGTCATCTAGATATTCAGGTCACAAAAACTAACTTGTGTATTAGCTACACAATATAGTCATCTAGATATTCAGGTCACAAAAACTAGCAGGGGCTAATCTTTTTATTTAGTATGAGTGAAATCTAGAACCCTTGGATGGAGCAAATCTTGGACACTAGGTTCATTTGGTGTGAGAAATATCTGAGGATCGAACTCTGGTTGAATCTGAGGGACAATGGTGGACAATGGAGATGTAGTTACTGGAGATAGCCTGTCAGCCTTGGCCCACTGGGTCAAATCCCAGAGCCCGACTTCTCTCCTCCCACATGCTGACCTGGTCTGTCTGTCCCTCCCAGACACCCGGTACAGAAGTCCTGCAGACTACGGACATTCTACATTTGTTGCAGCTTGGCATCCTTAGATTCCATGGGAACTCCGGTGGTCCAACATTCCTCTGCATGCTGGCCTTCTTCTTAAGACACGAAGCCGTGTTCCAAAGCCACAAATAGTAGAAAGGTCAGATATAGTCCCTGCCCTTATGGAACATATAGCTGACTGGGGGGAAGACAGACTTTAAACAGCTGAACAATCACTGCCTTCTCCGAAAAGTTATCTGGATCTGTCAGATCACGAGTCTTCATGAATCGTCCACTGGTTAACATCACTTTTCTCTGCCACCACCTTCTCTGACCTGGGCTCTTCCCTGAGGCTTAGGGCAGATACCCCCAACTACATTGAGTGGCTGTGCTGCCCCTCGGTGGGACAAAAATGGGAGGGAAAACTATATTCGTAGCTGATAACCAATATTTATTGAGTGATTATTTTACAGCAGGCCTTATGCTTCTCATGCATTATATCATTCAATTATCATAACAACTATCAAGGTTGATGTTATTAGCAATTCTGGCTTTTTTAAAAAGTTTTTATTTATTTATTTATTAAGTAATCTCTACCCCCAATGTGGGGGTCAAGCTCATGACCCTGAGATCAAGAGTCACATGTTCTTCTGACTGAGCCAGCGAGGCGCCCCAGCAATTCTGTTTTAATAGCAGTAATTACTAATGACATTTAGAGAGGTTATGTAACTTGCCTAGGATTAAATAGTTAGTAAATTAAGGGGATGGAATTAAGATCCGGTTGTTAGATCCCAAAGCCCATATGTTCTAACCATATAACAATACTGCCTCTCTCACTTCTAGCGGCAACAAAGAAATCTAGCAAGTTATATTCATGCCAGTTTTTCTCAATTATCCAAAACAGAATGCTTTGGAGAATGAAAGGGCTATTAATAATTAACCTCCCCTTCAGGATGGCAGATATAAACTAGGACTTTTTTAGACAAACTGGGGCATGTATTTATTTTTGTAGGCAATCTCGGGCTGAATTTTCAGGAATGTGTAAATTTAAATCACAGAAATGTGAAGTATTAAATACCTTGGTTTCCACAAGTTCATAAATCTAAGGCATAGCTTATGATTGTTTAAAAGCTAGTGTTTTCATAGTTCCAGGAACATAAAGAAAGCTAATGTTTAGAGAGAGAAGTCAATGAAAAATATACAAAAAATCCATGTATAATCTTGGACTAACTCTCATTTCCATTGATGCTCATGTCTTCGAGTTAGCAGGGAGCCTGATGATGAACTATAAGGCTTTATGTTCCCTTTATAATCTCACCTCCCGGTAGATGGTTGGATTCATTCATTCCTCAAGTATTTATTGAGTGCTCAAATGTTTTTGTGTGTGTGCCAAGCACTGGAGATAAACAAGCTGAATAAGTCATAATGCCCGCCCTCCAGATTTTCCATCAAGTGAAGGAGGCAAACACACAAATGATAAACTCAGCAGCATAATTTCTGTCCAGGCATGGACTCCCTTTAAGCCTCCCAAGTTATGAAAACACTAGCATCTACCATCATGAGTTTATGCCCCCAAGTTAAAATTTTAAGGACCCCAAAGTATCTAATGTGTCACTTTCCTTTGTGACTTATAATTTCTAGATCACTTTTACATAAATTATCGCATTTAATCCTTACAATAACAATAGAAAGAAGATACTCTAGCTTCATTTGGTAGATGAGGAAGCTGCACTTTGAGTTTTTTAAGACCACAGGGCTAATAAGCTGGGAGATCAAAGTGTGAAAATTCAAGGTTTTTATTTACAAATCAGAACTATACCCAGATTTCATTCATAGAATACACTGGAAGGAAATGAACAAAACCCAAATCTTTTTACTAATAAACTCTTACAGAATTAAATTTGACCCTTAGAGCTATTGCAACTTCTCTTCCATCCTTTTGGGGATTATTCTCAAAATATTGAAATAGTCATTATCAACCACATACATAAAAATATGTTTTAAAGACCAAGTGATCTCTTCATCAACATAGATTGGCTAATCTAAGATTAGCCAGAAATATCCAATTGTTAAAAGGAGAGAAATCACTTTCATGACAGAAGTGGGACCGTTTGTCTGATACTCATGCACCATACACAGCCACAAATTTGCATCCTTGTGGGGGACCTGTGCCACTGCTCCCACAGTCACTCAGGATAGAAAGTAAATCCAGTGCATGAAGTCAGAGAACTGGCTTTGAATGCCAACTTTTCCACTTACTTAACTCTGGGATCTCAGTTTCCTTCTCTGCACATGGGGATGATAACAGGGATGAGCACTCTCCTCCTTATGTTGAAGGTTATAAAAAAAATGTAAGCAGACAACCAACATAAGTCATAAGCAACCTGTACACAGATGACAGTCATTGCTTAAACCTTGAAACATGCCTTAAACATAATGAAGTGCAAAGAGTTATTCAGAATCTATCACCTCTCCATTGAAAGAGTACTTCAAGCTTACAATTCTCATGATAAAAAGGGCTCAACACCAAATATAGTTGGAGATCATCAGGCATTTTGAAAATAAGATCGGAATAAGGGTTAGAGAAACTTAGATTTGAATCCAATCTCTAAGGACTTAAACTCTCTGAGCCTCATTCCTGCAATCTGTGAAATGGGAATAAAAATATCTTTCCTGTAGTGAAAACTATAGTAAGTACAGAAAGAACCCAAGGGGGAACTCTGTTAGGGCACGGATTGGTTTTGTCAGGTAGACTGTTAAGTTCCCAGCGTGTCACCCAGTGTCTCCACATAGCAAATGCTCACTAGTGAACTGATGGGAGCACTTTGCTGGCTCAGGATGAATGCTCAATGGTCATCACTATTTTTATAAATAACACTTGCTGGTATTAGAGATTTGGGGCCGAGGTAGCAAAGGGCATGTTGCAATGCTCACAATGTAATGGAACCACTGGGCTTGGCTGAAAGTCACTATGACATACCCAACAAGACAGGCACCGTGTCACCCCAAATTTAAATGTCATCAGGAGGCAAATGACATTTTGCCTTTCTTTCTCAGCACCCCATTTTGGCAGTAAGAATTTGCTCTGTTTGACTCTCCTTATCAGCAGGGGCAATGGTATGTTCACATATTGATCCATTGTTTCACAAATGTCCTTTTATAACCCAAACTCCAAGTTCAGAGTGCCCCATACCTGAAATCCTGTTCCACTCGCTACCTATGTGGATAGCAGGCAAAAAAAAAAGCTATAGTTTTTGTGAAACCCATCACTATATACACCATTTCCACAAGTGAATCCAGTCATATTTACCAAAAAAATTCAAATGGTGTGGGCAGAAATGGGAGAGCTCCTAATGTGTCCACAAAAGCAAGCCTGGGCCTTTGAACTGACTTTCGGAGATGAATAAATATTATCTCAACTGAGCACTTATATGTGCCACTCACTGCATGAAATTCTTTGCATGTACTAAACATCTTATTATCTCATCAAATTATCCAGACAACTCTGATAGGTGAGTGATATGATCCTACTTTACAGGTGGGTACAAAGATCAGAACCTGCTGCGAATAAATGCCTCACTTCTCTACATGCTCTAAATAAAAACAGCATCTATAGTGATTTTACTTTGTTGCCCACACAATTTTCTAAGATACTCTTTTGACTTTATGAGGTAAAGGAAACAAAACAGCTTAGAACTCTTAACTTCCAGTAAATAGAGACTTCGCTGGGTTGTGGGGGTGGTGTGTTACACACATTATAATATCACTTTGGAACCTCAACTAAAACACTCAAAATCTCCAGATTATTTTATATTCATAATCAAAAAATAATCCAATGAGGGGGCATCTGGGTGGCTCAGTCAACTGAGCATCTGACTCTTGATTTTGGCTCAGGTCATGACCTCAGGGTCATGAGATAGAGCCCCACGTGGGGCTCCGTGCTGAGCAGGGAGTCTGCTTGGAATTCTCTCTCTCCCTCTCCCTCCGCCCCTCCCCCTGCTCTCTCCCTCTCTCAAATAAATAAATAAATCTTTAAAAAATTATCCATTGACTATTTAGGGATCCAGCTGAGACTCCACAACTTGTGCTATTCTGAGAGCATTTGCTGCTATGGTAGCTTAGCAATGAAGAAGGAACGAGAGCATGAGAGATCAATTTAGAAATTATTAATTTAGGGATTAATACAAAGACTTCATTCTTTTTTTGAGAGGTGATGGGTGACCAACCAGACTAAATGCCATTCCCACAGTGTGTTTTTAGTTCTCAGACTTTACCTTGAGACTGAAGTTCAGGGTACAATTTGTTATCAACAAGGACCAAGTACATCGGGATACAGTTATGCCAGGATGAAAATAATCGTTAAGTGTTTTGGGGTGCCTTTTTTGCATGGCTTGCAAATTTTCTTGTTTACCCTGGTAAACACTGAGTCATTTCTGTGAACCCTCTATCTGATTGATACATGGCCCAAGCCACTTGTCCTAGGGGTGGACATCTCCGCTTTGGGGATAACGAACAGAAAAAGTCAAGGACACATTTGTAAGGGAGGTCCAGGCCTTCTATCCTCAACAGCATGGATTCTGACTCTGATATGTTGCAGATTAATAATATTAGCGTTACACCATGCGGTTTGCAAAGCACCTTTATAGCAAAGTCTCCTTTTGTTTTCCTCCAGAGAGGCAAATACACAAAGAAATTGAGGGTCACGGAGGGTCACTGACTTGCCCAAGTGATATCAGTAGGAAGTGAAGGAGCTTTAGGTTTGTGTGCATCAGGGTTACATGGAAGTCTTGTGTGCCTGCCCCAGCTCCTGATGTGTGAATCAGCAGGTCGAGGTGGGGCCCGAGAACTGCATTTCTCACTAATTCCTGGCTGATGCTGTTGGTGTTACTGCTCCACGCACCTCACTTTGAGGACCACCAGAGTAAAAGACGGGTTTCTGATTTCTGGCCATGTCTCCTCTTTCTAGACCCCACTGCTCGTGTACAAAAAATGGCCGCAGCTCCACTGGCTTTCTCCCTCGAGCCACTTTAATCTTCCTTTAAAATGCAAACCACAAAGTCTTATTTGAACAACTCGAACATTTCCAATGGAATATCCTCTATCTTATGAAAACATTTTAACAAAAATGGAAAGCGTCTTTTTTTTTTTTTTCCTACTGGTAGGGGAAAGAACAATTACAAATCATGTTATTAAAGAGTATTTTTTAAAAACCTATGATTTGACAAGACAAATTAAACTTTGACAAATGAACTCATTTGCTGAAAAGAGACATATACTGGATAAAGTGTGGTCTGGTTGGAATCGATATTTCCATACCCCAAACCCTATGTGACTGTTCACAAAATGAAGAATCTGAAACACATACTTGACGGACTCCATAGTGTTCTAGGAGAAACCAATGATTTTAATTTAAAAAACAGTTAGCTTCTTCTAAATTTCTACTATTAAACTTCATCTTTGAGCGGGGGGGCGGTCTCTCAACCTTGAAACTATTGGCATTTGGGCTGAGTGCTTCTTTGTTGGGGCAGGGAGGGAGGGCTGTTCAGTGCATTTTAGGATCTTTAGCAACATCCCTAAGCTCTACCCACTAGATGCCAAGGGCACCTCCTCAGCTGTGACAACCCGAAATGTCTCCAGTCGTGGCCAAATGTTGAGAACAAAGGCTTTAAGAGAAGAGAACTCTGCTTGCTCCGTGTCCCCGGCTAGGTGGAGCATTTTGCATACAAGATAATTGAACTGGTTAATAGCATGTGGATTTAGAGATGCTGGGGAGGCCTTAACCCCACAACATCTTTTCACTGTACCTGAAATCCGACTACTTGTCTTCCTTGGGCCTAACAGCTGCCCATTTATTTCCTCGAAATTCTTTAAAGGTACAGGGACTCTGAAAGTAGTAACACACTATCCCTCCCACTTCTGTATGACTTAGGTTTAGGGACACTGACTAATGCCAGAGCGGCTGTGACAGGGGAGGGGGTCCGTGCTTTTTTTTTTTTAATTTAAATAATTTATTTTATCCAGTATATCCAAAATATCATCTCAATATGTAATCAATATAAAAAATTATCAATGAGATGGTTTACATTTTTCTATTCCTTGAAATGCATATGTATTCTACATTTACAACACATCTAAATTCGGACTACCTACATTTCAAGCCCTCAATAAAATTTCAAGTCCAGCTGTGTTTTGTGGCTTCCATATTGGATACCCCATTTCTTTTTTTTTTATTTATGTTATGTTAGTCACCATACATCATTAGTTTTTGATGTGGTGATCCATGATCTATTGTTTTTGTATAACACCCAGTGCTCCATGCAGTACGTGCCCTCCTTAATACCCATCACCGGGCTAACCCATCCCCCCACCCCCATCCTGTGCTTTAAATTTACATGTTTTAAACTTAATTTTCTGAACAAGCGATTTCTTCACATTTTAGTATTTTCCAATGTCTTATTTTTGTTTTCTATTGTTGTTGGGATTGGCTTAAGAGACAAGACAGTAAGACTGTTGAAAGGATGATCAAAGATGAAAAACCAAGTGAAAGGTGGAATAAATAAATAAGACCCAAAACAAAGTTAAAATGGCAGCTTGCCTGATAATTCAGTGAGCTCTGAGTTTCCTGGGGGCTAAAGCACATAGAGTTGTTTTTTTTTTTTTTAATTTCATAGTTTTGATAAAAAGCAAGAACTGCTCAGCGCTGTCCTGCCCTTCCAGCCCTCCTTGGTGAGAGCCCTGGGAACGTGACATTTAATAACGACCAAATAACCGACGGTTATTTAAGTCGGTGTTACCGACTTAAAATCTATTTGCATATTTGCTATAAATGGCTACAAATGAGTGCTTCCAGGATATTAGCATTGTTTGCAAATAAAACCCTTGCCAAATCTCTCCTCCCAAATGTACAAACCAAGTTTAAAATGTAGCAAGTTATTCTTTTGATAATCCAGAAGAGTTTTCCAGTTTTAACCATGTTGATTAAATCTTGTTCATTGATCTCTGCTCTGTAGTAGTTTGTGGTGTGATAAATACATTTATGTACTCTCTATTGATGGACAGGAAGATTATTACTCCCCAAAGAGGTTGTTAGCAGACTGTGGGAGGGCCTGGTTCCAGCATTAAACCCTCTACTGGACACCATAAGATATCTGATGTCATCAGACTTTTTATTTTTACATAGTGTAAAGAGCAGACATTCTCTCACTGTTGCTTTGCTGATTTTTTTTCTGATTACTATCGATGTTATTATTGGGATTTTTACTTCCTCTCTGAGAATTGTTTTTAAAAGATTTATTTATTTATTTGAGATGGAGAGAGAGCAGGAGCACGAGGGGCAAGGGAAAAGGAAGAGAGAATCTCAAGCAGACTCTGTGCTGAGCATGAGCCCGACATGGGGCTCCATCTCCTGACCCTGAGATCACAACCTGATCAGAAACAAGGATGCTCAACACTGTGCCAATCATGTGTCCCCTCTCTGTGGATTTCTTATTCACAACCTTTTTTCATTGTAGGGAGCTGGAGATGGGGCAGGGATTGTTTGCCACTTACTTAACGTTAATTGAAATTGTTTATACATTTTAGATGCTAATAAATTGTCTTTAACCCTTCAATGTGCATTTTAAAAAAATCAGTGGCTTATCTTTTTTATTTGTTCATGGTGCCCATTTTTATCTAATTATTTAAATTTTAATGTAGTGTCATTTATAAGAAGACTTCATTTATGGTTGATGCTTTTGTGTATTGTTTATGATATCATTGCTTATCCAGATATTATAATGAAATTTTCTTTTCTTTTCTTCTAAGCATATTAAAGTTTTCTATTTCACATCGAGAACTTTAACTTATCTAGAATTGCTTTTAGCGAAAGGCTTAAGATGGGGATCCAATTTTCTTTTTTTCTGTAATGCAAGCCATTTTCCCCCAATCAGATGGTAAGTGGTTCTTTTTTTCCCACTAATCTGTAATGGCACCTGTCTCATAGACTAGCTTTACAACACACACACGTATGCACACATATCCCCACATGTACACACATGCACAGGTGTGTATATGGGCTTGTTTTTGGGTTGTCTATTCTGTTTCATTGGTCTGTTTCTCTACACCTGCAGCAATATCACCCTACTTTCATTAACCTGGCTCTAAAATAACTTCTAATATCTGGTCAGGCAAATTTCTCCTCCTAATTCTTCTTCAAAATTATCTTGATTATTCTTGGCCCTCTATTCATCCATATAAATTTTAGGATTAGCTTTCTGCCAAGCCCATGAAAAACTGTCAGTTGTGATTTGTTGCATTAAATTTAGAGATTTATTAGATGACAACGGACACCTCCATGATATAAAATCTTCCTACAACGACGTATACATCTCTCCAAAGATTAATATCTTCCCTTATGTACTTCAACAAATGTTTATAATTTTCTCCATTGGGTCTTTAATATCTTAGATCTATTTGTAGGTAACTTACAGTTACTTACATATTCCAGAAACATTCTTTTTATATTCTGAATATAAGACCTTTATCAAATACACGTTTTGTAAATATCTTACCTCAGTATATGGCTAATCCACAGTTTTTGGATGGCAACTGGTTAAGATCTCCTATACAATGTTAAATAGAAGTTGATAACTGGCATCCTTCATTTGTTCCTAATTTTGAAGGGAGAGCTCCTATCAGTAATTATGATGTTTGTTTTCAGTCTGAAGTAAATTCTCTTTATCAGATTGAAAAAGATTCTTTCAATTCCAATTTGGCTAAAAGTTTTAAAATAATGATTGCATTGCATGTTTACATTTTTTCAAATTACCATGTGGTTTTTACCTCCTTTAATCTGTTCATGTGATAAACTACATTAATAAATATTTTAGTATTAAATCATATTTACCTCTTATGATAAATCCTACATACAAACATATACACACACATTCTCTGTTTCTATCTTTCTCTTTCTCTCTCTCTCTCTCTCTCTCACACACACACACACACACACACACAGAGTTGGATTCGATTTACTGGTATTCTATTTATGATTTTGCATATATACTCAGGAATGAGTGTGCCTTGTAAGTTTTTTTTCCAATACTAGCTTGTCTGCTTTTGCCATGGAGATATTATTAGCCTCATGAGATGATTTAGGGAGCTTTCCTTCCTTTGTTGTTTTCTGAAACAGTTGATATAGAACAATAGTGTTTGTTCCTGGAAGATTTGATAGGTCTCTCCAGAAAAATTTTGTTGGCCAGTTCTTTTTCATAACAAGGAAATTTTGGATGTAGATCAAATTTATATAATGATTATAAATAAATCTGCTTATGTCAAGTAGTTTTGCATTAGTCATTCATAGTAATTAATATTTATCTGGACTGTTGTTCATTTTAATAATTTTAAAAATCATTGGCCTTAAGCTATTTTTTACTTTATATCTTTAAATATTTTCTGTCTGTATTTATTTGTCCTTTTAAACTTCCTGATTTTATTTGTTTATTTCTTCTGTCTCTCTTTTTAAATCAGTCATTCTAGAGAATGATTTTGTTGTCTTTGCTGTAGGATAGCTTTTAGCTTAATTGTTCTTTCTCTTTTTTCTTTTCATTAACACATTCTCTTTATTATTTCCTTTCTTCTACTTAAAATTTTACTATGTTGCTCTTTTGTAACTTATTTTTTTTAAAGATTTTATTTATTTATTTGAGAGAGAGAGAGAGAGAGAGAGCATGAACGGGGGAGGGGAGGTGAGGGGTAGAGGGAAAAGCAAGCTCCCCACTGAGCAGGGAGCTGGATGCAGGGCTCGATCCCAGGACTCTGAGATCATGACCTGAGGCCAAGGCAGATGCTTAACTGACTGAGCCACCCAGCCACCCTCTTTTCCAACTTCTTGACTTAAATGTTTAACTCATTCATTTTTAATCTCTCTCTTTCTAATTTATGTATTAAAGATTATAAATTTTCTCCAAGTACAGTACCAGCTCCATCTCATAATTTATTTTTTGCTCTTCTTTTTTATTATGTTATGTTAATCACCATACATTACATCATTAGTTTTTGATGTAGTGTTCCATGATTCATTGTTTGCATATAACATCCAGTGCTCCATCTCATAATTTTTAAAATGTAGTGCTTTCATTGTCACCTAATTTTAAATGTTGTCATTTCTGAAACATATTTTTAACCGGTAAACTGTTTAAAAATAAATTTTGTTAATTTCCAAATATATGAGAGGTTTACAACCATAATTTTATTATTGTTTTTTATATTTATCTATATCAAGGAGAAAAAAAAAGATTGGTACTTTGATTCTTTAGTACTTTTTGGCAATTGCTTTGTGACTCTGTGCATGGTTAATTTTGTAAATGTCCACTGTGTGCTTAAAAAGAATACTGTTCTCTAGTTTTAGGATTAAGAATACTATTCTGTAATTTTAAGATTCAAGGTTTCAATATGCAAGATATATATTCAAGAGTTTTTATTTTGTTTTTCAAAATGTCTTATGACTTCGCTAATTTTATCTGCTTAACTGACTTACCAGTTTCTCACAGAGGTGTGTTAACTTGTGAGTTTGTCATTATCTGATTGCTCCTTTAGATAGTGTGAATCTAGATGATGTGGTTCTTACAGGCCAGGATTACCATAGTTTTCTGATAAATTATTCTTTTTAGCATTATTCATAATGCTTTTTCCCTTTGATAATGTTATACCTGCTTTCCTTTTTTTTTTCAAGTTTCAAGTTCCAAATCTGTACCTTTTTCTTCTTGTATTTAGTCTGCTGTTGAAGTTTTAATTTAAATAACTATTCATTAATTTAACTTAAATAACTATCGAGTTTTTCATTTAAATAAGACATATTAAATTATCGCAGTTCCATTCAGTTTTTCTTCAAATCTAATTATGTTTTAGTTTTCAGTCTATATTTTAAATTAAGTTTTTTGTTTCCTATTTTATAAACTCTTTCAGCTATAAGAACATCTAAAATTACGGAGATGCTCATCCTCCTCTTTATTGTATCTGCTGACTCTCCCTTATAGTGGATCACTCCCTCATATGGTTTGTAATTTTTGACTCTGAATTCATCTTTATCCGCACTTTCTTCCTGCCAGGTCCCATGAGCCAGGGTAGAAGTGTCTGTACAGAGCATGCTCATGTGCTTCTGGTTTCTCTCTAAGACAAATCTTTACCTGTGTTTCTTTGCTTGGAATAACAACACAGTGTGGGAACATGCATTCTAAGGCATTCCTGCAGGCAGTTCAGGCTTGGGTTTCGATATTTCATGGGGAAGGTGGGGGCTACTTTTTTCTGTTAGAGCCCCAAGGAGAGACAAACATCCCTGCTGTTTTCATGACCTTGTGGATAGAGATTTTCTCCCCACTCTTGTGTGGCAAGGCAGCCCCACCAAGGTTAGAACCTTATGCACATGCTTCAGCTCCAGCTGCACATTTTGAGCAGGCCCAAGGCCACATCTTCTCAGTCTTCTTTCCCTACATGAACATGAAAACCACAACTCCTAGCTACTGGAAGATGTTTCCACATCCAGCATTCTCCTAGATTGCTGTAGTGTTCATTTGTTCAGACTTCATTTGGGCTCTTCGTTCTGGTATCTGGGACTTTCTCTTTATTCTGAACTCATATTTAACTGATCATGTTATATTTTATCCACTGTGTGTGTGTGTGTGTGTGTGTGTGTGTGTGTGTGTTTAGTCTGGGAAGGGACTCTGCACTGGATCTGTCTACCATGTTGCCAGGACTGAAAGTACTCACATGTAACCTCATTCTGACATATATATTTGAACATTGTTTTTTGTCACTCATCAGCTGTGCTCTACCTAACTTCCTACTACCTCAGTTTCCTCCTCCAAAAAAATGGAGTTAATCATAACCTATGCATTTGACTGCCATAAAGATTAAATGAAATGATGCATATAAGCTAGGCATAGCACCTGGCGTACAGTAGCCAAATGATAAATGTGAACTATTAATTAAGTGGGATTGAGTACAGTTGACAAACTTTAATTATGTTGTTGAAGATCTATAACTCTACAGATTTTAGACATTATTAGAATCATTTTTTGTTTATTTATTTTTAATAAACACAAGCTTATGCTTTTATGCTGCATACTTATTTTATTCTCGAGTCTTAAAGGGAGTAAAAAACCCATTTGGCCCACATTTTCTTTCTGACGATTTTTTAGTGTCCATAGAGCGCATGATTAAATATAGTCCAAATACTGAACAGATGATTTTTTAAAATTTTATTATGTTATGTTAGTCACCATACAATACATCACCAGTTTTTGATGCAGTGATCCACGATCCATTGTTTTCATACAGTGCTCCATGCAGTACGTGCCCTCCTTAATACCCATCATTGGGTTAACTCATCCCCCCACCCCCCTCCCCTCTAAAACCCTCAGTTTGTTTCTCAGAGTCCATAGTCTCTCATGGTTCATCTCTCTTTCTGATTCCCTCCCTTCATTTTTCCCTTCCTTCTCCTAATGTCCTCCATGCTATTCCTTATGTTCCACAAATAAGTGAAACCATATGATAATTGACTTTCTCTGCTTGACTTAGTTCACTTAGCATAATCTCCTCCAGTCCCAACCATGCTGATGTAAAAGTTGGGTATTCATCCTTTCTGATGGCTGAGTAATATTCCATTGTGTATATGGAACACAGCTTTTTTTTTTTTTAGATTTTATTTATTTATTTGACAGAAAGAGACAAAGCGAGAGAGAGAGCACAAGCAGGGGGAGTGGGATAGGGAGAAGCAAGCTTCCCGCCAAGCAGGGAACCAGATGCGGGGCTCGATCCCAGGACCCTGGGATCATGACCTGAGCCGAAGGCAGATGCTTAACCATCTGAGCTACCCAGGCGCCCCAATATATGGAACACATCTTTATCCATTCCTCTGTTGAAGGGCATCTCGGCTCTTTCCATAGTTTGGCTATTGCGGAGATTGCTGCTATGAACTTTGGGGTGCAAATGGCCCTTCTTTTCACTACCTCTGTGTCAGATGATATGTTTTGAGCCTAAGTCATTTAGATACGTGCCACTTGTCTGCTGGTCTAGCCATGTCTCTGACTTGATGGGCTTACTCCAAACTGAGAACATTTTCCTTGTGTCTTGGCTTATGTGAGAAAGACTTTCAAGGGAAAGATTCAATCTGTCAAAGAAGATGTTTATCTTATAGGTAATAGGAATCCATGAATGGATTAAAAGTCAAGGAATGGCATAATCCAATTTGCATTCTGATGAGATGGCTACTTTTGGAGGAAGATATAGTAGACAGGATTCTAAATGGTCCCCAAGATTCTCACTGCTGGTGAGCAGGTGTGCATAACTTGTGTGGTCCTCTACACTCGAATGTGAGAGGAACTTGAGAATGATGACAAGTCATTCCTGTAATTTAGTTATATTGTATATAAGATTCTGTCTTAGCATCCTGGGTTGGGGAAAGGATGGAAGTCAAAGAGATATGCTTCTACTGACCTGGAAGAAAGCAACTCTCATGTTTATGGAAGAGGCCTTGTGATAAGAACAACAGGTGGCTTCTAGTGCTGATGGCCAGAAGGAAAGTGGAGACCTCCATCCTACAACAGCAAGGAATTGAATTATGCTAATAGCCCCATGACTTTGGTAACGGGTTATGAGCTCCAGAAAGGAACATAACCCAGCTGATCTTGTGAGATCCTTGGCAGAGAATCCAGCTAACCTATACCCAGACTTCTGACCTACAGAAGCTGTGAGATAATAAATGGGTGTTTTTTTAAGCTGCTAAATTTGTAGTAAATTGTGACATAGCAATAGAAAACTAATATAGAAAGTAATACTGGAGACAAAGCAGTTGTGTTATCAGAATAATCCAGGCAAAAATAAGAAGAACCTATATTCACACTGAGTCTATTAGATTGGAGATGATGAGAGTATTGAATAAAGATCTATCAAGCAAGTAGACATAGTAAAACTCAGCCACCCACTCTCAGCATGAAATGTCCCAGAATAACGTTAAAGTTTTTGGGTAGGCCTTGATGGCTTTAACCAAAATGGGACAAACAAGGGTGAGAAGAGTTTCATTGGGAACATAGTGAGTTCAGTTTGGGACAGTTTGGGATTATCAGCAAAAATGGCCATATTAATTTCCCTCTGTATATCCACACTTCTTTGCAGTGAGTCTTTGCATCTCTTTCCACCAAGAAATGGAATCTACTCAACCCTTTTCTCCCACCCTTGACCTGTGACTTGTGCTGGCCAATAGAATGCAGATAAAGGAATGCATGCCAGTTCCAAGTCTAGGCCTGAAGAGGCTCTGACCACTTCTGCTCTTTCTCTTGGAACCATGTAGTCCCCATGTGAGCAAGGCTAGGCTGCCCAACTCCAGGATGGAAGATCATGTGCAGCAGAAATAAGCCATCTTGACCGCGGCCATCCTGGACCAGCCAACCAGCCCATCCTACCAAATAGCTGAGCATGGACACATGAGTGAGTCCAGCCAACACCAGAAGAACAACCCCACTGAGCCCAGCCCAAATTGCCAACTCCAAGAATCATGAGCTAAATCAGTAGTCACTGTTTTGAACCACTAAGTTTTGGAGAAGTTTATCATACAGCAAAAGCTAACTTTTATAGAAATATTACATTTGAGATTCTTGTGAAATATCCATTTAGATATGAAGGAAGCTTGGGTTCCAGATCTGGGTTTCAGGAGAGCAGATGAAGTTCTATGTAGAGATTTATGGGTTATCAGCATGGGGATGGTGATTGAAGTCAAGGATGTATATAAGAATATTTCTTACTTTCTGAACAAGATGTTAATCTTCTGATCATGAAATACTGTTCTTCATTCAGTTCTATTGCCATTATTTCTGAGGAGATACTACCATGAGATGAACAATTAGGGAAAAGACCTCTAAGAGAGTGATTGATTTTTCTCTTGAGGTATTTTGAGGTGTCATGCAGCTTGAATCATTACTCTCAGAATGAAATTTTTGGAAAACAAAATTTAAATTTGTCTTTTCACTGGAACCATCTTTGCCTTTGCTTATTGGTAGACCTACCTACCTTCTGGATATGTTATTCTGTGCATAACATAGGTAGCTCAAAAGTGAAAGATAATGACGGTTGTATGATTCAACATAACCTATGAATTTCTTCCTCATGTGATCCTTTCAATAACCCTGTGAAGTTGAGGTGATGATTATCCTCATTTTACAGATGGAGAAATGGAGATTCCTGAGTTTCAAAACTTGCTCAAGATCACTCAACAAATAAATTTAAAAGCCAAAGTTCAAGCCTGTTTTTTTAACTTTTCAAGCCTTCTTTTGCACCTCCTACTACACTATCACATCCCAGCTGAAGAACTTTTCGTAGATACAATTGAATTCAGTTCTTAGCACTATGTCTGAGGTATTATTAATCATTAAAAAACCTCCTACATCTTATAAACTTTATTTCTGTCATCCCCACACACTTTTCTACAGATTATTTTACCCTGTCTAAAATCCCATGGATGCCCCTCCACATGGCCCAAGAAATAGGGCAGGACCAGACTGGGTTATGCTCCCGAGTGAGTCACGCTAACCTATCTTGTCATTAGAAATGGCTCTGCGTCTTTATCTGCCCACAAACTCTAATTAATGATCATTTAACTGTACTGTCAACTCTGTTTAAATTTGAGTGATACCAGTTGTTTCTTCCTTGGGCCAACCAATAGTAACAGGGGAAGGCATTCATGCATGCCGTTGTCCGGGTGGCTCTGGGCCTATAGCAGCCCAGTTTAATGGGCATTCAGAGCTCATTAGTGAGGAAACACATCGGGAGTGACCGCTCCGGGGCCACACGTTGCAACTAATAGCCCTGCCGAACAGAATCGTTTCTGTTTCTGCTCACTTGTTGTGAAATCCTTTCAACGTCAACAAGTGGTCGTGTCGGCAGGAGCCCGCCATCCTGCCCAGCAGTTTTATCCGTTGCTCTCCTGAGCCAGACTTGTGTCCTCCTCCATTGTCCAGTCCCACAAAGGAGCCTGAGCAATCACAAAGCCTTCACAGCCATTCATCATCAGCTCACCGATTCTGTGGGCAAGATTGCCCGCCAAAGTTTGGGCCAGTCCTGTGGGCATGGCATGTGTGGCTCCAAAGGCAGGACACCAGGCCTATGCCCTCCTGCCTTGGGGATCTGAACAGCATAGACATCCAAGGTTTTATTTCCTTATCCAAAGAGAAAACCAAAATGACATGCAATGTACAGAATTGGGCTAAGAATATACGATGAGCGTAGCAGAAATTGAAGGTGTGACAAGACTGGGTAATTTATTTCTTCCAAAAAAATATTCTATAGTTTGGAAAAGAGAGAACTCTCTGATCAAAAGGGAGACTGCACTAATTAGATAAGTTTATCTACTCACAGGATGTATATTCCTTTATTTCTGAATAATTTGGTCTATTTTCCCAGGACATAGAAGAGAAAGTTGTTTATAAAATGTCATGTAAACTTTTTAAGTTTTATTATAGGTTTTTAGAAAGAAAGGTGATACTCCCATTTGTGCAATGTTTTGATAACCAGGTGATTAAGAATTGGTCACATATTCTTGAAATACAGAAGCACTAAAAATGATTCTCCAGATATAGCACTTCATGCCACTGGGGAAATGCATTCTATTTTAACTAACAGAATAAAATTTCCTGTGCTTGGATGCAATATCTGTTCCATTCTTCCAAAGTTCTCTAAAAAGGGGCTGTTGTAATTTATTTTGTATTTGACAAAGTAGGCAATGATCAACATGATAAAGATCCTGAGTCCCTCAACTCACCCTTTAAGCCCCTGTATGCCTAGTGTATCCAGCTTCTGTATGCTCTTGTATGTAATTCTTTTCTAGTCAAGACCTAGCAGTTTTTTAAGTTACTGGCTTGTGTGTCTGCATCCCTTGCTAGACTGAGAGCTGCTAGAAAGCTCTTTCTACTTCTTGCTTATTTTGGCTGACGCAGCACATACAGGTGAGCAACAATTATATGTTGAATTAAGGATCAATGTCACAAAGTCATCAACAAGTGAACCTATGCCTTTGTACTTTAAACCTTGTGATGCCACAAAAAGAGATCAGCCTGTTAAACATTTTTGGAATGTTACATCCAGTCAACATACCTTGCAAATTTTGGACGTCAGGTTATGATAGATAAAAATCACTTCCTGATCAAAATATTTGCAGTAAGATGAGCACATTTTTTTAATATGCATGTTCTAACTGACAGACAGTATGTCTCCAAATTATTTTTGTTTTCTTCTTAAGATACAGTTTCTTTTTCATCATATCTCTTATCATTGTTACCGTCATCATAGTTTCCAAAAATTGAGCACCTACTATGTGCCAGACATGAACTGATGACTATGATCTTTGCCCATTCAAATCTGTCCAGCTGCTTTTACTAATTCCATGAATACGTAAAGTAGCATGATGGTTGTGCAGTCCTATGCAGTGTTGTAGCTGCAGCCCCTTGCAAAGGTTGTGTATGTACAAAATATTGTGAAATACTTCTACAGTTGTTCTGTTTCAGATACTGAACAATTTTCTCTGTGGTGCTTGCTTCACATAGCACTTTCAAACAATCTCTGTCTCATAGATGCGTTTTTAGCTTTGCAGATGAAGGAATAAAAGAATATCTATCCCTTGAGTAGATAAATCTATCTAACTGGTACGATCTCCCCTTTGATCAGAGAATTCTCTCTCTTTTCCAAACTATAGAAGGTTAAGCACATGGCCCTTGATTCTTTTTTTTTTTATTTTTTTTTTAAGATTTTATTTATTTGCGAGAGAGAGAATGAGAGACAGAGAGCATGAGAGGGAGGAGGGTCAGAGGGAGAAGCAGACTCCCTGCTGAGCAGGGAGCCTGATGTGGGACTCGATCCCGGGACTCCAGGATCATGACCTGAGCCGAAGGCAGTTGCTTAACCAACTGAGCCACCCAGGCGCCCGCCCTTGATTCTTTTTAGGGTGAGAGTTGACTGGTGTTGGGTTTGAAAGGCAGTGCCCAGATGATGGCCAAGAACTCAGACTTTGAAGTGATTTTGTCATTATTAAAAGAAGAAAAACAAAGAAATATAAATTCCTTATAGTTTTCTTTTTAAAAATAGTTTCTTTAGTATCCATAGTAGATTAGCTCTGACCTTCACAAGCTCAATTTCATTATAAATGCTTTATATGAATTATCACATTTAATCCTTCTAAGGGTCCTATGAGATGAGTTTTGTTATAATCTCTATTTTATACACAAAAAAATTGAGGCAGGGAAAAGCTCACCAATTTGCCCAAGATTAAGGAAGCTAGAGGGCCACTGAGCCAGTGTTCAAGCTTCTTTTTAGAGCTTATATCCTTGACAAGAGTACATGCTTCCATTGGTTCCCACTGTGAGACCATTGAAGGCTGAAGTTTAAATTTACTTGGCATCTTTGGGCTGTTGCAGATGGAAATTTCCTTAAATAAGTCTCTCATAATGCCAGAGCTACTCTGGAACATTAGCCAAGCATCCCAAGTAGGGTGCCATGAAGAAGGCTGTTCTCACAAGACTTGCCATCTTCTGTTCTCCAACCCCTGCAGAAACAGCCCTTCACTGCCTGGCCACCTCTAATCTTTTACAACAGGATACATTGGGGTTTGTTTTGTTCTTGTCTTGCAATCCCCACAGCATGTCGCAGAGGAAGTAATATAGAACTGTTATTAAGAGCAGCTTTTGTGTCCCTGTCTGCATGGGTGGGGAATGGAGAGCTTTGCTGCACATTTCTTTGGGGGACTTTAAAAAGGGTAATTGAATTGTTTAAATCAAATTTGGGGCCCCCTGTCACAAATCATTACCTTGTCTTTCCTCTATCTATCTCCTTGTTTTTCAAATTAATGGCACATACCACACACTGACCTCCATTAGCTTAATTTGGTTGAGACATTTTCCAGCTCATATCATCAAAATGAGAGAGAAAATTATGTTGGCCAGGGGACCATCTGTGGAGTGCAAAATGTTAAAGAAGCAGGCATTTTCCAGCATTTTCTTATTTTTCAGTTTTGAAACGATTCTATATACAACTCTAGATACTTATGGTTACTAACTGAACACATTTCTTAGATTGCTGACTTGGATTTGGTAAGTAAGACTGGTGTTTCTATTGTCAAGGATGAAATTCAAAATACTCTTATCCTCAAATCCTAATGCATGAGCTACATAAAAAAAAAATGATTAAGGCCTTGACTTCTTAATCGAACTTTTCTCTTAACTAAGAGTGCTGTGTATAGCTAGGGCTATATTCTCTCTCGCATTCACAAGACGTTCTGTGAAATAAAGTCATTTCCATGCACACCTGTTCAACACACTCCATTTTTAACACATTGATGTTAACCAGCACCGATTCCTTCCTTCTGTGAACTAAGCAGTTTTTGTAACTCCTCTGTTGGGTTCATTATCATCAATATACATCTGAGCTTAAGAAATATGATCTACACATGGAAAGGTCACTATATGATTCAATTTAGCTGCATTTTTTGAATATGTTCCAAGAATTACGCCATGCCCATAGGACATGGCAAGGGGAAGAAAGTATACTCTTTACTAGAGCACAGATAGGATGATCATGTAGCTATCAAAATCTAATGTATTCAAAAATCCCTTCATAGAGTCCTTGTAGACATGGGAGAAAGCCTGGTGAAGTACATTGTGAAAGGGACATGAGATTGATGATGACTCTGGTCCTCAGCACACAGTTTGGGAGCCACAGAACTAGATAATTTTATCATAGCCAAGTAGTTGTTTTTACTAGACTTCTTGAAAATTATGGAAAGTGCTAAGAGATGCTATTATGACTTTCAGAGACCCTCAAGTCAGGAACCACTAGACCAGTGGATCTGTGGAGACCTTTTTTAAGTCTAATATGGTACCATTAATTTACTCCATATTTATTGAGCAGCTACCATATATTAGAAGCTCATTTAAAATCTAAGGATACACCATTGAACAAAACATAAAAACATGCCTTCATGGGACTTACATTCTAGTGGAGGATGCAGATAATAAAATAAAATAAGTGAATTTCGTTATATGTTGGAAGGTGATAAACAGTGGGGGGAATCAGAAGTCTCTGGGCAACTACAGTTTTAAACAGGGCTGTTGGGAACAGATCTTGTGAGAAAGTGACATCCCAGCAGAGACTCGAAGGAAATGAGATGTCAATCCTGTACAAATCTGGGAGGGGGTGTTCCAGACAGAGGGACAGTCAGGCACAGACTCGAAGGCACGAGAGTATCTGGGGTGCTCAAGAACCAGCAAGGACACCAGTGTGACTGGATCAGAGCCATCCAGAAATGGAGTGGTAAGAAAAGAGGTCACAGATGAGGCAGGACTAGAGGCAGAACAGGTAACGCCTGGCAGACCACTACAAAAACACTGTTTTTTTTCTGAACCAAAAGGGATGCAACTGAATTCTGAGAGGAGGTGTGACATGATCTGACTTACATTTTAACAGAATCACTTCAGCTGCTGTATTGAAATAAAGTGTAGGAAAGAAGACATCTAAATGGCCAACAGACACATGAAAAAGTGTTCAACTTTGCTCGGCATCAGGGAAATCCAAATCAAAACCTCAATGAGATACCACCTCACACCAGTCAAAATGGCTAAAATTAACAAGTCAGGAAACCACAGATGTTGGTGGGGATGCGGAGAAAGGGGAACCCTCCTACACTGTTGGTGGGAATGCAAGCTGGTGCAGCCACTCTGGAAAACAGTATGGAGGTTCCTCAGAAAGTTGAAAATAGAGCTACTATATGACCCAGCCAACTGCACTACTGGGTATTTACCCCAAAGATACAAATGTAGTGATCCGAAGGGGTACATGCACCCCAATGTTTATAGCAGCAATGTCCACAATAGCCAAACTATGGAAAGAGCCAAGATGTCCATCAACAGATGAATGGATAAAGAAGGTGTGGTATATATATACAATGGAATATTATGCAGCCATCAAAAAAAATGAAATCTTGCCATTTGCAACGACGTGGATGGAACTAGAGGGTATTATGCTAAGTGAAATAAGTCAATCAGGGAAAGACATGTATCATATGATCTCACTGATATGAGGAATTCTTAATCTCAGGAAACAAACCGAGGGTTGCTGGAGTGGTGGGGGGTGGGAGGGATGGGGTGACTGGGTGATAGACATTGGGGAGGGTATGTGCTATGATGAGCGCTGTGAATTGTGCAAGACTGATGAATCACAGACATGTACCTCTGAAACAAATAATACATTATATGTTAAAAAAAAAAAAGAGCAAGAGAGAGAAGATAGTAGGAAGGGAAAAATGAAGGAGGGGAAATCGGAGGGGGAGATGACCATGAGAGACTATGGACTCTGGGAAACAAACTGAGGGTTCTAGAGGGGAGGGGAGTGGGGGGATGGGTTAGCCTGGTGATGGGTATTAAAGAGGGCACGTTCTGCATGGAGCACTGGGTGTTATAGGCAAACAATGAATCATGGAACACTACATCAAAAACTAGTGATGTAATGTATGGTGATTAACATAACGTAATAAAATAAAATTAAAAAAAAGAAATAAACTGTAGGGACAAGGGGCCAATTAAGAGGCTCTTATAGGGGCGCCTGGGTGGCTCAGTCGTTAAGTGTCTGCCTTCAGCTCAGGTCATGATCCCAGGGTCCTGGGATCGAGCCCCGCATCGGGCTGCCTGCTTGGCGGGAAGCCTGCTTCTCCCTCTGCCACTCCCTCTGCCACTCCCCCTGCTTGTGTTCCCTCTCTCGCTGTGTGTCTCTCTTCAAATAAATAAATAAAATCTTAAAAAAAAAAAAAAAAAGAGGCTCTTATAGTAATCTAGGTGGTGGTGATTATAATATGATATAACATCTAACATATTATATGTATTATACATTATATATATAAAATATACTTATGTAAATATACTTATAATATATAAATAAAATATACTTATATAATTATATGTTAGATGTTATGTATTATATTATATATACCATATATCATATATGTTATATCATATATATCATATTTCATATATGTTATATATCATATATATATGGTAACATAGTTGATGGTAGCTTAAACCAAAGTAGTAGTAGAAGTGGTAAGAATGGCTGGAATTCTGGATATATTCTGAAAGGATGTTCTGATGGATTCTGGGATGTGAAACAGTAGAGTCAAAAAGAATCCAAGATTTGGGGCATGAGGCAAAAATAAAATGCTAAAATTAAAAAAATTTTCTAAACATTGATGTGAATCAGTTTGTAAAATCATAAAATTTCCTGTTTAATATTGAACATTTCTACTTTTTTTCACCTTTTGCACTGAATATTAAGCATTTTCACCAGGAAATTACTTCAGAACACATTAACAACACTTCAGTGCAGCCAGATGCGTAACACAAACCACAGATATTTTTTCTCTAACAAGTATGCATCTCGAATTGGATACAGCAGGCAAGGTTTTGGGCTCTCTGGAGATGAACATAATTTGCTCCTGCCCTCAAGAGATGTACAATCAAGAGGTAAATAAAATATGTACATATGGAATATTTATTTATTTATTTATTATTTTAATTTTTTATTGTTATGTTAATCACCATACATTACATCATTAGTTTTTGATGCAGTGTTCCATGATTCATTGTTTGTGCATAACACCCAGTGCTCCAAGCAGCTAACGTTCCCTCTTTAACACCCATTACCAGGCTAACCCATCCCCCCATCCCCTCCCCTCTAGAACCCTCAGTTTGTTTCTCAGAGTCCATAGTCTCTCATGGTTCATCTCCCCCTCCGATTTCCCCCCCTTCATTCTTCCCCTCCTGCTATCTTCTTCTTTTTTTTTTTTTCTTAACATATATTGCGTTATTTGTTTCAGAGGTACAGATCTGTGATTCAACAGTCTTGCACAATTCACAGCACTCACCATAGCACATACCCTCCCCAATGTCTATCACCCAGGTCCCCATCCCTCCCACCCCCCACCACTCCAGCAACCCTCAGTTTGCTTCCTGAGATTAAGAATTCCTCATATCAGTGAGGTCATATGATACATGTCTTTCTCTGATTGACTTATTTCACTTAGCATAACACCCTCCAGTTGCAAATGGCAAGATCTCATTCCTTTTGATGGCTGCATAATATTCCATTGTATATATATACCACATATTTAAAAGAAAGGGGCCAGAAAAGAGATTCAGATAAAATATTGTGGAGAGTCAGAGGAAGAAGAGATGACTTCTAGCTTTTGCTGTAAAAGGAGGTTATCTGTGGACAGAACTTATGAAGTATATGGGCCTCTAGGAGTGGAAGGAACTTAAATCTGTTGAAATAAGGAGTAACCTTTGTGGTCTATGAATTCAAACAGAGCCAGGAATGGGAACCATTTCCCTTTAAGGCTTATAGGAAGTGAGACGGGATTCTTATACCTATGTAGGTAAGACATAAGAGGAGTTTCAACTTGATTCAGTATGAAATAGAGGATCACTCATGGTGTTTCAACAGGGAACTAACTTGAAGGGACCCAATATGCAAGACAGATGGGAGGAGGAAAAAACCAGTGACATGCAGCATAAGTAAGAAGGTAATGAAGACCTCATATAGGTTAGTGGCAAGCAAAGCAGGAATAAGGTCACGGATTTAAGAGATTGTGGGGTGGGCTGTTTCTCCAACCACTGCCTTGACTACGAGGAAGACCTTGAGCTTTTCCTCTCACACCACCATGCTCTCTCTAAAATGCAGAACAGAGCCCTTTCTCCACCTCAAGGGATAGCTGGGAGGAAGAGGTTTACAAAGTCAGTGACAGGAGGCTGCCCTTGCATAGTAAGTTGGTAAGTCACAGTGAGTCATTTAGGATTTCGATGTCCTAAGTCCCAAGTCATTTCTGCTGGTTACTCTCCATAGATGAGCACCAGATGCCACTGTGAAGGACCACTAATGGAACTGCCCAGCATGGCCATACATTGTGCACTGAGATGAACCTCCACTGTGAGCACTGGCCCAGCTCCCCATGGCTCACGGGATTGGCTAAGGATGACATCCACAGGAGTGGAGGTTGTGCAAGCCCTTATGTCCTTGTCCTAGAGCCCACAGGCTTCTCTCCTTATTTACCCCTCTGGTCATCTCATTTTTCCCTTCAACCCAAGATATTCTTACCTAGCTGATGTGGATAGGGAAGCTGGAATTTACCACAAATTTCTCCAAATTCAGTGTGTAAACACTGAATTTTCTTGGAGTCTTGGCTTTGAACTTGAAGACCCAAGATTGTTTTCTTCTGTGATACCCTTTACTACCCAGTGAATGGTGGTCTTTGTGAGACAAAATATACGTGTGGAAGCATGGGTATGGGAGGGGGCAGAGTGAAACACTGTCTAGTTTATCAGAATTTCCTGCTGTAAGATGCTATAAGGTTTGAATATTGATGGCCAAATGCTAGGGGGCAGAGTGAAACACTGTCTAGTTTATCAGAATTTCCTGCTGTAAGATGCTATAAGGTTTGAATATTGATGGCCAATTGGTGACCAATTAGTGGAGGAGGATGTTACAGAAATGGGAGCAGGTATAACAACAACTAACTCAGAAGTGGTCAAGCTGAGCTGGGGACTCCTGAGACATCCTTGAGGGAAGGGGAGACCAGCTGTTGGGAATGAATGCTTGCAAAGGTCTCTGCTTGAGGTTGAAATTTGGGGATTTTTAGAGGAGATTACAAGGAATCAAAGGAGAAAATAAATTGCTAAGAAGGAAAGTGTGGAAAGAAAAGAGAAGGGAAGTAGGAGGAGAGCCAGGGTGGTGACACATCACAAAGGTGTCAGGCTGAGTGGTTCTGGACAGAGAGGCAAGAGTTGTTCATGCTAGAACAAAGTCAGGGGGCTTAAGGGCTATGAACAGGATTTGGCCACTCAGACACCCTGGTAATAATCTTGGCTGCATAGTAAATCAATTATTTCAATATGTAATTATCCCATAATACAACCTTCCTCAAATTTTGTGGCAAGAAAGGCTTGAGAATGATTCAGTTGGTACTTCAGTATATTCAATCAATACTGGCTGGATGGGGACAAGGTAGATCGCAGTGGGTGTTGGGAAGGCACGAGAATACATTGCACCGAAGTCATTCAATAAATAAATAGCATGTTGAGAAAGAATGTCTCAGATGAGTTGTGAATTGCTGTAAAAAATGCATTCTTTTGTTGTTACAGTAATAGAAGCAGCAGCTCAGTATAATTAAGATTTCAGTTAACAGATCTAGTTGTGAGTATTTTCATGTTGTAATATCAAAGTGACTGGAAACCCAAGGTACTCTCAGCTAGGATAGTGTCACAAAATCCTAAATTTGAATTTGTTTGTCTTCCTGCAACTTAACAAAACAATGTGTAAAAGGAATCTGAGATTCTTTCTATTATTAGCTTCCTGCATCTTCAAAGTCCTTCAAGGGGGACGTTCTACCAAAAGGCAGATGATAAGAAAACTGTGCTTCCTGCTCTCCTTTCGGATGGCTTGGACTTGGGGCTTATAAGTAATGGAAATCCCTGCAGTCCAGTAGCTATTGTAAGAAACCAAAATCCTTCATGATGCCGCCACCCACCCAAGAAATGCTAGGAATCAGAGGAAGCGATCCTCTAACCAAAAAAAGCAAACCAAACCAAAAAAATCTGCTTTTCTTGGTACATTGACCCTTCTCTCCTGTGCTCTGAGAAGTTACCGTCATAGCATCTGTCACAAGTCCTATCAATGACGTCCAACCCCTCAGTGCCCTCTCCCACCAATCTTTTATATTCTGGAATTTGGCAAACCACTAGATTAAATACTTTTAAAGACACTTTTCTCCCAGTAACAGCAGAATTTAGTCTTGGAAAAAAAACAACATTGTGCATTCAACGATATGGTTCATTTGGGGGAAAAAAGTGATTTCAAATGAAACATGTTATTGTTCTGTGGGGTTTAAAAGGCAAAAGGTAGATGACAGCCCAAAATATCTTTAAATAAAGGACAACAGATCTCTAGGCTTGGCAAATGATGCATGAGTAACAAGAATCTATGCCTTGATCACAGTACTTATAACTGACAATCGAATAATCCCATTTTACAAATTAATTATAGATTTGCATTATCTCTTACTGACATTAGAATTTTTATTTGGATGAGAGTTTACATTTCTTATGTTTCTTTCTCCTATTTCCATCCCAAACCAAAGAGAGGACAGCTCCCCTATCATATTGCCAGACCAGACACAAAAACAGAAAATGAGGAGAAGATATAATGGACTCTAAGAGTGTTCTGTGACCCCAAAGAGATGTTTGTTCTTGTATCTTTTTTATTTAAAATGGGGGAAAAAACTTCACAGAGAAGTAAACCTGAGACACTGATTCAAGAGCCAGACAGTTCAATGAACAGGATAATCGGGGTAGTTTTTGACAGGTGCGGCTGCCTGCCTATAGCTGGCATATAATCATTACCATTTTAATAAGGCTCTAATAGGGGGGCTGATCATTCAATGGGGTGTGAGGATCCTAATTCAGCTCCCAATCCCACATGAATGTGCTAGAATTTGCAAGCTTTGTTTTCCTCTTTTGTACCTCTGAATGCCAATAATTACTGGCTATAGATTCAAAAATTCTTAGAACTGGAAGCTAAATTAGCTCTCCTAATACTGCACAAGAATGTCAATACTCATAAAAAAGGAAGCAAGTGGTTTTTTTGTATTCTTTTTTTTTATTACACTTGTAGGCATTGTGAGGACCGGCAGTTGAAGTGGGCTGGCTTACTGCATGAATAATGACATTACTGTCTCTCACAGGAAGCGCCCTCCCCTTTCAGGAACAAAAGTTATCCATTGGTCCCAGTGAAATAAGTCTTCCAAAAATCATACATTGCTTTTTAGCTTTCTGCTTTGCTAGTTGTGAAAGACTTCTCTCTGATCTTGTTTAGAGACAGAATTTATAAATATTCTATAACTCCTAGTTGAAATGTAGATATCTCCCCCCACCCCAAACCTTTAACATTCCCAAAGCCTGTCTTCAAACCACTTGGGTCATAGGTGAAATTGTAATAATAATTATTATGATATTAGATAGCATTTAGATAGCACAATGTGCTGGACACTGTGTTTGATGCTTTTTTGTGTGGATTATTACATCCTTCAACACCTCTATAAGGTACATACTGTTTTTTTTAGGCCCATTTACAAAGAATGACACTTAAAGTAATTAAATAATTTACCCAAAGCCATACATCCAGTAAGTGATGGAGGAAGGATTCGAACTGCCTATATTATAACACAAGTTCAGTCTGTGTTTCTTATAGGTGGCATTCATATTGTCTGAAGATCCCCAAGGCCTGTGCACTTAATTGAGTGCTTCCCCCACATCCCACCTTATGTCACAAGGTGCCACAGCTATTCACTTCCCCAGTGTCAGCAGAAACGTTCCTCTGTGGAGCTAAGACATCAGGCTGATGCCAGGAACACTTGAATTCCCCTCCTTCACACATCAGACCCCACTCTCTCCAAACAAGCCATGGAAAATGAAAACTTCAGGTGCTGAGAAGTAATCTCCAAAATGTAGTTTGTCTGCACTGATGACTTGCTACACTGCTGTTCTTTGGGAGTCATGCCAGCTGCCCTGCCAGTTTTGAACGCCGTGAATGGTGGCAGTTATGGACCAGAGACGTTTTGGATAATACTGCACGTGTGCTCACCTTAAAACAAAATCTCTTTTGTGTCAGTCCGGCCATGCTGAAGTTCCACGTACCCACATTTAAAGTCCGAGAATACAGATTACCATTGTCAGGCCTGGTTTTGTTTGATCCAATACTTCATACATAAAAGTTTTATCTAAAAGAGACTTTCAATTTTACAATTTGGAGAGCTCAAGTGTCTTGGCCATTGTCACAGAGTAGATCTGACACCAGAATCCAATTTTCATGATGTGTCAGAATTACTTTCATTATGAATCAAAATCACTGGGGACCTTTAAAACACACACACACACACACACACACACACACAAAATCTCCCGAAATTGCATCCAGACCATGTGAAACATCACTAGGAAAAGATACCATTAGGCTTAATTCCTATATGAAAGATTGAATTCTCATTAACTTGTTTCTGATGGGCCAATATAAATAGAAAAAGATAAACAATGGAAAGAGAGGTCAACTGATATTATATACTTATTTTCTTAAGTGTCCGAGTCTGACTCTGTGTCACTCAATATGACTCTGTATTAGCTATTGCTGCAAAAGGACTTACCTCAAAATTTAGCAGCTGAGGGCAAAGATAAACTTTTTTTTTGTCTCACAGTTTTTGTAGGTCAGGAGCTCAGGAGCAGCTGAGGTGAGTGGTTCAAGCTCAGGGGTCTCTCATGAGGTTGTTGTTGTCAGCCAACACCGCAGTCACCTGAAACTTGCAGGGCTGGGACATCTGTTCTGAAGGTGGCTCACTCATGTAGCTGTCCCACTGACCCTCACTGTCTCATCACGTGGATCTTTCCATGGGGCTGCCTGAGTGTCCTCACACATGGTAATGACTTCTACAGTTCTCTAAGAGTGAACAAGGTGGAAGCCATAATATCTTTTATGATCCAGTCTTAGAAGTTGTACTCCATCCTTTCTTCCATATTTTATTGGTTGCACAGGTCAGCCCTACTCAGCATGGGCGGGGACAACACAGGGGCAAAATTATGGGAGGAGAGAATCACCGAGGGCCATCTAGGTGGTGGCTACCACAAACTCCACCACAGAACTCTTGACTCTAGTACTGCTTTGGGTGCAAAAGGAAAGAGTAGCTACCACTCAACTAACAGAGTAAAGCCAACTGGTTAATTCTCTACATGCAAGTTTACACAGAAACAGAGACTGCAGGGACCCAGATCACAAGCTATCTCATTTGTGTTTTCCATTAACGTCCAACTCGTGGCTAGGAAATACAAAGACTTCTATTTCCTATTTAGTCATGTATTCATCCTTTCATTCAACAAAAACTTGCCAAGGACCTGCCAGGCACTGTGTTAGGTGTTGGATAACAACAATGAAAAATATATCTAGAATGTACTCTCTAGAATTCAACTTCTACTTTCCCAGAAGTGTACCACTGAGGTACTAGTTCCTCATGGAAAATTCTCCTAACATTCTAGGTTTGGGACTCCTTATTAAGGGAAAATTGACTTGTTAATGAGTCACATTCCACTTGCCATGTTCCCTAAGGATCAGAGAACTACCAGACCCAGGGAAATGTTAGACCAATAAGATACATTTCCCAGCTGGTGCAGGGAAGGACATTTTGGCAAAGGTCAACCAGATAAGCATAAACCTACAAAAGGTGGCTTGCAGTATTTAAACCTGTCATAATAGAGATAATAATTGGTCTTGGTTTATAACATCCAACTCATTACTTTACCTAGAGTATTTACGTGCAAATTTTATATTATTCATAAAGTTGAATATAGTAATCATGTCCTATTGGGTAAAAATATTGCATTAATGTAAGAGATGACTGAAATAGCCATCCCTGGCCTGATAGTCTTTTTCCCTTTAAATTGTTGGACCTCATTTTACTCATTAGAAAAAAATAAGTATAAAAATAAGACTACCCATTTCACAGGATTATGCAAGAATGGAATGCAATAACTTATATATAATACTTAGCACAGTGCCTGAACTGTAAGTACTCAGTAAATGCTGTTATTACATACCAGTACGTTATAAACCACTCACAGATAACTGGCTTTACTTTGATGTTACTCATTTATTATCACTCTTTTAGAGAATTTCAGTGATTGATCAGAAACTCAAATTTCAGACTAAACTTTTCTCCTAAAGCCTTAAAATTCTCCATAGTTAATGGGCTCTCCTATGAGCTAAAGAGGATGTCTCTTCTTTTTTTTTCTACATATTTTTCACCAGTGTTATATGACCCAGGAGCTGGTTATACGACTCAGCATAGCTGATGTTTTAAACAAATTACAGTGTCATTTTGGACTAAAACCAGAATCACTGTGGTCTATGACATATTTTTCCATGTGCAAAATGGGATGTTTTTTATTAATACACCACAATTGGTATCTTACAAAGCAGGAATGTACGTGTTAATGAAATTATTAAACGGAATAGCAGGTGAAATTAACCTATGCTGTCCTCCTTCAGATAATATCCTTGAGTTTTTCACTTGTCAGGTTTTTCATTTGTCTGTTAACCATAACAGAGAAGAGCAATATATTTTGCCAATATCCAAACTTCTGCTGATTTTGTGAATATGACCTTTAGAACCAAATTTCGGCCTTCCTGTTTCCAATTTTGTTGAACACGAAGAAAATGTGATTTCCTGGAGCA
The DNA here is from genome assembly GCF_004348235.1 of Phoca vitulina. Classification (NCBI taxonomy): domain Eukaryota; kingdom Metazoa; phylum Chordata; class Mammalia; order Carnivora; family Phocidae; genus Phoca; species Phoca vitulina. Next base: position 16,484,062 of record NW_022589722.1, on the reverse strand, counting down.
AAATAAAAGGCTTAGAAAGAAGACTGAGAAGTCTCCTTAGATATCAAATAGCTCTTGCGAAACACGGTTTTGATGAAGCAGTGTAAGTGAATCAGAAACATATGTATTAAATTTCCCTTGAGTTACTTGGGGTTTCAACATCAAGGGATTAAGAATGTAGTAGGGGCTGCCCTTCAGTTACACAGTGCCCTTTGAAACCCCCCAAAACATGTTTTGTGGGGGAGATTTAGTCAATCCCTCAAAATTTCAGGATATTCTCTGGTTGACCTGGAAGTACTCAGAATTCCTAAGATTTTCTCTTATTGCCAGATCTCCAGTCCTATTCCTAGATCAAAGAAGTGGAGTTAAGTACCCAGATGCTGGGAGGCTTATCTGTACTGAAGTAATGATCCTTTCCTTAGGTTTGTCATGCATTAGAAATAATCCTCTCTTTTTTCCGTCTTAAACCAGAAAAGAAATATTAGACACATTTTTCTTTACTGAACTCCAATTCTGAAGATAGTGCCCTCTGAAGAATTTGCTAAATTAAGAAGTTTGACTAGCTCATCTTTCATTTAGCTTAATTGAGTAAAGTAACTCTTCAGTGCCTCCAGCCCCAATTCTCTGATTGTTTTGTTTTTGGAGGATGTCAACAGTTGTCTCCAAAGGGTGTTGGAGAATGCTTTAAAAATGCTCCAGTTATATCACTAAACTATATTCTAAAAAACAGATTCCCAACATCACTATTAAAATGGAGGAAAGGTGAGAGAAGGAGTGAGGTGTCCAGAGGTCTAACAACAAAAGGTCTGCTCTGAGGTATTGGACTTCCATGTGTTGAACAAATTCAGATTAAATTTAAATCCAGCGAGATTTGGAGACCATTCTCTTTGGAGCTTGGAGAAATTGGCAAATCAGCTATTAAAAATAGGACTGGAGTGTTTTATCTGTGTTGTCCTTTGTAATTAGGCTGCTGAATAACAGAAGTATTATCACACCAGGGTTAGTGCCAGAGGATTATCCAAAGTTTTACAAATGGGATGCTAAAGTGGCCTGAACAGGTGCACACACAAAGACTAAGGGAGGGGAGAAGCAAGAGAATGAAAGCTGAGGCCTACTACTTTCAGCCACATAGTAAAATTAATGGTTTCTGTAAATGAATGGCACGGTTAGATTACCATTGAACTTGTAAAATTAGAGGAAGGAGTCAGATTCTTCATTACACTCCTTTTTCCCTTTTTTAATTTGAACGGAGGAGGTCGACCTTAATTGTCGTTTTACCTCCAAAAAGAAAATCTTTTCATTCGAATAATTTTGCAGCAGGCACAGTGACTCCTCAAAGGAATTGTGCTTTCTGAAATCTTTTTTTTTTTCTTTCTGGTCTTCTCATGTGACCTGTGTGCTGGAGAGAAAAGTGAGTTAGATTTAAATGAGTTCATATTTGTGAAATTGGTGCATTTAAAAAAAAAGGAAGAAAAAATAGCTACTACCTTAAAAACAGCAGCAAAAATGGAAAGTCAAATGGGCTTCATGTAAGCAAAGGAAAGATTAATATTTTTAAAGATCTTTGCTTAGAATTAGAAGCAATTGTGTAGGAACTCCTGGATTCTAGGCATCCTCCGTTGGACTTTATAGTGGTTTCCCCCAAATGGAATCTGTGTTCTAATATAATGGTAGTTCCGTTCATTTAACACTAAATTACTTCTTTATTATAATTTATTTGCAAAAAAAAAAAACTTTAGATTATTTAACTTTGGAAATTTAAATGTTCTGAAGCGGCTCCACAAAGATGATGCATTTGCATTTCCACCAGCTCCCGTCCACTGTCTTACTCAGTTCTCCCGGAGCTGAATGGCACACATTTTTAATTTGACTATCTGGGTAAGCATTGACTTCGCTTGACTGGTTTTAGATTACAAGAACCTGACAACACTGCCAGGTTTCCAGGCCTTTCCAGGGCACCACAAGTATGTCTTGATTTTAGCCAATATAATGCATATGAAGTATGAAACACATACCCAACAAATGACAGTATCTCAACCTCTATTAAGCTGTTACTGTTGTTATTTCTGTTATATCACCTTTCTGTCAACACGTCCTCAAACACACCCTACCAATATAAAATGGCTACCAGTAGAAACAGGTTAGTGGTTCCCTGCACAAACGCAGGATCTACTTGTAAGCATGACCTGTGGCCGTGAAACTGCGTCACTGACACCCCTTTCTAAGAATGAAATATACAGTTTGAATTTCATCATACACTAATCAAATAATCCTGTCAGCCATGTTGAGATTATGAGTTCTATAGCTATTTGAGATAAGTATCAAAGCTTTTACATACATGTACAACTAAATCTTAAAACTGAGTTTACTTATTTGTATAAAAATTTGGGAATTAGAAACTGCAGGTATCACTGGCTAAGTTCTTACTGCATCGAGCACTGTGCTAAGGACATTATGTGCAACATTACATTGAATTTTCCAACAAACCCTCTCTGGAAGATTATATTTCCCTTTTTTTATAGTTTAGGAGCCTGGAAGTTAGAAATGTTAACAACTTTGCCAAGGGCATCTGGGGGGCTCAGTCAATTAAGCGTCTGCCTTCAGCTCAGGTCATGATCCCAGTGTCCTGGAATGGAGTCCCACATCGGGCTCCCTGCTCTGCGGAGAGTCTGCTTCTCCCTCTCCCTCTGCCTGCCTGTCTGCCTACTTGTGATCTCTCTCTCTCTCTCTCTGTGTCAAATAAATAATTAAAATCTTAAAAAAAAAACAAAAAAAACTTTGCCAAAAGATGGAGTAAATGGCAAAGTCAGAAAACTCACACCCAATTGTCTAGTAACTATAGGCCTGCATTACACACTGCATTGTTTTATAACCTATTTCAGTACAACGTTATCTGTTGATTGAAATAAAAAGACCATTCACATTTTCCAGGAGCCGTAGAAGACCCACTCTGTGGTGTAGCAGTTTCAAACTCAGCTCTTCATATGATACTACCAACTGCAGTTTTGACCATCTAAAGAATGACATGCTTTAAAATCCATATCTGAGATGAAAAACAATTTATATTAAACAACTGATGGCAACAGCTTGAGAATCTAGCTAGTGGGGCACCTGGGTGGCTCAGTTGGTTAAGCGTCTGCTGTAGGCTCAGGTCATGATACCAGGGTTCTGGGGTCAAGCCCCCCATCAGGCTCCCTGCTCAGCGGGGAGTCTGCTTCTCCCATTGCACCCCCCCCCCCGGGGCTTGTGTGCTCTCTCTCTCACTCACTCTCTCTCAAATAAATAAATAAAATCTTAAAAAAAGAGAGAGAATCTAGCTAGCATTTCTATTAAACTGCCAGTAAAGAGGTGAACTAGTTTAACCTTACTTCACACATTTCTCATAAAATGAAGTTCTAATTCATATGTTTAGATGATCAAAATAGAAAGTATACCTTGAAACATCACCTTAGACAACACCAAGGGAAAACCCTAACATGAACCATGAACTTTGGGTGATTACGATGTGTTGATATATGTTCCTCGATTGTAACAAATGTGCCTGCTGGTGAGGGATGATAATGGGGGAGGCCAGGCATGTGTTGGGACAAGAAGGATGTGGTAAATCCCTGTGAAGCTAAAATTGCTCTAAAAAAAACAAAGTCTTAAAAAAGTAACTCTGAGCATGAAACTGGATGCTGGGACTTTGAATTTTTTTTTTTTTTTTTTTTTTTTTTACTTTTGTGTCTACACCTTGTGTGTTTTCTACTTTGGGCTTCACTTCGTTTCTCCATCCTTGGTTGGCATGCCCTTGGAGTGTGCGATAAAGCTGTTCCTGAAATGCCCATGGAACAAGTTTGCCTGTGCTTTCACAGAAACCTGCTGAGGCCCCACACTCTTAGCAGGCTGTGTGTCTAATTCATATGAAGTGTCACTGAATTAGTTCTTTTGTAGTATGTTACCAAATAATGTCACAGTTCACCTACTGATTTACCTCTTGAATAAAATATGGTGGTATCAACTTCTATGGTGGTAATTTTGTAATATTTTTACTGGCTTTATGCACATAGGATTTATTAAACAGAGAGTAATACTAATCATTTAAAAGGATAGGAATGACTTTAAGGATCACAGGTGAAAGCAAATGTTCAATTAATATTTGTAGAATAATGAAGGGATATATGAACGAAATAAAATGATGTGAGAGAGGAAAACACAAAACAGAGATTGGATGTAAGTGAGTTTAGCACAAAGTAGGGTAATAGGGGAGAAAAACACTGCAGACAAGAATTCTAGGACTTGTTAAATCATGATTACCATAGGCTAATCGTATGTCCTAACTTGCCCAGAACAGACCTAGTTTACCCGGTTTATATCGGCCTTTCTGGTATAATTATTAATATCATCCACTTTTACTCCGAGAGGTGCCCTGATTTGAATGATAAATTCTGTGGTCACTTGACATATTAGCATGTGACACTGAAAAAAAATCATTTAAAATTTTCCAGACTTTTTTTTCTATATATAAAATAAAATAATTGAACCAAATAGACTATGTCTCACCTTCAGCTTCTCTGGTGTGTGAAGTCATTTCCTTCTCCATCTCTCTGCCAACTGTTCCCACTTTCTACTGGGAATAGAAAAAAAATAGTGACAACATTAAAAGAGCTTCTGCAGAAACAAAATCAGATGGGGGGAGGGGAGAAATATATAGTTGTGTTAGCAGTAAGAGTGAGAAAGATCATATTTGAACCATAATGCAAAACATTTCCAGGTTATTATGAAACTATAAGCCAAAAATAAAAATCTTACAAATACGCACCAGTGTACACTGTAAATTTAACAAAATATCAAACTAACTTAATAATTAAGAAATTATTTGATTGTTTTTGTAATTGAGATCAAGAATCAGAATGGAACTGAACCTCTCGAAAGCAACACTGAATGCCAAAAGATCAGGAGAGAAAACTTATTTCCAACCTAGAATTCTAGGCCCAGACAAACTATCATTTAAGTGTGCAATCCGAATAAATACACTTCCAGAAAAGAAAAGGTTTAATAAATTATCTCTCAGGCACTCTTTCTCTGGAAGCTACTAGAGGATGTGTCTTAACAGAACAAATAATGAACTAAGAAAATAGAAGATATGGAATTCTAGAAGTAGGAGATCCAACACAAGAGAGAGGTGAAGAAAGACCAACAGTCTCAATGAAGAAAGATCCAAAACGACAGGCCTAGAGAATAATCTGCTCAGATTAGACTAACTCGGGGGACTCTAAGAGAATCTGCAAGAATGTACAATTTTTGGAACACCTAATATGTTTGAATGTATTGAGAGGGGGTTTTCACAAGTTGGGGAGATTTTGAAGTTAAATTACTGGCTCATCTATAAATATATTCATAGATCTACTGATTACTAAATATTTCTATAGCCCATGGAAGACAGGGTATGGGAAGTGTGCCTGTAGATGATGGGGTAAAGAGGTAGTCGCCGAGTAGGAAGTTAACAGGTAAATATTTAAAACTGAATAATCGGAGTGCAAATATAGAAAGCATGCAGCAGGGCAATGTAGCATAGTAGTTCCATGTATAGACTCTTTTTTTTTTTTTTTAATCCATGTGTAGACTCTTGAGTCAGACTCTGAGTTGAAATCCCACCCCCGCCAATTAATAACCATATGACTTTGGGTGAGTTGCCTACTTATCCATATCTCAGTTTTGTCATCTGAAAACTAGTAGTTATCTATCTACGTCATAAGATTATGTGGGCTAAATTTCTCAAGCGCTTAGAACAGTACTTGGCTCGCAGCAAACAATATGGGAGGATTGGCTAAGAAAACATTGCTAGAAATGTGGCAGTAAATATGGAGAGAATCAACCGAAGAAGTAGAAATTGGTTGTGGGGGAAGGGACTGATGCTGTAGAAAGAAGATTGTTGCTTTTCACACTTTGTAGGAATTTGATTTTTTTTTTAAGTTTATGTTCATGAATAACTTCACAAAAAACCCAGCTAAATTTAAAGTGATAGAAAGTACATTCTTCCATGTAGCCCAGGGCTGGATAAAGCAGCTTTTGTTCAGGTGCAAATATTATGATAAACAGGACAAGAAGAGTGCGTGCTCTTCCAGACCACTTGTATTAACCTGATTCTTAGGCTTAAGCAAGAGAGATTTATTGAGGTAGTTTAAATAAAGAGGTATTAATTAAAAAGATGTTGAGGAGCTCACAGAGCTGATTGGAATGCTAGAGAACTAGGCTTTAAAACGGACAGGTGTGACAGGAAGTTGCAACCATAACTATGCCTGGAATCTCACCGCATACCTTGAGGTGAACATTCCATACTGTTCACCACTGGACTCTGAATACCCCAGTTTACACTTAGGATGCTGGAAGTCATTACCGGCGTGGTTGCCACAGCTGTCCCTGAAAATCGGATACTGCTCTGCCTTACCAGAAAGAATTCTCCCTTCCTATGTGGCTTTATATCACCAACCCCAGTTCAAGTCATACCCCAGGGCATATGATTGGGGCAGGAAGCCTGGGAAGACAAATTATCAGGTATTTTTAATTTCTATAGCAGGACACAGGCTCTACTTCCCTCCAGGAGCCATAGGTCAGGTAATTTTCCAATTATACAACTGGACGAGGTAGACTGTTCATCGTCACTTATACTCACTGCTTGTCCAGTGGGAGAAGCACATTATTTACCCCCATTGACTCAGGCTTAGCAATGTGATTAATTTTGGCCAATCAAATATGAATAACAGTGACATATATCACTTCAGAACCACTAAGGGCCAGCATATGGTTCTTCCAATTTACTTTTCCTTGCCTCTGAAAATATGGAAGCATGCTAAGATAATGCTTCTATCAGCCTAAATCCCTAAGTACAGTGAGCAAAATCTCCTTGCCAACCCGTGGTGGATATATAGAATGAGCAAGAAATCAACATCATTGCTTAAAACCATAAAAATTTGAGGAATTACTTGTTACTGCAGCTTAACCTTGCCAATCCTAGCTGACTGTGGTGATTCAGTCGCTGTTCAAAAACATGGCAAATGCTCATCATAGTACTTATCTGTATGCCAAACATCTTCAAACTTGTCCAGCCATACACAAACTTCTTAATTATCAGCTGATAACTGTAAAAGCAGCTGTTCTCATGTTATTTCAAAAAACTGTTCTTGGCTGCCCTTTGTTTGCCTTTGACCTACACTCTTTCCAACCCTATTTCTATCTAGTTGCTATACCTTCTCTCTCTTTCCCACTCTTGCCCTGTGGAATCAGCCCTGATACTTGGTTTTCCCAAACCTTGACTCTGACTTCTTTCAGAGATAGAGCAGTGAACAAAACAAACCAAAATTCTAGCCCTTGGGAACTGACATTCTAGTGGAGGGAAAATGATAGAAGGGTTTATTTCCATACCATAGAAATAAAGTTAAGCAAATTAAAGATAAGCTCGTGGGTAGTGGGAAAGGGTACTTTTGGTTTTAAACAGGGCTGATCAGAGTTGTTCCTAGTGAGATGATATTTGAGCACAGACTTGAACAATTAAGGAAGTGAGCCCTGGGGCCATCTGAAAGAAAGTATTCTAAGGAGAAGGAATAGGCAGCGCAAACACTTTGAAACAAAAGTATACACAGAATTTTTGAAGAACACCAAGAGGGTCTTTTGGGGGAACTCCTGATTTATTAGTATACATAGGTGCCCACTTTCTTTGATATAATCTTTTTTTCCTAACTTATGATGCACAATCTGGACTTCTGTTTATGACTTTGGTAATACCATCTATAAGTCTGTAGCCTTGTAGGAAAGAAAATTCTCAGTTCTTTTTATCTTACATCAGTAAATTATCTGGCCATTATTATCCCAGAAACTTGTGTGGGGTAACTTTTCCTCAATCAACTACAACTTTTTCTTTCTTTCTTCTTTCTTTCTTTCCTCCTTTCTTTCTTTCTTCTTTCTTTTTTCTTTCTCTCTTTTTCTTTCTTCTTTCTTTCTCTTTCTTTCTTCTTTCTTCTTCCTTTCTTTCTTTCTTTCTTTCCTTCTTTTTCTTTCTTTCTTACTTTCTTTCTCTCTTTTTTTTACAACTTTTCCTAATGATCCATTCCACTCACTTTATTTCTTGGAAGCCATCAAGAGTCTATATTTGGCCTTGTTACTAATACCCAAAACAACCACCACTGAGACAGTAATCTCTAGGTGTAATGGAAGATGTGTAAGTGCTTGAAGATCTGATGGCCATTTTATAAAAATAAAAGAAGAAAAGGGCAATGAAAGGATGTGCTCACTGATGTCTTCACCTCCTCTGAGAGCAATATGAGGAAGCACACTGGAGCTGACCTCAGTTTTCAAACCAGATATACATTCCTATAGCTGAGTCGTTTGAAGTTTGCCGTGTGGTTTAGTGTGTGGTATAAGATGTCAAATAAAGCATAGTATAAGATGTCAGTGTCCTTTTGGACAAAGCAACTTCTGAATTTTCAGCAGGGACAAAATTACATTCATAAGAGTAGAAAACACCCACTGCCACGAACAAGTCCCTTCTTGTCTTTAGATCAAGTCTTTTCAAATATTTCAAGATTAAAATAGACCATGCAAACAATACCTATAATCAAATTTTCTTCTCTAATACCCGTCACTCCCTAGACATAAATTAACCTCCTGAGGGAATGCATTCAAGGTTTTTACTTTATTGGGTTACTGTCGACCCACCGTTAAGAAGCACAGTACGTGCAGCCATCATATAGTTGACTAAATCTAAATTTTGGTAATGAGAATAAAAACTCTTTCACTGTATTTGACTGTTAAATCAGAATCTAAGGAGAACTCCCAAGAGATGGAGGTTAAAGGCAAGTTAACATGGTGGTCACCGTAGTAGCACTAGAGTTTATAGAATAGCAATGATACCATATCCTTCTGTGCACTTCTAAAATTCTGGAATTATAGATTTGCAGTAATGAAAAGCTTGAAGCAAAATGCAAAATAAATAAATAAATAGATGGAGAAAGAAAATTAAACCACATAAACTTTGATGCTGTGAATCCCACCAGCTGAATGACTTTAGGCAAATTCTTCTTTATCTTTTTATAAATGATTTCAAAAATTAATTTATTTTAGTTTTTATTTTACTTTATTTTGATTTTGATTTTATACACTGTTATATTAGTTTCAGGTGTACAATATAGTGATTCAACAATTTCATACATCATCCAGTGCTCATCACGACAAATGCACTCCTTAATCTCCATCCCTTATTTCACCCATCCCCTCACCCACCTCCTCTCTGGTAACCATCAGTTTGTTCTCTATAGTTAAGAGTCTGTTTCTTGGTTTCTCTCTCCCTCTTTCTTTCCTTTGTTTGTTTTGTTTCTTATATTCCACATATTAGTGAAATCATATGATATTTATCTTTCTCTGACTTATTTCACTTAGCATTATACTCCCTAGCACCATCCATGTAGTAGCAAATGGCACAATTTCATTCCTTTTATGGCAGAATAATATTCGATTGTATATATATATACCACCTCTTCTTTATCTATTCATCTATTGATGGATGGACACTTGGGCTGCTATTGTAAATAATGTTGCTATAAACATAGGGGTGTATGTATCATTTTGAATTAGTATTTTTGTATTTTTGGGGTAAATACTAGTCAGGTGATTGTTGGATCATAGGGGTCATTCTATTTTTACAGTGCAGGAGGGTTACTTTTTCTCCACATCCTTGCCAACACTTGCTTCTTGTGTTTTTGATTTTGGCCATTGTGACAGGTATGAAGTGCTATCTCACTACAGTTTTGATTTTCATTTCCCTGATGATGAGTAATATTGAGCATCTTTGCATGTGTCTGTTGGCCATCTGGATGTCTTCTTTGGAGAAATGTCTGTTCATGTCTTCTGCCCATTTTTAAATTGGATTATTTGGGGGTTTTTTGGTGTTGAGTTGTATCATTTCTTTATGTATTTTGGATAGTAACCCTTTATCAGATAGGTCATTTGCAAGTATCTTCTCTCATTCAGTAGGTTGCCTTTTAATCTTGGTTGTTTCTTTTGCTGTGCAGGAGCATTTTATTTTGATGTAATCCCTATAACTTATTTTTGCTTTTATTTCCCTTGGATTTTAGGCAAATTCTTAATTTCTTTAAGCCTCTGCTTTCTCACCTTAAAAACGGGCAAAAATCTATCAACTACTCATATTATGAGTGTTGAATGAACCAACATATGTAAAGTACCTAAAACAAGCTCTTGTATGTAAAAGGAAGTCAACAACTTTAGTTTCTTCTCCCCTTACTTTATAGATGATTAAGTAAAAGCCCATGCAGTGTCAGAGAATTGCCCAGAGTCGATCATCTAGTGAATGAATGGTAGAACTAAGGCAGATTGTTAGGCCCTTAACCTTAATCCAGTACCCCTTTAATATTGTACAAATTATTGCCATCAACTTTTTCTTGACTTTTTATTTTCATCAAGTTAAATTTCATTTGTTACACTGTGAGGCTGAAAATGGGACTGACTCAATTCAAGTTGTGACTGCATAAGAATAAATGTCACTAATAGAGGGAACTATTATGGACTCTAAATTCAGAATTTTGATTCCTAATAATGAGTTTGGGGATTGGGGTGCCAAGGGCCATTTAGATCCCTTCCATGATGTTCATGACATATCAGGGAGACTTGTTCTCACCCTCACCAGATGTTAGTGGGTCACAAGTGTGGAGAATTATTCTTTTATGGCATAACAGGATCATCTAGCACTAGGAACCTCTCCAGGAATTCTCTTGGCTTTCTTTGGGACTTATCTCAGAGAGCTTTCAGTCAAGGATACCAAACAGTCTCCCCCTTTATCACTAGCTGCTACATGGCTAGTCTGGGTCAATGCAGCATAGTGGGTAAGAACACAGGATTGGGGTTAGCCGCCTGGGTTCAAAGCCAATTCCACCATTTAATTGTTAGGTGGCTTGGGCAAGTTACTTAACTTCTCAGCACTTTGGTTTCTCCACTATGTAAGCATAATCCCTATGTATAAAGTTTTCAGAAGAGTGGTTGGAACACAGTAAGTGCGATGTGTTTGCTGTTACTAATATTATCAGGCTCCCTCCAATGTGTAGGTCTCTCCTGACTTTATAAACTCCAATACCAAAATATTTGTACCTTTCTTCTCTGTTGACTGGCGTTTTACAATGCTTAATAGATGTTTTCTACATGAGGTACTGCAACTAGCAATTTAAATTCAATGCCTCCAGATTTGTAGAACATGTTAATTACATCTTCAATTATTTTTGAAAGAAGGAGGGCATAAGCAAACAGACAAATTCATTCTTTCATATCAGTCCTAATAATTTGATATTAGAGTGTACATACTTTGGGCAAATGAGTCTAGAACAAAGTGCCAAGATCTTCTCCCATGCAATATATATACCGGTACAATTTTATTTTTTCAAACTAGAAACTCAATTTAAGTTAATTAGCTGTTATGAACAATAGTACAGCATAGGCTCTGGGGTCAGACTGCCTGGGTCTGAATCCTAATTCCATCACTCACTATCTGTTTGACTTGGGGAAATTTTATTAACCTCTTACCTCTGTTTCCTTATCTATAAAAGGTGGATAATAATTATACCTAATGGCAGGATTGATACAAGGATTAAATGGGTTATTATAAAGCACTTAGTACAGACTCTGGTACATTGGAGCGCTATATACACTTTTGTTTAATTATATAAATAAGAGTTAAGTATCATTAGAATGGCACAGGTTGGCTAGCATGGAATAGAATGATTCCAATGTGAGACTTTACCATATAATTCTCACAGGGCTTTCTCCTACAGCATCCATCAAGACCAAAAGAGACTTTACGCATTCACTGGAATCACTGAATAAGTCCTTCTTGTGACTTTGTAAGAATGACTCTGGACCCAGTCCTCTTATATATCTGAGAAAGTCTTCTCTGGCCCTAGAATAAGCACATTATCAGGCCTAAGCTTAAAAGAACACACTGGGCTTGAGTGATAAATGTAACAGTGATAGCCCATATTTCTCTTCCTCCTGATCTCATCTGATCACACAAAACAATAAGTCGCTATAAATTACCCAAGAAACATCCCAGGGAGTAGCAACACAAGACCATACTTGTGTTTGAGAATTTTGCCTGATATTGATGCATATTTTAAATACGTTGATTTCTTGAAAACAACCCAACCTTTGGAAATCACATAGATGTCTCAAAGACATCTAGATGTTTCAAACACCACCTGCCCAAACCAAACTCAATGACTTCCCTTCCCTTCACACTACACTGGCTCCTTCTGAGTACTCTGTTCCTTCACCCAAACTAGAAAATGTGGAGTTGTGTGCAACATCTCACACTTTCTCCTTACCCCTGCAACCCCTAATCATGCACAGAATCCTAATAATCATGATTCTAAGATGTCCTGTAATAGTCCTCCTCTCCCATAGCCACTATTCTGATTATACATTCCACTGGTCATAAACTAGAAGGTGATACTGAGACTTCATTCTTACTTGCCTGGTTGGGTGGCCAAAAATGGATTGGTTGAGGTTAAAGTTACAAAACAGAAATAGCTGCTTTAAAGAATTAGGCAAATAAACTTGATGGAATAGTAGAGGACCTATGAAATGAGTAAAAGGTATAAATTAGTACAGAACATGAAATGGGTCAGATTCTGATTAAAGTGAAATCTAACCTATGGTTATACTGTACTATTTGCATGTGCCATCTACTCTCCTTTGTGGTAAGCTTTTCCATGGGAAGGCCTATGTCTGATTAAGCTCTGTATTAACCTAAGTATTTTTCATGGTACCTAAACAAAAAGTATTTGTAAAATAAATAAATGTGGCAGTGGGAGCTGCTATCTTCAAGAATAGGTAAAGTATCTTCCTAACCAAGAGTTCTATGATTCTCAGCTCTTCAGATACTTTCTTTGGGATTATAACTTTTAGCTCACAGCTCTCCATCATTCAGTTTTATTTAAATTCTCTCTCCCTCAATGCATTCTGTCCCTTTTATTTGCCTATGGAGAAGATCATTTATCTAAATTCTACTTGCTCATGAGACTTTAGGATGTCTTCCAACTAGATGGTGATATGCAGTAGGGGAAGGGCATAAAATATGGGGTTGGCTCTGACTGGGTTCGAATCCTACTTGAGTAGAATTACCTACATATCACTGTGGGCAAATATCCTCACCTCTGTAACTGCCACTTTTCTTATCCCTAAAAATGACTGTATTAAAAACCCTCCATGAAGAAATGCTTTGGGAAATAGTGATCTACTGCATTTGATGTTTTTCACCCACACTTGAGACACTTGAGACTCAACAATATTTAGTTCCCTTCCTTTTAGGCAGGTTGGTCAACACTTACTATTTCCTCTGAAAATCATTTTGCCTATTATCTTTTAATGGGGCAGCCTGTGGTTTCTCTTTGGAGGTCTTTGGAAATTTATATAAAAAAAGGTCCCTCTTACCACTTCCAACAGCTTTATACAGGTTTCAAGGGGTCATAAGCCATGCTCATGGAGGATCTCCCTGAAAATTCCCTTAACTCAGCCACTCTTTTGACTAAACTATGGGTGGCTTTTGCATTCTTAGAATTCTTTTCTGTATTCTTAGAGACAATGACAATAACAGAGCCCTCACACTTAGTTTTAAGCTAATTAACCAAATTGTCTTATAAAATGTGTGGTCTGGGGGCGCCTGGGTGGCTCAGTCATTAAGCATCTGCCTTTGGCTCAGGTCATGATTCCGGGGTCCTGGGATCGAGCCCCACATCGGGCTCCCTGCTCAGCGGGAAGCCTGCTTCTCCCTCTCCCACTCCCCCTGCTTGTGTTCCCTCTCTCGCTGTCTCTCTCTCTGTCAAATAAATAAATAAAATCTTAAAAAAATAAAAAATAAATAAAAAATAAAATGTGTGGTCTGGGGTAGAGGCAGAAATTCTAAAAAAAAAAAATAGCTGCCATTGATTGATCACTGACTGCTGTAGGGGTGTGTGTGTGGGGGGGTACCTTTATAATGGTTTATGTGAGGCAGGACACTCTCACATGCCCAGAGCACACTGTTCTTGTGGAACTGACAGGCTGGTGAGCAAAATTGCCTATTACAGGAGATGATATGAAAGAAGGCTCTTATTTGTGAAGATATTTTTCTGTTTTGGCTAAAAGAAAAAAAAGTTTTATTTTTTTTATTGGAGTGGGGTTAATTCCCCCCAAATGAATCTATTTATTCAATGGAAATCTCACCAGGATTTTTTGTAGAATTGCAAGGCTGATTCAAAAATGGAAGGGAGGGATTCCACTTCTGGGAAGATGGAGTAGAGGTACTTTATCTTTTTTATCACACTAAGTACACAAAATACCTTGGACTTTATGTATAAAACAATCATAAGAACACTAAAAGATGGAGAGAAGGGAGACTGGCTAGGGACCTGAGACCTGCAAAATAACATGGAGGTGAGTTCTCTGGGTTTCCTTTTTGATGAATATATCCCAGACTTGGTGCTAGAGAAGCCAGCAATTTGGAAATACCAATCGGCACAGACAACAAAAGCCCTAACATATACGCCTCCTCTCTTTAGCCAAAAGAAAAGGTAAAAGACAACCTAGCAAGACAGGAAACTTTATAAATAACTGCTCTACACATCCAAATACAAAAGATTAAACTGTGACCCCAATCTCTCACCCACAACAACAAAGACTAAGAAGGAGGTTTAGCCTTCTACCTATATTAGGCTGTTAATGAGTTGCCTTGACCATCTCTGCTTCATAATTGGGGTTGTGTCAGAAAGACTAGTAGGTTGCCTCCCCCCACACATTCAGTGGAGATCATATTGGGACTTGGACTTCCATTCTACCTAGCAAGAATGAGAGTTCCTACTACCTTCCCCGTTGGATAATGCCAAAGGAGGCCAATGGACAGTCAGGACCTTCACCACTAACTAACAGTAAAGAGGACACCTCCATCCATGGTGTCAATGGAAGTAATATGGGGAGCAGTAATAAGACACTCCTACTTCCCAGCAAAGGAGGTATCAGTGGAGGCCTAATGGGGAGCCAAAACTTCCATCCCCACCTAGCAGGGACCAGGAACATCCCCCCCTCAAGAATTACAGGGGATGAGAAAAGTATGCAAAGAAATGGTGAAGAAAAATTCTAGAATTTGGCAAAAAAAAAAAAAAAACCTATAGATTCAAAAAGTTGAACATAATCTAAACACAATAAACCTAAAGAAATTCAGTCCAAAGCACATAATTGTTCACCTTCTGAAAACTAAGAGGCAAACAAAATATCTTGAATGCCATGAGAGAGAAGTGACACCTTACCTACAGGGAGGTGTCCACATCCACAATGTGGTTGACAGAGTATTTCTCATCAGAAACCACAGTGGCCAGAAATGGCAATTTTTCAAGTGATAAAAGAAAAGATGACATCACAACCCTATGGGTGTATGTCCCAAACACAGAGCTGCAAAATATGAGAAGAAAATTGGTAAAATAGAAAAGATAAATAGCCAAGTCCACAGTTAAAATTGAGGACTTTAACATACTTCTCTCAACAATGCATAGAACTACATAAAAAATTAGCACTACCATCACCAGTAAGATCTAATGGACATTGACAAGACACTTAAACCAACAAAGCAGAATACAGATTCTTTCCAGTGTCCACAGATCATCTATCAAGATAGCCCATATCCTGAGCCATAAAACAAACCTCAACAAATTTAAAAGAATTAAAATCATACAGAGTGTGCTTTCCAACCATGATGGAATCAAACTAGAAATCAATGACAGAAAGATAATGAGAAAATCTCCAAACACTTGGAAACTAAACAGCAAGCATCTAAATTTTTCATGGGTTAAAGAAGTATCAAGGGGAATTTAAAAATACATTTAACTGAATAAAAGTGAAATGCAGGGGCACCTGGGTGGCTCAGTCGTTAAGCGTCTGCCTTCAGCTCAGGTCATGATCCTGGGGTCCTGGGATCGAGCCCCGCATCGGGCTCCCTGCTCAGCGGGAAGCCTGCTTCTCCCTCTCCCACTCCTCCTGCTTGTGTTCCCTCTCTCACTGTCTCTCTATCTGTCAGATAAATAAATTAAAAAAAAAAAGTGAAATGCAGCATAATACAACTTTTGGGACACAGCTAAAATGGTATTAAAGGGACATTTATAGCACTAAACTCATTCATTAGAAAAGAGGGAAAGTCTCAAATTAATAACCTAAGCTCTTCCTAAAACATCAGCTAAAAAAGAGCAAAATAAGCCAAAAAACAAGCAGAAGGGAGAAAATAATAAAGTTAAGTGCAGAAATCAATGAAATTGAAAACATAAAAACAATATAGAAAACAATGAAACAAAGAGCTGGTTCTTTGAAAAGATCAATAACATTGACAAACCTCAAGCAAGACTGACACAATTTGCCAATATTAGGAATGAAATACATCAAAGGAATAATACAGATAACCAGGAGGAGCTCTGCATAGATACATTTCACAACTTAGATGGAATGGACCAAAAAGAAAGGATTTTTAAAAAGAATTAAGCATAAAGACACAACTGATAAATTGGACTTAATGGGAGTGCCTGGGTGGTTCAGTTGGTTAAGCATCCAACTCTTGGTTTCCACTCAGGTCACCTCAGGGTCATGAGATCCAGCCCCACAGAGCCCCACTCTGTGCTCTGTGCAGAGTCAGCTTGGCACTCTCCTTCCCCCTCTGATCCTCCTCTCTCTCTCTCTCTCTCTGTCTTAAATAAATAAAAAAATATTTTTTAAAAAAATTGGACTTAAATTTAAGAACATTATTGTCCCCATAGAACACCATTATGAGAGTGTAGAGAAAAGCCACAGAGATTTTATAGTATACATATTTAACAAAGGACTTATATTCAGAATATATAAATAATTCCTTTGAATCAGGAAAAAAGAAATTCATACAACCAATTAAAACATGGACAAGTGCCTTGAACAGGCTTTTCAAAAAAGAGGATTCTAAATGAGTGATAACATAGGCAAAGATGCTGAAGATCATTAATTATAAGAGAAAGGCAAATGAAACCACTATACATCCATCAGAATGTCTAAAATAAAACATGTGAGGGGCACCTGGTTGGCTCAGTCAGTTAAGCATCCAACATTTGATTTCGGCTCAGGTCATGATCTCAGGGTCATGAGATCGTGCCCCATGTCAGGCTCTGTGCTGAGTGTGGAGCCCGCTTAAGATTCTCAGGCTCCCTCTTCCTTAGCCCCTTCCCCAGCCGTTCACACTCTCTCTGTCTCTCTAAAAAATAAAATAATAAAATAAAATAAAAGGTGAAAATACCAAGAATTAGTGAGGATTTAGATCACTTGAACTCTCAGAAACTACTGGCAGAAATGTAAATTGCTGAAGCCACTTTGAAAAATTGCTTGACAGCATCTATAAAACCAATTATATGCATATCCTGTGATTAATACATTCACTCCTGGGTATAAACCAACAGAAATGTGTATTTGTGTACACAAAAAAGCATGTACAGAACATTCACAGCAGCATTATTTTTAATAACCTAAAACTGAAAACAGAACACAAGTCCATTAACAAGAAAATGGAGAAACGGTAAATATTTATAAATGAAATATTATAAAGCAATGAAACAGATAAATTATTGCTAAACACAACACGATAAATATCATATGTTGAGGGCGAGAAGCCAGTCTTGAAAGAATTTATGTTCTATAATTCCATTTAATACAATTTCGAGACAGGCAAAACTAGAGCCACATTTTGTAATTTGTGTAATGATTAGGAAGAAGCATGAGGGAAACTTCCAGGGTACTGGTAAGATCCTACATCTTGCTTTGGGTTGTGACTACATGGATGTGTATACTCTTTAAAATTCATTGACATGCTCACTTCAGACTTGTGCACTTTGCTGCGTGTACTTTATACTTTAATGCAATGTTTTTAAAAGTCATCAGGATTTGGTCATTTGCCAGGTGCAGGCAATAAGAAGAAGTGGCTGTAGGTCTCTAGCATGAGTGAATGGGGCACTGATAAGCTGTCCAGCGTGAGAAGCAGACTGGGAGGCAATGCCACTTACTGGCTCACAGCATGGGCTCCAGAGCGACAACATCTTGGTTGGAATCCTGGTTCTGCTACTACTTCTGGAAATTTAGGCAAATTATGTAACCTCTTGTGCCTCTGTTCCTGCAACTGTAAAAAGGTAATGATAATAGTAGCACTTACTCCATTCACAGGGTTAGCGCAATGATGAAATTATTCAATGTTTGTAGAGTGCTTAAGTTAGTGCTTTATATATGTGTTTTTAAAATAAATTAAACATGGAGGGACCCAGCTGAGGAAGGAATTAGGGAATTCAGTTTTGGACAAGTTGAGTAGGAAACATATCTCTCTCTACAGATAGATGTGATAGAGGTCATGGGCATACAGGTGTTAACTGAAACCCTACAAACACACAAGAGTCCTCCAGGTAAAACATATATTAGAACAATTCATGGAAAGAGGATGGAGCTGTAGGCAACAAGAATCACCCATGATGTGGAGGAAGAATGGTAAGAGAGCTTCCAGGACAGTCAGAAGTGCATACTTTCACAAGAGCCAAGGAAATAAAGCATGTCATGTAGGGAGAGGAAACATAATTGCATTGTCGGTTAGACGGTCAACCGTTACCTTAGCAAGATGAATATTGCTCCACCAGGGGGTGGAAGGCAGCTTGGAGGGGCTCACACGGAAATGGAAAGTGAGCAAGTGTGGAAAGCAGGTGTGACCTCACTTAGGGAAAGCTTGGAAGAGAAAGGGAAAGAAACTGGAAAGAAGCTGGTTTTCGCAGGATACTGAGTGGCCTCTAGGCTGAGGGAAGGAGCAAATCTGCCTGCAAGAGGCGAAGGAGACAAGAGAGGGAGAGGAGACTGCGGGAGGACTGTCTAGAAGGGGCAGGCAGAGATGGAGTCAGGGCTTGCATTCCCCGAAGCCCTTCTCACTGATTAGTAGGTGTCCTTGTTTGACAGGACACTCGGGAAGCTAGCCCGCTCACACTCAATGCTGATGGCTTTTTATGATTGCTTTTGGCAGCTCTCCTTTGGTGCTTGAACATAAATATCTCTAAAAGAAGAATATTTATATGTTATGTGGCAAAAGTTAGGTCTTAAAGGGAGCAAAGGGAATTGAGAATAAAATGGACAATGTGTTTCTGGATCTCTGGGGACAACTTGCTATGATGGTTGTCATTACCTCTCCTGAGGTCACCTCTCCAGAGTTACAGCCTGTCCTTGCCTAGAAAGAGAAAAAGACAGGTGTTGGTCATCATTTCTTTAAGACTCATAGACCTTCCAAGTCTTGAACTCTGACACAGTCAAAGGGAGGAATGCTGGTGTCTTTGGCAAACGCCTCATCTGATCACCACCTAAGCTCAGAGGCTTTACCAACCAGGAGTATGGTTGAGGTCTAACTATGACCTGTTTATTCATTAGAATTACCTGTGGTTAATTGGTTATCTGACCCCTTTTAGCACAAACTTGCTGGCGTTTTTTGTTTGTTTTGTTTGTTTTGCTTTTTGTTTTTTCCCCTCAGATTTGCTTACTTCTTCCCTTTCCTGGTCACTACGGAACACTTTTAGTTTTATCTTCTAGCCAGAAAATCATCTTTTTCAACCCTCTGAAGGAACCCCATTAAAGGTAATATAACAAAACCAGTGGGCTGTTCAGAAATGTACGGAAAAGATTTGATCGTCAGTATAGGAAGCAGAGTTGGGTAAGCAGGGAAGACAGAGGTACTGAGAGCAGAGTGGTTTTTAAGCCTTTTACTTCCAAGGTTATTTGTAGTGTGTAAATAATAATGCTATTTCTACTATTTTGGAAAGCTGGAGGAATTCACACAAGCTGATTTGTTCAGAGTCTTGAAGGATACTCATGTAAGATTCAAAAATGCGTTTCTATAGAATTTTGACAATTTGGTATGAAAACCTTCCTAAAATATATTCTGTTTCCCTCTCTTGATACCTAGTGTAGCTAGACGTCCAGCCTTTTCTTAATGGCTGAGTTTTGTTTATCCAGGTCTTTACAGATAGAGAGCTGCCGAGGTATGTAGGTCTGCTTGCCGTGGCCCCAAGTGACCTCAGGTGGCCATGCTTTTTGCACCCTTGTAGCTATTCTGTATAAGATTTATCTTTTATATACAGCCATGAGAACACAATAAAAACATTTACTCTCACTTTAAACATAATTAAAATGATTTGGTCATCTGGATTTCTAGCCCACAACAGATAAGAAAATGTGGCTGCCCCAGTGTCTGTTCCTGGCAGCCATCCCATCTAAATCTCTGCTCAAAATCCATGTGGGCGAAACACAAGGCACTGTGATAAGCACAACAATGAAGGTAGTAGTGTCTTAGAATGGTGTAGTGTTTTCTGGAAATACATCCTGTTTCTTCATTCAGTACACTCTTTGATCCTAACAAAACCCTGTGAGAAATAAAATTACATTTATTGAACATCTGCTGTGTACCAGGCACAGTGTGAAGCTTGTTATATTCATTATTTCATTTATTCACTCAACAAATTTTCACTGATGGCTACTTTGTGCCAGGCACTGTTCTAAGCCGAGGGAATACTGCAGGGAACAAAACAACACAAGTCCCTACCCTTGAAGCATATTTTAGTGGAGTGACAGATAACAACCAACCAATCAGATAAATAAATATATGGTGCTTCAGATGGAAGGAGTGCTCTGGAGAAAAATGAAGCAAGGAAAGAGGTTAGGAATGTGAGGAAGGGGAGGAGCCATTTTGAGCAGGGTGATTGGGAGGGACTCACTGAGAAGGTGTCATCTGAACAAAGAACTGATGGAGATTAGGGAATCATCCAAGTAGATTATCCAAGGAAAAAAAAAAGCATCCTAGGCAGAAGAAACAACAAGTGCAAAGGCCCTACAGTGGGAATGAGATCTGGGTCCCAAGAGTAACAAGGAGCCAATGTGATTAAAATATAGCAAACAAGGGAAAGAGTAGTAAGAGATGATTATAAAGTAAGAGATGATTATAAAATCTTCATTGAGAGGACTTTGGCTTTTATTCTGAAAAAGAATTGGAAGGTTTTTGAGCAGAGGAGGAGTTAAGACCTGACTATATTTAATAGGATCATACTGATTGCTGTGATGAGAACAGACATAGAGAGCAAGGACAGAAGCAGAAAAACTAGGTGGGCAGCATTTACCTTAATCTGGGTGAGATATGATGGTAGCGTGAACACAGTGTCGTGATGAAAATGAGAAGATGTAGGAGTCAGATGTACTTCAAAGATTTAGCATCAAAGAGTTAGCATTGTTGATGAATCAGATGTGGAATTTGAGAATCAAGGGCCACTCCTAGGTTCGTGGCCTGATCAATTAAAGTAACAATATTGCTATTCATGGAAATGGCAAAGATAATGGGGGAAGGAGCAGAATTGAGGGGGAAAGCCTAAGATGTTCACTTTGAGATGGCTTTCATGCATTCAAATGGGAATATCAAGGAGACAGTGGATGTATGCATCTGGTTTTAATTTTTTTTCAGATTGGAGGCAGATGGGAGGAGACTGGATCAAGGGTAAGCAGGGAGAAGTTACTTTGGAGAAAGAACATTTCTTTTTTCCCTTGAAATAGTTGCTTAGGAGAAGCTAGGTGAAGATAGAAGGAAATAATGAAGTAGAGAGTATTTCAGCAAGCTCATTTCAGGTGGCCTCAGACTTCTAGATGAAATAATAGGCAAGTGTGAGAAACATACTATAACCTCTCAGGCAGGGTTTGCAAGTATGTAGCAAAAAGTGCAACACTGTCTGTTCTAGCACCCACTGCAGACATCACTAATCTACCACAGCACTCTTTCCTTACTGATCTCGGTTGCAGCCTCAATCTGGCAGTCCTCAGTTCCACACTTCTCAGTCCAGGCACTTAGGTCTTGAAATGAAAAAATTGCCAAATCTACTCAAGAGTGAGCTCAAGGCTTTCCCCTCTACTCACTTCACCCTGATAAAGAAGCAGCTCAGATAAGATCAAGTACAAACTGAATTTGTCATGGACACAAAACTAGGCTTCCTTAGTGAGGGGTGATGTTTGATGTGGGAGGATGGAAGACGTTAGAACTGGATGGCAGCTCTTGTCCTCAGTGTCTTCCCCATTCTGCTCTCCGCTGGAAGGAGGCAGACACATTGCCTTCCCTTGGAAGGCCAATAGGGAACTTGTTTTTCATTATTTTCTTAAAATTTTGCCCCTGCTGTAAATGGATCCACTTTATCGTACACTATATCCTTGGGCATAAAACAACCTGGAGTTAGAGGAGACAGTGGGTTCTTCTGGGCAGCTCAAGGAGGGCTTCCCAGGCGAAGAAAATTTTGAGCCTTTGTTCACTAGGTGGACAAATGAGAAAGGAAAAGTCTAGACAGGGAAGATGCATGTAAGGTTGCATGCAAGAACAGGGTGGAAGCAAAGAGACATCATGGAGTGGTGGACCTGTAACCATACATGAGCCGTGAGATATGTTGGGGAGGGTGTTAAGACACTGAGCAGCAAAAACAAAACTAGGAAGGTAGGTTGTAGTCAAACTATGAAAAACACGAAGGCTCTGATCGGGCTTGCAACAGGAGGCTGTAGTTTTACAAAGCTGAAGAATGGCAAAAGTGTGTTTTATTTTCTTACAATACAAATATCCGTCCATTTAAAAGCTTGCGATAAATACTAAGGGATTCACAAGCAATGCTCATTTCTTTCTGCAACCACTCTATGAGGTAAGGGGTTCGCATCCCTATTTTACAGATGAGAAAACTGAGGCACAGAAAGGTTATCTGATCCAAGGTAACCCAGGTAGTAACTGTTTGAATCGGAATTTATAGCTGAGTCATCTAGCTCTATAAATTATTTGGGACAAGACCAATGTGAGTTTTTATTATTTTTACTACCCCTCTTTCCTGCTGTGGGCAAAAAAATCTATTGTGGTATCTTGTAGATCTCAGGCGCTCAATAACCTTTGTTGGTATCAGCCAGAGACCTCTCTGTCTTACCTTCACGTATACAGTCATCCTCCCTGGTATCCCAAAAGAGCCTCAGGGCACCAATTTATCATGGGGATTGACAATTCTAGCAAAGTTTGCCTGAGTTCAGAGCATGCTAGTCACAGCATGAATCACTTGAACTGCAATCATCACAACAGCACCATGCGGTAGCCACTGTCCACAGCTGAGCCTCAGAAAGGTTAAATAACTTACCCAGAGTCACACAGTAAGTTGCACGGATCTTGAGGGATCTCCCTCAAGGTCTGGCTGTTCCCAGCACCCACTCCTCACCATTCCCCCACCCACACCTGTCCCCCTTCCCACCTTATCCCAGCAGAAATGGGCCTGCCTCTGCAGGCCCCAATGACAGCTTGCTTCCTGATGGTCCCCCGCAGTGGAGGATGGATTTGCTAGGCTCTAGCTGGGCTGTTTTGTGCAGTGACCAAGGGCACACATTTTGTTAGACATTCGGCCTGAATGAGGGGCTCAGGCCTTTAGTTTGTGGCTGTGGAACAGAGAAAAGCTAACTGACCCAGAAGGGGATTGAACTTGTGACCCAGATTTCAGAGCACCAGGCTCTAACCGCTGGGCTGCAGACACAGCACCTCCAGAGGGAGGTTTTATGGGAGACCTGCCTTGCATTTTAAATCCCATGCCCTTCTCTCCAAGGCTCCCTCCTCAGTGCTGAAGATTAAGAAACCGAGGTTCATACGAGAGCAGAGTGAGAAGAAAATAAATCGTGATTTAAATTCATGCCTCTGGACGCGTAGCTTAGCCCGCTGAACCTCTTTCACTTCATCTCTGCCACCTCCATTCTGTGATTTATTTCAGGCAATGGCCCTCTGTGTATGTGTAAAAATCCCCCTGAATGCTTTCCCCTGAGGGCAGTCAATGCGTCTCTCTGAAGTTTAGCGCCAATGCTGATGTGTGCAAAGGGATGAAAAACGTACATTTTCAAGTCTCCCCAAAGCTTGGAGCCAAAAGAAAAAAAAAAAAGAAAAAGAAAAAAAAGTTGTCCATTCCCCTTTTTCAGCCCTCGCACTTCAAATGCTAATGAAAAGTGTGTTGTCTTGGGCCCTGAATAGGTCTAAAATGCTCTGGTTTGGAAGTATTTGCATACCCTCCTGAATAGGGAGGCAGCCTACAGACAGGATTAGCGCTCCACATCAACTCCTCCGAAAGAGAGCTGACAGGGCTGAAGAAAATTGAGTGTCGGCAAAAGCCTGACTGGAAGGTGGGGGTGGGGTGGGGAGAAGTATCTTCTCCAGAGACTCATCCTTTCCTTCTTCCTCCCTCAAAATAAATAAATAAATAAATAAACAAACAAACAAATAAATAAGGGAAAAAATACACAGAGTTAGGTGAACTCTTCCAAGTAGAGGAATTTGTGCCCTCCAAAAAAGGGGAAAATATCTTAACCTGCTACTCAAAAGCAGCTAGCAACATTTTAATTTTGCAATTCACCGACATGCATGCAATATTTATTTTTACTTATTTATTTTTCTTTTATTGAAGTATGGTTGACCTACGGCCATATGCTTGCAGCTTTTCAGTAGCTGGAACTGTTTTGCATTTTTGATGTTCATTTTATATCACACAATCATTCTTTCCCCCTATCTATGGAGGTCTATAAAGTGTTATTTTTATTGGCTACTTAATCTTCCTTTGTTGTATCATGCATTACTCTTCCTTAGTTACAGTAAGTGTCTTCATGCTTTGAGCTCTTGATGCTGATGAGTTAGGTCTTTAGAATAAATCCCTCCAAGGTTTTTTCAGGCCCAAATGGTATGAATATCTTCATAATTTTTCTGTTTTATCGATTTGTGGATTACCGATTTAGAATACTATGAGAAGTGTGCGAATTTCCCAGTTTCCCTTCAAACATAAATCTGTTTCAATGATAATTTTTAATGAATGTTTGTTTCAAAGATCTTAACTTTTTATAGACTTTAGCATCTCGAAATTGATATCTTTTTACTATCAACCTCTTCGATACCTATTTCTTTGATCACTAATGAGAATTAAAATGTTTTCAGTTGTTTATTTCCTATTTGTATTTTCTCTTGGAGGAATTACCTGTTCTTTGTTCTTTTATTAAATGGAATGTGGACTTCTTTGATAAACTTGAATAGATCTTTGCAAATATTAATATGAGCACTTCAGATGCAAATATATTTTTCCAGTCTGTTGTTTATTGTTGTTTTGTTCTTTAGCCTTTGTATAAGCACATTCGAATCTTTACATTTTCCGACTAAACTGTTTTGTTGTTTGTGGTTCCAACAAACATTTTGTGTGGAACTCTGAGCTGCAGTCTAAATGCAAGACAAGATACCAACTTATTCTGAAGAGCATGAGACAGCTATGAGCTGATAATTAAATGAAGCACATCTCCAAGCTTAATATCTTGGATTCTATGGTATACCTGCCCTTCTTCGTCCTTCTATGGAACCCAATGATCACCAACCATTGGACAATTGCAGGATGGTGTGATTTAAGGTCTCAGGGAATCCTGCTTTCCAGACAAGGAAGGAAAGGGCTTATTTCTCTGGCCACTCTTTTGTTAACATAACAATTTGTACAAAAGAATTTAAGTATATTGCACTAAGAAATTATTTCTTGTTAGTAGTGAACCACAGATTAATTCATTAAGAATATTTTTTTCTCATAATGCCTAAAATAAAGGCCATCAGCTTGCGTGAAAAATGCATTAGATTTATGACAATCTTTTGCCATTAAAGCATTAGAAGTGAATCAAAAAAACATCAAGCTCTAAGAAGCAGATGCATTAGGCATTTCCCTTTTACTTTTTTGAGTTTTAGAGATAAATTTTCTATAGGGAAGCTCAAAAGATACAAAAAATTCCTTTTCCTCCTTACAAAAATGACATAGCTGGTTGTATTAAAGTATCATTATGCACGATGGAGACACTTAACAGGGATTTTTAAATCTCTGTCCCAAGAGATCTTTCAAAGCAAGACAGCTGCATACAAGTTTGTTAATATATAGGATCAACTTTTCTTTTTAAAAAAGAACTTATTTAAAAGCTTTCTACAAGTATTATTTTGTGATTTTGTGTTCATCGTAAACATCATGCTCTATAATAGTTATCCACATTTTGGAGAATTTTTAAAGAAGGTTTTTTGTTTCCTTGTTAAAACTCTCAAAACTCTGAACCAAGTAGGGCTATGAACTTTGAGCCAAGAAGGGATATAAAAGGAAAAATAAAGCAAAGGTTTTTTTTTTTTTTTTTGTAAAGCTCTATCTACCTACCTTCCCACCTACATATCATCTATCTACCTATCAAGTGTGTGCACATGCATTGAGTACCTAATCAGTATAGTGTTTTCCCCTAGGTATTTCAAGGACACAAACAGATATCTCTTGTGCTCATGAAAATAAAAAAGATAAATCACAATAAATGATAGTATATGCTACATGCCAAATTAGTGGCAAAGGCAAGAGATGTAGAGCAGTTGTTATTCAATCTGTAGCGCACAAGCTCATGCCAGTCCCCAGACTGTTCTGGTGTGAGGTGATAATAATACAGAAATTGAGAATATGCATTTAAAAATTTTCATAGAAATTTGACAGAGTGATTTTATGTTTATTGGGTCTCATAATTATGTACCTGGCCTTGTATTTCATATGGCTTTGTTTTTTTTTAATTCCTTTATTCTAGCTGTTTATTTGTATTATATTTTACAAAAACAGACATCTATGAAAGGTAATTTTAAAAACAGGCTTGGTCCTTCACTCTGAACAACACTGAGACAGAACATATGCATTTACACATACACACATGGCTAAGCATCCTGTCTACAGTAGAAAAATACCCTATGGAAAAGCATGCATGTGAATTTCTCTTGTCCTCACTTATTGTCAGAAAAGGAAGTTCTTCCTTTGAAACCCTACATTTTCTGTCTCCGAAGAAACCTTCCTCTACCTTTATGTCTTTAGAGTCTATCATTCAAGATCATGATTATCACCACTGGGTCTTGAGGATTTAGTACCGAGAGTGAAAGTCACATTTCCTGCTAGAAACCAAGTGTCCTGATGAAGTCCCAATATTTTATGTTTGCTTTTGTCCCCCTTGCCTCAGGAGACATATCTAGTAAGAAGTTGCTACAGCCCATGTCAAAGAGATTACTGCCTGTGTTCTCCTCTAGGATTTTAATGGTTTCATGTCTCACATTTAGGTCTTTAATTCATTTGGAATTTATTTTTGTGTATGGTGTAAGAAAGTGGTACAGTTTCACTCTTTTGCAGGTTGCTGTCCAGTTTTCCCAACACCATTTGTTGGAGACACTATTTTTTTCCCATTGGATATTCTTTCCCGCTTTGTCAAAGATTAATTGACCATAGAGTTGTGGGTTCATTTCTGGGTTTTCTGTTCTGTTCCATTGATCTATGTGTCTGTTTTTGCGCCAGTACCATGCTGTCTTGGTCACTACAGCTTTGTAATACAGCTTGAAGTCTGGAATTGTGGTGCCTCCGGCTTTGCTCTCTTTTTCAAGGTTGCTTTGGCTATTTGGGATATTTTGTGGTTCCATAGAAATTTTAGGATTGTTTGTTCTAGTTCTGTGAAAAATGCTGGTGGTATTTTGATAAGGGTTGCATTAAATGTGTAGCTTTGGGTAGTATAGACATTTTAACAATATTTGTTCTTCAGATCCATGAGCATGGAAAGTCTTTCCATTTCTTTGTGTCATCTTCAATTTCTTTCATCAGTGTTTTATAGTCTTCAGAGTACAGGTCATCTCTTTGGTTAGGTTTATTCCTAGATGTTTTATGGGTTTTGGTGCAACTGTAAATGGGATTGGTTCCTTGTTTTCTCTTTCTGCTGCTTCATTATTGGTGTATAGAAATGCAACAGGGGCATCTGTGTGGCTCAGTCAGGTAAGCATCTGACTCTTGATTTTGGCTCAGGTCATGATCTCAGAGTCCTGAGATTGAGCCCTGCTTCAGGCTCCATACTCAGTGGGGAGTGTGCTTGAGGATTTCTCTCTCCATCTCCCTCTGCCACTGCTCCCATTCATGCTGCTCTCTCTTTCTAAAATAAATAAATAAATCTTTAAAAAAAAGAAATGCAACAGATTTCTGTATGTTGATCTTGGATCCTACGACTTTACTGCATTTGTCTATCTGTTCTAGCAGTTTTTTTGGTGGTCTTTTTGGTTTTCTATATAGAATATCATGTCATCTACAAATTGTGAAAGTTTTACTTCTTCCTTGCCAATTTGCATGCCTTTCTTTTTGTTGTCTGATTGCCATGGCTAGGACTTCCAGTACTATGTTAAATAATAGCGGTGAGAGTGGACATCCCTGACTTATTCCTGACCATGAGGAAAACCTCTCAGTTTTTCCCCATTGAGGATGATATTCTCTGTGGGTTTTTCATATGTGGCCTTTATTATATTGAATTATGTTCCCTCTAAACCTACTTTGTTGAGGGTTTTTATTATGAATCAACGTTGTACTTTGTCAAATACTTTTTCTGCACCTATTGAAAGGATCATATGGTTCTTATCCTTTCCTTTATCAATGTGGTGTGTCATGTTGATGGATTTGTGAATATTGAACACCCTTGCAACCCAGGAGTAAATCCCACTTGATTATGGTGAATGATTCTTTTGGTTTCTTAGTGTTTTATTTAGAATTTTTGCATCCATCTTCATCAGGGATACTGACCCGTAGTTCTCTTTTTTTTGTAGAGTCTTTATCTGGTTTTGGTATTGGGGTAATATTGGCCTCATAGAATGAATTTGGAAGTTTTCTTTCCTTTTCTATTTTTTGGAATAGATTGAGAAGAATAGGTATTAACTCTCTTTAAATGTTTGGTAGAATTCACCTGTGAAGGCATCTGGCCCTGGACTGTTGTTTGTTAGGAGATTTTTTATTACTGGTTCAATTTCTTTGGTTACTGGTTATTGGTCTGTTCAAGTTTTCTATTTTATCAAAATAAAAAGCTTCTTCATAGCAAAGGAAACAATCAACAAAACTAAAAGGCAACCTACTGAATGGGAGAAGATATTTGCAAATGACATATCTGATAAAGGGTTAGTATCCAAGATACATAAAGAACTTATAAAATTCAACACCCCAAAAACAAATAATTTAATTAAAAATGGACAGAAGGCATGAATAGACATTTTTCCAAAGAAGACATCCAGATGGCCCACAGACACATGAAAAGATATTCAACATCACTCACCATCAGGGAAATACAAATCAAAACTACAGTGAGATATCACTTCACAACTTGTCAGAATGGCTGAAACCAAAAACACAGGAAACAACAGGTGTTAGTGAGGATGTGGAGAAAGGGGAACCCTCCTGCACTGTTAGGGGGAGTGCAAACTAGTGCAACCACTGTGGAAGACAGTATGGAGGTTCCTCAAAAAGTTACAAATAGAACTACCCTACGACCCAACAATTGCACTATTAGGTATTTATCCCAAAATTACAGAAACTAATATTACACTGTATGTTAACTAACTGGAATTTAAATAAAAACCTAAAGAAAAACACACAGGTATCTTACAAAAACCTTAAGGAAAAGAAAGCTAAAAGAATGCTGGAAGAAAAATTTTAAAGATATCCTGTCAAAGTCTGTTATATCATTTTTCCAACTTATTTGGATACAGAAATCACTCAAAGGACAAATTCCCATTTTTGTATCTGCCTGACAAACTTCTTATAAAGCTAAGGGAAATGATTAAAGGCCTGTACCTCTATAAGGTAAAGATACCTTTATACATATATATTATAGATTTATATGTTAAATATTATATATTATTTTATATAGATTATATAATATAAATACACATTATACATTTATTATATTACACAAATATTTTATAATACATGGGTTGTATATAATAGAAGCATATTATTATACTTTTTAATATTAATTATACAATTATATAGATTGTTAATATTGATACAAGCATAGATTTATGTAAATTTAGAATTGAAGGAGATCTTCAAGGTTCTGCCAGGTATTTTGCAAAATATGTTACATGGAAATGTTGTGAATGGTCATTCAGAAGGAAACGGGCTTCTGTGCTTAAATAAGTTTGGATATTTTTGAAATAAATAAAGTTATTACTGCTGGATTTCTCAGTCTTTAGTAATATTTTCTGAATAAAGTGTTCCTGAATTTTTGTTTTGCACTGAGTCCCACAGATTTTGTAGCCTCTCCTGCTGGGAAGGGTGAACTGTGCTGGGAACTTTTGCACAAAAATCTGAGGGAGGTAAGAAGAAAGTTGTGTAGCTATAGGGGGAAGAGCATTCTGGGCAGAGGGAAAAGCACGTGCAAAACCTCTGAGCGAAAACATGCCCAGTGTGTTCTGGGTACAGCAAGGAGGAAGGGAAAAATGAGCAAAGGGGAAAAGAGAAGCAGCTGAGGTCATAGTGGTTTGAGGTGAGGGAAGAGGGGCTAGGATTAGGGTAGGGCCCTGGAAGGCCACAGTGAAGATCTTTAGCTTTTCTCTGGGTGAGAAGGAAACAGGAGAGGAAGGTTTGGAGCAGTGAAATGACCTGATTTACCTTTAAATAGGACCACCTTTGCTACAGGGTTGAAGGTGGATTCTAACAGAGGTCTGAGGGTGGGGGATGGGCAGGGAGACCAATAAAGCCAAAGCAAGGAGACCTCTTCGGAGGCAAGAGATGATGGTGGTGGGGACATATTCTGAAAGGGGCACAAACAATCCATGCTGAACTGTTGGCTATAGATGTCAGAGAGGGTCAAGATAGCCACAAGAGTTTTGGTTTGGCAGAAGCGACCGGCAGAATGGAACTGCCAATAATAAGGAGTGGGTTTTAAGGAAAAGATCAGGGGTTCCATGTGGATATGTTAAGTTAGAAAATACAGAGTATACACCTGGATATAAGCATTAGGACTCAGGGGAGATGGTGTGGCTGAAAAATACAAATTTGAAAGTAGTCAATTTATAGATTGTATTTAATGCCGTGAAATTTCTGGTATTTCTTTGTTTAGTCAACTTTCAGTGTGAAGTGTACAAGATGCCTTCACTTCCATGTCCCTATAGACCTCTGTTATCACCCCTACTATGTTATACAGGTTTCCTGTATAATTCCAAGCGAGGGGGAATTGATCTGGACAAGTAGAGCCCAGATTTGAGCCTTGGGATATATGCAAAGTGAAGTGGCCAGAGAGATGAGAATATACTTGCAAAGGAGGCTAAAACTTTTCAGCAATATCAAGGATTAGCATCTTTTCAATCATCCTTATCCTTTTTTGATACCCAGAATATTAGTAATACCTACCTTATAAAGATTTCATGGCACAATTTAGATATCTAGAACAATCTCTGGCCTGAAGTAAGATTTAATAATTTATAACTATTTATTATTAATATTTAAGGATTGCTCTTTTT
The DNA here is from genome assembly GCF_004348235.1 of Phoca vitulina. Classification (NCBI taxonomy): domain Eukaryota; kingdom Metazoa; phylum Chordata; class Mammalia; order Carnivora; family Phocidae; genus Phoca; species Phoca vitulina. Next base: position 16,452,666 of record NW_022589722.1, on the reverse strand, counting down.
ATTTCACCAGTGGGGAAAAGGTTTAGTGATTCCCAGAAGTTCCCTTAGCTAATAACTGACAGAACCCAGAATCATGTCCAAGTCCTTTTGTCTCCAAATATCTGTGCTTTTTCCATTGCTTGTCCCATATGCCTTTGCTCCCAAATATTTTTACCTATGCCAACCAGGAAATAAAATTTAAAATTCATAATCGCCAATCACTTGTTGAGCACTTTAAGATCCAAGAAGCAGATTGGAACAGAAATAGTTACTGCAACCATTTAGTGAGCATGTAACAGGTGACGAACATGGTGTTATTTCATTTAACACTCTCAACAGCCCTATGAGAGAAGAAATATTACAACCCCTTTTTACAAATAACGTGAGTCCTGGAGCAGTTAAACACGTTACTCTAGAGACATGTGCATAGACTAAAAAGAACAATTGTCAGAGTGACATGGATGGACATGGGAGGGCTGTTTCAGGTGTACAATTTCAGTGTGGGATCTTGGTGATCTTTAGTATTGGTGATTAATATTTACCAGCTCACCAGAAGACATGAGCTATTGGCCCAAACTCCTTTTTTAGGAGTGCCTATCTGTTTGTTTCCAGCTTTATTAAGATACGATTGATAAGTAAACATGGTCTATATTCAAAGTATACAATGTGATGTTTTGATACAAGGCAGGTACACCTGCATAGAAGAAGCTTAAATTCTATCAAGAATTTTCCCTGGGGGGAAAAAAAAGAATTTTTCTCCTGTCTTCCCTCCCTTGCTTCTTCTTTCATTGCTCCATTTCTTCCTTCTATTCTCTCTTCCTTCTTTCTTTTTCTCCTTCCTTCCTTCCTTTCTTCCTTCCTTCCTTCCTTCCTTCTTTCCGTTCCTTTCTCCCTTCCTTCCTTTCCCCTTCCTTCCTTCCTTCCTTCCTTCTTCCTTCCCTCCTTCCTCTCTTGCAGACATGACCTGAATTCAGATCCAAAGCAGCTCTGTACAGGGTTATCAAAAACTGCAGGAAGACTCACTTCAGGGTTTACACAAACAAAGAGAAATAACTCCACCAGAAGCAGCAGATGGTGAAATTTCTGGTGTTTCTTTTTTAGTCAACTTTCAGTGTGAAGTGTACAAGATGCCTTCACTTCCATGTCCCTATAGACCTCTGTTATAACCCCTACTACGTTATACAGGTTTTCTCTCTATCAGAAAGTAGAGAATTTCCCTGAAAACTTATGTAAGCCTAAATAGTGTAAAGGAAAGAAGTAATTATCATTAACTTACATGGAAAAAATTTTGAGCCTTCCCTAGGCTCCCCCAAATAACCTCTCTTAGGCTTTTCTTACACTTTAGGACACATCTTGCTAAGGATTGCACAAAATAAATTGAGATAAACAGACACAGCTCAAAGCCATGGCAGCTGGGTGCTGAGATGCTGAGTGTAGTTCCTGGGGAAGGAGCCTGACAGGGCCCCTCTTGTGGCTGCTCCAGGTGTGTGCTGCCCCCATTGCAGCTCCATGCAAAACAAATGCTGAATGATATTTTCCCTTTTCATCTTTTTTCATGAAAGCACAAATCCTCTTTGGATTTCTTTTGGCTAGTTTGAAAACAGGTACTAATGTAAGTCTTTCCTAAAAGCAAAGTGGCAGAAGGCAAACTTTCAAAAAGCAAGGGACACCTGTATCACAACTTATCTATTTCTGTGATCTGTACTGCACTGGAATGAGTTACCTGAAGGCTTGAGACTAGGCTTTTCAAGAATTAAAAGCCTTGTTGGAAAAAATAACGAGGGTAATAGAGCAGAGTGGCTAAGGGGGGGGGGTTCTGAAGATGGAATGCAAAGGATTGAACTTGGTTCTGTCACTTACCAGTTATGACCAGAGACCATTATGATCATTTAACCTCCCTGAGCCTCAGTTTCCACATCTTTGAAAAAGAGATAACAGAACCTCTTCCCCAACGTTATTAGGAGGACTACATATGTAGCAATTAATACATGTGGCCTATGATACTGATCCCTCTTCCTGAAATGCCTTCCCTGGATATCTGCAAAGAAAATTCTCTTATCTCCTTCAAAAATCTGGATATCATCTTTCCAATGAGCTATACCCAGACCATCACATTTTAATCACAATACCCTCTATCCCAACCTTGGCCCCCAAATTCCCCTGTTCTGATTTTACTATTTTTATAACACGTATCATTTGCTAACATACTATATAATTTACTTGTTCATTATGTGCTACTTACTAAGCTGGAAATTCGATATTTGGGACTTAAGGAGATTCTAGTTTAAAACAGCTGTGTCTGATGATGTGTTTGGCCACTTACTGAAGTATGACATTAGCATGTAATGACTGAGGTTGTCTTCTTTTGAAATAAGTCCTTGAACACTAAACCTTCTTAATATTTGTTCCTGAAAAGCTAAAGGAATACTTCCCCAGAGGATTATATACCAATGTTGGTCTCAAACGGTCCAGCGAGGCTGCCACTTTTGGCCATGGCTGGTAGCTCCTGTATGACTGACTGTCTTGCATATAACAACATAAACTCCGGAAAGAATATAAGAAACAATTGCCTGAAGGCACTGAAAAGTCACCTCAAACAGGCAAATTCTGGAGGGGGATTGACTATTGGAAAAAGGAAATGCCACTGGGTGAGTTCCTGTTCTTATAGCAGTCTGTGGTGTTCCCAGCCTGAAGAACTAGAGGACAGATTTCAGAGCCATTAACAGAAGAAGGGAGATTCCCTGGGTGAACAGAACAGAGAGACAGAACCATAAATTCTATATATAAACTTAGCTTAAGTCCCTGGCTGATCTCTAAACTGTATACGGGTAGTTTAGCAGCAAACTCCTAATGGCTCATCCAAAGCAAAAAGAACTGAATTAAAATTTCAGCTACTGCCCACTGCAGGGAGACAAAAATTTGCAGTTGAGTTCAGCCAAATTAACTGTTTGATAAGACAAATGAAAATCAATACTCCTCATAGGAATATAACTTTATCAAGAGTCCAGACAATGTATCATGTAAAATTTCCAGGATACAACCCAAAATTATTTGACATTAAAAAAAAAGAAAATGTGACTCATAGTGAAGAGACAGTCAAGGGAGACTGACTTTGAGATGACCCAGAATTTGGAATTATTGGACAACAATTTTAAATCATCTATGATCTTCATGACCAACTAAAGACAGAAAATATCAGCAGAAAAATAAAATCATAAAATTCAAATGGGAATTTTATGACTGAAAAATGTAGGCAACACAAAGTCACCGGATGGATTAAAGATGAAAAATAGTTAATCAATTTAAAGATAAATCAATAGAAATATTCTAACACAAAGAATGGTGATTTTAAAAAAACAGGTCTGGTTTCTCTGGGGGTTTGTTTTTGTTTTTGTTTATTTGTATGTTTGTTTGTGGACTATAGCTAGACCATCTGGAGCCCCATTATAGGGACATTTCAGAACCCACAGCCTGACTGAGATTGGTGGGTTTACCCATAGGCGCTCTCAGACCACAGCTGGAAGGGGCTGGAGCCGGTTCACAGGCCACGTTAGGATCCACAGCCTGGATGGAGCTCTGTATGCGTATTATTCAATGCACAGGTAGATGTGACTCCTGAGTCCCTTGGCATATGGTGCTGGTGACAGCAGCAAGACAAGTGGGGCTGTAGCTGAGTCCTCAGGGGTATGGGGTTGTTTCTAGGTCTGTAGCCAAGATCACAGTTGGTGAGTCAGCAACCTGGGTATGGGCCTGTGTTCTCAAAATGGTTCTCCTCAGTCTTAGACTACCCCAGGGTTTCAGGATCTCAAATGTGGATCCAAAGTTCCCTCAAAGGTACTTTGTCCATGGATGAATGCCACATTACTATTATTCAGAGGCGATGTGGTGGTGGGGGTATCTTATTCTTGTATCTTGCTGTCTTCACTCTCTACAAACTTAGTTTTTTTATCTAGCCTTTCCTAGGTGTATTAGCTAAGTCTTCCCTTGGAAACAGAACTAGTAGGATATGTATATATACAGAAGGAGATCTATTATAAGAAATGGACTCATACGGGGTGCCTGGGTGGCTCAGTTGGTTGAGTGTCTGCCTTTGCCTCAGGTCATAGTCCCAGGGTCCTGGGATCAAGTCCTGAATTGGGCTCTCTGCTCAGTGGGGAACCTGTTTCTCTCTCTGCCTCTGCTTCTCTCTCTCTGTCTCTCATGAATAAATAAATAAAATCTTAAAAAAAAAAAAAAAGGAAATTGACCCATACGATCATGGAGGATGGCAAGCCCAAATCTTCAGTGTGAGCCAGGAGCCTTGAGACATAGGAGAGCTGATGGTGCTGATGAAATCTAAAGCAGTCTGATAGAGAATTCCTTCTTGGTCTAGGAAGCTGGTCTTTCTGTTCTATTTGGACCTTCAATTGATTGGATGAGGCCCACCCACATTATAGAGGGTGATTGGGTTACTCAAAATTCACCAACTTAAATGTTAATCCCATCCAAAAACATCATCCAGCTTGTCACATCAAATTAACCACCATATATGACAACCTATATCTTCACCATTTTTAAGAGTCTTAGTGTCACCTAGCTAACAGTATTTGCATTATTCCAAGGTCTGATGGCAGAGCAAGGGAAGAAACTCTGGGACCAGGTTCTCATCAAATAATAACTTTCTTTTCCCTGACGTTAGTTATACAAGATGACCATCCTAAGATGGTTATGCCACATTGACAAAATCAGATGGAGATTTAAGGTATTATCTGATCAGTTTTATCAATTTCAGCAACTTGTTCAGTTAATTAGAGGAAGAAGAAAATCATCTCTTTTCTCAAAGGTATGTCTTTTGGTTTAAATAGTTCATGTCACAGCTTTGCTTGATGGATACACCCATTTTGTTAAGCCATAGATCTTGTTAGCTAGATAGCTTCATAATTTTGTAGCTTTAGCTATCGTTTTTAGTGGGAAGAATATTTTCATGGGTCAAATTATTCATTCTAGGGTATAGAAGGCCAAAATTGAATCTGGTATTTTACAGTATGCGACCAAAATTTATATGGAAGACATCTACATACTATACATACTATGCAAGTTGTTTTTTGTTTGTTTTGTTTTGTTTTTCTGTGCAATCTTCATAAAACTTGCTCCCCCCACCCCTTAAGTAATGTGGTTGGATTTAAGATAGGCTAATTCACTGAAAGGTCTACTTTCTTTCCTGAGAGCATCTGACACACTCACTCGGAGTGGCCAAGTGCTGATGTGTTATTGACACTGCCGTGGAGCAGTGTAATCTGACTCATTTATCAGTTTTTGCTCAGGAGGACCTGGAAGTGAGCTAATTTAGAGACTGAATTATCTCTGGCCCTCAGAGCCAGATGGCAAGTTCCTGTGAAGGTGAGAAATATCGCTTCCAGGCATTATTGGAAAGTAATCTCCACACCTGCCACAGCCTACAGAGCAGACTGATAAAAACAGAATATTCTACATTCCTCCCACCAACCCATGGCCCCAAACAAACACACTACAGCCAGAATCAACTTCAGCATGAAATGTAGAAGTTATCAGTCCTTTTGCTTACAAGTCCCATTTGACCCAAACTCTCTCAAATACTGACTCTATACTTTCAAACAGAAAACTTGCGTTAGCTATCACTTTCCATCCAGGTGCTTAAGTAAGTCTTTTCTTTTTCTTGTCGTTATGAAACAGCATGGTCAAAAGCAGGGAAGAACGAAGAATGGGGAAAACACTCATGTGTTGGTTTACAGGAGTATTATTAAAGAGAAGGAATTACTTTGCTTCAAAGGAAGAGATTTAAAATACCTGTATAATGTTTCTAAAAGGGATAATGAAAGGTTTGACCAGAGTTCTACTTCTTGCACTGATGGGTTTCTTGACCTGCGTGTGCATATTCACACACACACACACACATCTTTGTAATATTGGATTCTGTATATCTTGCCTGCCCCTTGGTGTTATTAAAGAGTGATTCATTCATTTTCTCACTTAATGACTGTGGTTGACAGGAGGGATGAAAACATTGAGAAGGTATGGTCTAGTTTCTGAAGGAATCCATCTTGGGAAAAGGATTAAATCATGTAATAATATGGACAGTAACTCATATTATTTAAGAAAGTTGTTATTGCACTAATATGTTTTCATAATTCGAGGCCTTTTATTTTCATCTAGAAAAGCCAAATATGGGCATATTCAGAATTATTGGAGCCAGATGGTTTATAGTAACATGTTGAGTTGACATTTTTCAGAGTTTTTCATAGTTCTATCCATAACATCTTATCATTTTTAACATGAATGTTTCTTATTATGTTCCTTTGGCTGTTTTGAATTAATAACAAAAACTTGCTAGAGGCATGGGAGAGCATGGGTTTTCAAGCTAGCCAGATTTGCCATTGACTCTTGGGTACACCAATGACCTTGGGAATATCACATAAACTCTCTGACCTTTATTGTCCTCATCTGTTGAATGGGGAGAACAATCTTTAATTCTTAAGGTGTTTTTTTATAAGAGTTATCTATGATTCTGTATTCGAAAAGCACCTAAGAGGGTAAGTAGTTCTGTAAATGGCAAAAATAAATGGTGGTCTGATTTTGTTTCATATAAAACCTGACTTTCTCAAGAAGGTCTTAAATTTTTTTAAGATTTATTTATTTATTTGAGAAAAAGGGAGAGTGAGTGAACAGGGAAAGGGGCAGAGAGAGAGGGAGAGAATCTTAAGCAGACTCCCCGCTGAATGAAGAGCCAGATGTAGTGCTCTATCCCAGGGCCCCAAGACCATGACCTAAGATGAAATCAAGAGTCAGACACTTAACCAACTGAACTACCCAGGTGCCCCTTAAAATTTTTTTTAATTTAAATTTTAGTTAGTTATCATACAGTCAATATTGGGTCTTAAATTTTTTAAAAAGCTATCTATGAATGCCCTAAGAGATTTTTGTCATTATAAATAAAGAAGTCTAGAAAGTCATTCATATGACATCCTTCTCAGCCTGGGAGGGCAAAACAAAATGTTAAATCCAACAAAGGGATGAGGACTTCAGGCTGCTGCTATTTTTTTCCTTCCAAGAGGGATAGCTCTTAATCAGAGTGCATTCTCCATTCAAAATAATCTGTGAAGACTGGCATGAAAATGCAGATTCCTAATTGAACAAAGACAATTATTTCCAGATTGAAGTACAGTGGTGAATAGCTCTGTGCTCCAATTATCGTCAGACTTTTATTTCAAATGGGAGGCTGAAATCACAGATGAGTTAGCCTTAATTGGGAGAAATGGCTGCAATTGTACTTTTAATACCCTACTGTAACATCGTCTGTGTAGGTCACCTTTTCTCATGGATACATGACAGTGCCCTGTATATGTCCGTTTGGGGCAGCAAGCTGTAATGGCGAAAGGGATAGCCTTCTCTCAAACAAAGGTACAAGCACACAGAAGTTACTCAGAGCCAGAAAACGGTAAAGCTTTTAAATAAAGGAATCAAAGAGTACATTATTATAACTTTATATAAGATCACAGACTAACGTGAAAACCTAACTCAAGATAGTAGTTCAAGCAACATTTTCCTTGATCTTGACAATTCTTTCATAATATATCCACTTAAAAACTATCAGAAGATAGCCCAGCCATTGAATAGATGGGCTCCCCTCCAAATTAGGGCAGGTCTAACAGATGAAGAAAAGATGATTGGAAAAAAAAAACAAAACTGAAAAGAAGGATATACAAAGTCCATGCTTCTCAAACAACCAGCGAGCACTAAAGGAGTCTCTGCTGAATGGCTGAGTTGGAAGTGGTGATGGGTTGGGAGAGATGAAGGTATAGAAACTCTTACTGATGATTCCTCCCCTTAGGTTCTTCTTTCCCTCCAGCTGGGTACTCTAGACTGGGACATGGGCAACCACATCACCAACCATCACGAATCCTTTGCATTTGTGTAGATATTCCCAGGTTTCAAAGGGATTTCATAAACTGCATTTCATTTGATCTTCATCCCTCCAACCTAGGTGTGGTGGATATTACCATCTCATTACATGAATGAAGAAATGGCCCCAGATCCTTGCCCAGAACGAATGAGTGTAGAGCTGGGATTAGGACCCAGCCTTCGATTAATGCTAACTAACTCCAATGTATAACATGTCACTGGAGGAATTGCAAATGACTTCAACACCTTAGCCTGGGGACCAAAACATGCCACTATTTATGGAGCCAGAGAAACAACAATAAAAATACCTGGGCTGTCTGTTGTCTTACTTCCATTAGCATTTACAATTAGCAAGATATTTATTGTGAGCCCCCTTTTGCAGATGTGACAACTTGGGCACACAAAGGGTAAGTGACTCTTCTAGAGTCGTACATTATTTAAATGCTAGAGCTAGACCCAAACCCAGACTCACTGATCCAGGTTTTTACCTCCATCCCTTCTGCTGCTGTTCACAGAATTTATTCATTCATTCAACAAAAGTCACAGCAGCAGACAAAATAGAGCCAAACCCATGCCCCTATAGAGCTTACATTCTAGTAGGATAAACAGACAATATACAAGATAAGTAAAAAGATACTGTGTATTTGAGGATGGTACGTGCTATAGAGAAAATAAAGCTGGAAAGGATTTGCTGGGGACAGAGAAGTTCCAACTTTAGATTGGGTGGCCCATGGAGGCTCTTCTGAAAGGTGGCATTGGAGCAAAGACCTGAAGATGGAGAGGCAGTGAATCTGCAGGTGTCTGCATTTAAAGCAGAAAGGGGAGCAAGCAGTCCTGAGCTTACACTTGCCTCTCTTGTTCAAGGAATAGCACAAAAGGTAACATGGCTGGAGCTGAGTGGGCAAGAAGCAAAGTAATAAGGGAGGAGGTCCTGGGAGGTCAAATAGAGCTGGGCCTCAGGCCTACGTGTGGGCTTTTCTGATGGAAAATGAAAGCTCATGGAGGGTTTTGAGTAAAAGATATCATCAGCTGACATGTCAAAAAAAAAAAAAAAAAGAGAGAGAGAGAAGAAAAGAAATAGCTCCAGGTCTGTGCTGGGAATAGATTGAACCAAGGTCCAGGACAGAAGCAGAAACGTCAATGAGGAGACTAATAATAATAATAATAATAATAGGCAAAAAATGGTAATTGGTTCAGGTTAGGGAGATGGTGAGAAATGGTCAGAAAGGTGAGAAATAGGTCTGGCCTTACCCCTGTTGCTGCTTCTTTACCTTGGTTGCTAAGTATCTTGGAGATACTGAGTTGGAAAAAGCTCTCAATAAAATGCTGTGGCCAGCAGCAGTGGGAGAGAACCTGCTGTGAGGAGTGGAGTTAGCTGACAGCCCTCAGCTGCCGAGCTTTCATGATCCACTATGGGGCTCGCTCACTGGGGCTGCATTCTCCCCAGGCTGCTCCCAGCCAGTGACGGAACCCAGCAAAGACAAAGGAGCCAGGTTCCTGCCTGAGGCCGACTCCTCTCACACAGTCTTTGCTCTGGGTGGAGACTTCCTCAGGGCTGCATTGCAGTCCAAGACTCTTCCTGCCTAATCCTCCTTCCTCACCTCTCTCCTTTTGCAGACATCACCCCTGCATTGCAGTCTGAAGGTCTTCCCACCTGTTCCCATTCCCTCACCCCTATATCTTTCATAGGGATTCCCCCCAGTAAATCTCTTGCACTTTATTTTTTTTAAGATTTTATTTATTTTATTTTAGAGAGAGAGAGTGGGGGGAGGGGCAGAGGGAGAGGAAGAGAAACTCAAGCAGACTATGCTGAGCACAGACCCAGGTGGGGGCTCGATTCCAAGACCCTGAGATCATGACTTGAGCTGAAACCAAGAGCCGGATGCTTAACCAACTGAGCCACCCAGGTGCCCCTTTCTTGCAATTTAAGTTCCACTTGGCATCTGCTTCTCATAGGACCCAAACTGACACAAATGACCTCTCTTATCAGCCCTAAATTTCAGTAGTTCTGTCTTTCTCTCTGCTGAGGTTCTTGGAGCCCCAAATAGCATATCCAATGGTTTGTTCTAGCCAACAGCAAATATGATATGACTAATAATAATCATGAATATAAATTGAGCTCTTACTGTGTGCCAAAAACTGTGCTACATGCTTTACATGGAATATATGTTTTTAATCTTTATTACAACCCAATGAGGAATGTACTATTTTCTGTATGAGAAACTTTGTTTACAAAGGGTAATGGATTTACCCAAATTCAAACAACTTGTAAATGAAGGAGTTACCATTGAAGTTTATCAGCTTAGGTATAGAATCTAAACTCTTGCTACTGTATCAATCTTAGGACCAAGTCTTCCCGCTGATCTGACCCATTGGCTTCATGCTTCTTGGCTACTTGATGCCAGTCTCCAAATATCAACAAAAAATTTTGACCAAACTTGTTCTTGGTACTCAGCAAGAAATTAGGGTACCATCCTATGGTTAGACCTCCAGCCAACTTCCCAGGGTCACACAATTTCACTTCTCTGGAAGAGAACTATTCTCATTTCTCTGCAAATATTAGTCTAATACCTAGCTAGTGTCTTTGTTACCGTATTTCATCATTAATCTTTCATTAATTTTAAGTAACAACCATTTTATAAATTATCATGGGGTATGGGGAAAAGCACTAAATTGAGATCAGAAGACCTGAGTTCTGGTCCCAATTCTAACACTAAGATAGTTCAAGACGTTTCAGTTGCAAATCACAAAACTCCATCTGAACTAGCCAAAGCAAAGAAAGATTTGTAGTCCAAACAGGTAAGTTCAAAAGGTGGCTCTAATTTCATACATGACCATCCAGGGATTGAAATAACAGCATTAGGACTCTGTCTCTCTCAGTGCATCAATCACTTCTGTCTGCCACTGTCTGGCTTTATTCTTGGTAGACCCATTTTATTTGACAATAAACATGGCTCTCCTTAACTTCATGCTACATTTTCCTTAACACTGCAGATCACAAAAGAAGAGAAACTGTCTCTCAGTGTTCATACAGATCCCCAAATAGGAACTTGATTTGCCCTGTTTGGGCAGGTGCTTGACCATGAACCAGTCATTGAGTTCAGGATGATTATATATTCTCATGGACCAGCCTGAGTCATGAGTGCATCTTTGCAGTGGGGGATGAGGGACCAAGTAATGAGGCAACCTGTCAGTGAGAAACATGTATTTCTGCAATAAAAGTGAAAAGGATGCTGGGCAAGTAAATGTAACAAGTCTATACAACAACCCCCAAAGGTCTTCAGAATATAATACACATGCATGCTCCTTCCCAAGATAGGCAACAGCAAACCTCATCTATTTGCCACATCCAGCTCAAAGTCCCAAACTTCTGGGTGATATGCAGTCTTCTTCAGCAAGTCCAGATGTAAAACTAAAAATAAGTTATCTGACACCATGTATGCCTTTCCTCACCACATACATACATACAAAACACTCAGTACACAATGATGAAATAGGGACAAGCTACTTGCAACAAAGAGCCTTCATTCAAGACAGAGAAGGATGGTAAGTCAGCAGCCTCTACTCTTCATCTGTGATGAAACCCTTGAGCTGCTATTGGAAAAAGTTCTTTGATTTGATCCCAGATGTAAGTTCTAGGATCTATTTGCTTTCAGCCAGTTCTAAGTGTCAGTAACCAAAACCAAAGTTTTTTCCTAGACATGTATTTAAAGCCGGTTTTATTTATTTTTATCTACCTCTCTCTTCCTCTCAACTCAACATTGGCCAACTGGAGGCCATATTAAACAATAACCATGGCTAGGAAGGCAACACAGTTTGAATTCTGCTATAAACCCAAATCCTTTAAGTTAACTGCAAAATCTCTGGGGTCTTTTTTCATTTAACATCTTTCTGTTATTTCCTGCCATTTAGGGTCGAGAAGTAGATGACACTTCATCTCTATGAGGCTCTCTATTTCTAAATCCTTTCTTTGTTTTCTTCCTTTTCTTTGAAATTCTTGCCTGAGTGCATCTCTTTCTTGGAGTCCTTAGAATATACTCAGAATCCACTAACACACACTAACATCTGGCTCTTCCAATTTCTTTACCTGAAGATACAGACTTCAAAAGTATTTCTTCTGACTTTTGTTGCTGAAGGGAACAGTTCAATCAAGTGTTTTCCTATAACATTCAGGATCTCTGGAAGCTCTGTTTTCTCACCATCTGACAACCAAATACTAAGCCATTGCCATATATTTTAGATTTAGATTACAACATGACACCACCTCAAGTATTAGTAGGACAAGCTACATTGCTATGACCAATACATCTAAAATAAATATAAAGATTTATTTCTTATTTATATGCTAGTCTGGGGGGGGTCAATATTCCTAGTTTTTGGGTGACTCTCCTCCATATAGTCTTTCGGGGACCCAGATTCTTTAGGTTATTTTCGTCTCATAGATCCGTCATCCCTTGAAGCTCTGCTATCATCTTTGTTCAGTCAATAGAATGGGAAAAAAAGAGCATGAAGGACCTATGCACTTCTTAAAAACTTTGGCTCAGATGTGGCATATGTCATTTCAACTCACATTCCATTGACTAGAATTTAGTCATTAGGACTCATTTAACTGCAGAAAAGACTGGAAAATGTAGTTTAGTTATATGGCCAGAAGAAAAGGAAACAGATTATTGGTAAACAACTAGGAGTCTCTGTTGTGCTAAGTAAAAAAAAAGTGTGTCTAAAGAGGGGGAGTGTTTAACTCTGCCAGTTGAAGCTCAGGGACTACAGATATAAGTATATATATTTAGTCATTCAGATGACCAAAATGTATTTCTAATATATATTTGGTCATCATCCACAGATCCTGGCTCATAGCTCCCAAATCCCTTGGAATTTCCTGATTAATAAAAATAACAGAAGTATCTTTTGTTATAATATTTGGTCTCTTGTCCTCAGTTTATGGCTTCATTTTATGGTTCTGTTTATGACTTCAGAGCCATAAAGGTAAAATGGATATCTTGTTATTCATAACTAGCCCTTTCCCACAATAACTGGGTTTATGAGGATGAGATTAACTTTGGAAAGCACCTAAGGATGGAGGCTGGTTGCCAGGGGAACCAACCATGATTAGAGGGTTAGAACTTTCAGTCCCACCTCCTGATTTCTAGAGGTTGAGTCAAACACCAATAACCAATGAGATAATCAGTCATGCATCTGTAATGAAGTCTTTCATGAAACCCCAAAAGGGTGGGGTTTGGAGAGCTCTTGGTTTGTGAACATATGGAGATACTGGGGAAAATGGCATACCTGGTGAGGGCATGGAAGAGGAGTGACCTATGCATCTCTGCCATCTTGATGTTCCTGAGTTATATCTTTTTACAATAAACTGGTGATCTAGTAAGTTAAATATTTCTTTGAATTCTGTGAGCTGTTCTAATGGGGTCATTGGAACCTCTAATCTATATGGCCAGTCAGAAGCACAGGCTTGTGACTGGCATCTAAAGTTGGGGTGGGGCTGAGGCAGCCTTGTAAGAATGAACCCAAACCTATAGAATCTGATGCTATATCCAGGTAGATAAAGTCAGAGTTGAGTTGATTTGTAAGATACCTAGCTGGTGTCAGAGCACTGCTTGTTGTATGCATGGGGACCCCCTGACACACACACACATGTTGAAACTGGGTCTAGAAACCCAATTTAGTTGGTACCAGTGAAGTGGGACTTGCTAGAATGGCCCTGCCTGGCTCACAGGAACATGTGGTTTGTGAAGAAAGGATGAAAGGATGGAGAATGAAGAGATCTGTGATTCCTGGGTGAGCACGGGGTCACCCATGGTATAGAGCAGCAGCTGTACTACACTCAGTTGCTAAAGGCAAGAGTTACCAATGGAATTTATAGATGGATCCACCTCCTGGGGAGTTGTTTCCCTTGATGCATGAAGAAATGAAAACTAATGAGAAAAAGACAAATATTCTATCCCTTGGTTCCTGTTACCTTTAATACCTAAAGTAAAAGTAAAAGAGAAAGCTCGGTTGGACCTTGATGCTGGACCAAACTCAGATTTCAGTGAGTCTGAGATTTGGCCACTGGCCTCAAAACTGCCCCCCCCAAAGGAAAAATTATGCAGAGACAACAGAAAAAACCTCTAAGATCTCTAGTTACCAAGAAGGTAGTGATGTGGGCAAAGGGCAAAACCAAGAAACTATTGAAACCAAAACCTGTAGAATGATGGAGTTATTCTATTTTGGGGATTGGTAACATTAGCTTCCTGAAGAACTTTTACTGAAATGGATTCTGAGGGTAACGAACCTGGGGGTTGTGTCTTTAGTTTTGAATGCTGTCCTTAGTTTTGAGTGGAAGAGCATGTTTAGGTTAATTCAGGACCCACAGTTCACTATGGAACAATCACGGATGGCTATACGTGGTCCAGACACACAGGAGGTCATTCCTGAAGGAACAGTCAGTCTGGTGGACTGGCTAAAAGCTACTGTAAGGTCTGTTTATCCTGAGAAGGGAGACTGTACTTCTCCCCCATGAATGCCAAGTGGAAGACACCTGATAGAGCAGCTGATATGCTTCATATGCAAGCCATGTGGGACTGGCTTTATATTCACCCACTGAATATGCCTGCAACCCCTGTCATGGTGAATGCCTCTTTCACAGGGACAGCCCATATAACCTTACTGTTGCAAAACCAAAAAAACTACTCAGAAAGCCTTAACAAATTCTGTACCTCAGCTTCCCCTCCTGTGTCTCATAGACGTTAATGAAAACATTAGGTTAATTAACAAGAGGATGGGAAGCAGTCTGAGGGGAAAGTCAGGGGACTCTTCCCAAGAAGGTGGAGGCTTTTAAAAGGTTATTAAGAAATAAAGGTAAATAAATCAAATATTGATAGGATCAAAACAAAGAGGAAACAGAAAGGGGAGTCACAGGACTCATCCCAGCAGGATTGAAATCTTTAGATGGTTATTAAGAAATGGGATGAATAAAACAGACATTGATGGGGTTAAAACAAAGGTTTTAATTCAGCACTACATAAGATTAGGAGTCCCAAAAGGACCTTATACAGATTCTCCAACCTTACAACGTCCCCAGCAAGTCCTCTCGATTTACCCCTGCTTGGAGAAATTTTAAAAGCCAGAAAGGAGAGATTACTATGAGAAACCTGACCAGCAAGTGGGCAGCGGTTAAGCAGGTTAACCAAATTAAAGATGTACAAAAGGGTCAGGGTCTCTTGGCTCACCCTCTCATTGGGAACCCAAGGTCTTTTGCACAAGAGTGACTAAAATGATCAGGGGGTGGAGAAGAGAAGTTTCCAGGGCTCCTTGATATGAGTGTCCTTTGAATTGTGGTAACAAAACCCATTGGTGAAGCCCTGACTCATGCACGATGAGATTGAGAGAACATAGAAATGTAAGGGTTGATAAGATTATAAAAGTTGGAATGTTTAAACAGGTTCTGTGTAAAGAAGTTCTATCTCTCTTACCTGATTGTCTTATGGGAATGGACATTATATCTCAGTGCAGAACATGTCCTCTACACAGTGTTGTCAAACAGAAGACATGGAAATCTAGACATGCTAAATGGGAACTGTAAGATTGCCTGAGCCCACACAGTGAGAACAGAAGCTGGAGTGCTGGTAGGAACAAATTCTCTGTGTGATAGCCCTATGTGGAGCAGTGCATGCGACTTTTGACAAAAGCTGTGGTCACCTCCCAACAATGGCTACTCGCTCTTTGGACTAGAGAGTTTCCATTTGAGGGACATTTCCCACCTTGCTATGAGATGTTAATTGAAGATACTCCAATGACTGAAGGACAGAAAATGATCTTAAAATCTGAAATAGTCATAATGTCTAAGATGATGTCAGAGAAACACCCTAATGGGGATAGCCATGCCCAGAAAAGTTCCATATAAAATGGAAATGATTTTTCTAGGATCATGCTGCTTGGGGATTGCAAGGAGATACTCATGAGCAGGGAGCCTCTTTTCCCCTAGCACTGTCTCTGAAACTGCATGAGTTGCTGCTGGATTCTAGCATCAGTTGGGCAGTGACCTAAAAACATCTCTTGACTGATCAACAAAGAGCTGCTTGGCTGAATGGACAACATCCTGTTTGGAAGTCCACCACTTCCAAATCAAAGAAGATAAAAACAAATCAGCTCAGTGTGTTGAATTGCAGGTTGTTTTCCTAGAATGGATAGAGGAACTGAGCAGTGGTAAAAGCCACCATGTTTGGAATTTTTACTGATTCATGGGCAATAACCTGGCCATATGGTCAGGCAGGAGGACAATGGAAACCCAGCCTATTAAAGGGACGCCTGTGTGGGGCACAACCCTATGGAAATTTGAGGGTGCTTTAAAATAGGACATGTCAAAGCCCATCAGAAGGACTCCTTCCAGGTTTGGAAGGTGACTGGGACAAGTAAGCAGACATCCCTGTGTACACACTTGAGGTGACCACCTGGGTTCATGCAAAAAGTGGACATTGAGGGTCTGCAGCAATGCAGAGATGGGTGAAACTAGACACTCCTCTTGCACTCACTGAGGTATGAAATGCCAATAAGAACTGTTCTGTCTGCCAATAAATAGGTAGAGACGTCTTTTGTGCAAAAAAGTGGTTTTATTAAAGCACGGGGACAGGACCTGTGGGCAGAAAGAGCAGCACTGGGGTCATGAGGAGTGGCTTATTATATACTTTCAAGTTGGGAGGGGGTTAGGGATAACCTAAGTCTCTAAGAAACTTTGGAAAGAAGGTTTCCAGGACCCTTGTTGGGAAAGTGTCATTTATTACTGTATAATAAAACCTTAGTCATTAGACCCTTCAGATGTATATCAGTGGGTCATATGCTTGGGGGATGATTGCCAACATCTATCTTGGGGGAGTTAGAGATAAAGGAAGTTTCCAAAGGAATTTTTATATGTTAAAGTAGACTTACAGGGTCCTGGGGGTTGAGCTAAGATTGCCTTTTGCCCTTAGCAAAATATCAATTTCAAGGCAGTTGAATTCCTAGAGGAATGTCACTCTGCCTGTTTCAAGGTCTTGTCCATGGGAATTGTCAGCAGCTAAGTAAATAGGTAGTAAGGAAATTTAATAATTTTTCTTCTTCCTCTTCCCACATCAGAGTACACTTTATATCCCATAATGTCAGGCAATGGACAGAGATATTCTTCTCAGAATACTAGTTTGATAGAGAATTGAAATGGGTAATTGAAATACTGGTTATCTTAAGTGGGGGGGGGGTGGAATAAAGGCATGAAGGGCTAGCTTACACACCTTCATGTGTGGATGCACACACTTACCATGAGTGTCCCCACTGGATAGATTTCCATGTTTTTCTGATGGATCTTGGGAAGGGGGTGTGGGAAAAGTGCTGATATTCCTTCTCCCCCATATCACTTCAACATTTTTCCCCCTACCCGATGCAGTGGTCATAGGACCAGGGCTGCAAGGACAAGGGCTATAAGCAGGGATGATTCCTAAGCAAGAAAGTGTCACTATATTTTTTTAATTCAATTAGTCAACATATAGTACATCATTTGTTTCAGATGTAGAGTTCAGTAACTCATCAGTTGCATATAACACCCAGTGCTCATCACATCATGTGCCCTCCTTAATGCCCATCACCCAGCTACCCCATCCCATCCACTTACCTCTCCTCCAGCAACCCTCAGTTTGTTTCCTATAGTTAATAGTCTTTCATGGTTTGTCTCCCTCTCTGATTTCTTCCCATTCAGTTTTCCCTTCCTTCCCCTATGATCCTCTGCGCTATTTCTTATATTCCACATATGAGTGACTATGTTTTTAACCTTTATGTCAGAATTCCTGAGAGCTGGCAGGATGTGCCTTCACTTCCTGAGGCAGAAGTGAGGCTAACAATGAATGCAGCCCTATTGCCTGGTGGTAAAGATAGCCTTCTAGTCCTGCTCCCATGTAACCTGATCCTATCTGAATAGAAGTGGATGAGGCAGAGGCACTTGCTAGACTAGAACTACTGCCTATGATCTAGACCAGCACAATGACCAAACCTAATGTCCCTTTCAAAGGTGGAAGAGTTTGGGTATAAATATAGAGAAGGAAAAGAACAGCTAAATAAATGGGTTATGTAATAAGGGAAATCCACTATTAGGGTAACACCTTGAAAGAGGCTCAGAGCAAGAGATGATGTTGTCTCTTAGCTCAATTATACCAGATCCCTGAAATGGTGAATCCATTTTTGCCAAGACCACTCCTGCTTTTAGAATCTGACAAGATCAGATGTAAGGCTGCCAGCCTAACTTAAGTGCACCCTGGAAGACATATTCATATGGTGTGGCAATGAACTAGATAGTCTTTAATGCCTGAATGGGATTCTAGTAATGTGCTAGTATGATTGTTTTTGTTACAAGGGATCAAGGGATGGACTATAATATTGTAATTTATTATAAAAAATATATATATTTGGTCTTGGTCCATGTTTCTGGCACATAGTTCTCAAAACCCTAGGGATTTCCTAAGTGCAATGATGAATGTGTCTTTTCTTATGTTAATTAAGTGACTTTGGGAAAGAACCTAAGGATGGGAGATGGTTGCCAGACATGTGATTAGAGGGTTGGAACTTTCAGTTCCACCCTCTGGACTCTGGAAAGGGGTGAATGACTGGAGATGGAGTTGTCACCAATGGTCAATGATTTAATCAGTCATGTCTATGAAATGAAGCCTCTATAAGAATCTAAAAGGATGGGGTTTTGGAGAGCTTCTGGGTTGGTAAACACATGGAGATCTGGGAGAGTAGTGCATTCAGAGAGGCATGGAAGCTCTGCCCTCTCCCCATACTCCTCTTATGCATTTCTTCCATCTGGTTGTTCTGAGCTTTTATAGTAAACTGGTAGTCTAGTGAGTAAATGGGTTTCTGAGTTCTGTGAGCCACTCTCAAAAATTAATTGAACCCAAGGAGGGGGTCCTGGGAACCTTGGATTTAAATCCAGATGGTCAGAAGTAGGGGTAACAACCTGGACTTGTGACTAGCATCTGAAGTTCGAGGAGGGTGTTGCCAGAACCCCCCAATCTATAGCACAGGTGATAACCTGGGTTTAGAACTAGCATCTGAAGTTTGTGTATAGGGGGAGCAGTCTTGTAAGAATCTGATGCAGCGCCTGGATAGACAGTGTCAGAATTGAGTTGATTTATAGGACACCCAGCTAGTATCAGAGCATTGCTTGTTATATGTGTGGGGAACCCCCACCCCAAAATTGAAATTGGTCAGAACTTCTTTCGGGACCAGATAAGTTAAGAGCTGATATATAACCGATTTAGATGGTGGTGATTTGAATGCAAGTTTCTGTGAAATTAACAAGATACTAGCTGGCTTGCCCAAAACTGAGAAATAAGAAAGCAATGGAGGCCTCAAATGTAGTCATCCCTTTCAAGACCCTTGGATAAGAAGGGCAGGAAAAAGCTGGATAAAGTGAGGTGGGGGTAGACAGAGGATTTTCTTTTTTTTTTTTTTCATTGAAAGAACTCAAGTATGTGTAAATATTGGTGGGGAAGCTACCAACAGAGAGGGAAGTATTTGTAATTCAGGAAAGAAGGGAGAATAACAGATGGTGTAAGGACCCCAAGAAGGCAGCAGTAGGCTTCCAGAACGAGTCATTTCACTTGCTCACTCTTACTCCCTTCCCATTCTTACACTTGCTCTCTTTTATACACATTTTCCTTGCAGTTCTGGGCACAAAGTATACAAAGCTTCCCATGTCAGATGAGAAAAGAATGAAAATAATGGTTATTTTCACTTTACAAATGTTTGCAACAAATTTGTCACTGGCTCCTCCTCCTGCTAAAACATGCACCAAATATGAAAATCAAATTAGCACTTCTTAAAGATGTCATGTTATATTACAAGAATCCCTTTTACTGAGCATTTGCTATACTATATGCAAGGTACAGAGCTAAACATTATCTCATGGATCCTCCCAATAATTCCATAAGGAGGATATTATTAGCTTTAATTTTTACAGATGGGGGAACTTGGCTCCAATGAGTTTGATATAGACTCAGTCATCAATCAGTACAGGGAACAGTACAGGGAATCTCTTTATCTTAAGCAGAAAGAGATTTCATTTAGAGATCTGATTACTTAGTAAATCGTTTAGTGTATCAGTTGAAGAGAAATTTAGGCTGGGCCTCCAGGACTGACTCCCAGAAAATTGGTGCCAAGGAAATGGCAATGTTTTCCACATCCTCTGGAACTGTTGATTCAAGAACACACTAGGGTGGTTATAATGGAGAAAACAAGAGGCCACCAATGCCACCACAATTTAACATCCAGAAGCTAAATTAGACATTGGGATGTTGCTTCAGAAAAAAAAAAAAAAAAAAAAAAGCCCCCCAGGATTTTTTTTTTTTTTTTGCCTCCCACCAACAAAAAATGTAAGTTCTGCCTCACTTTCACATTCCAAATCTCACACATCTAAATGGCGTAATTTAATTTGCATCCAAAAAAGATCTTTAAGGGAGTCTGAGAAATATAGTGTTGAGCTTTCCAGCCACTATATTACCAGGAAGTACAGAACATAGGGTTGAAATGGATGCTGAGGTCCAATTCACTGTTAATGCTAGAGATGGTTATCAATAACCTAGGATTAAAACAAAATCTTTCTACTACTTTCATGTTTTCCCTAGATAAGTCTATGGAAGAATTTCCCAATCGGAAATTGTGCAACATTGTTCTGCAGGATATTAATAGTTATGCCATAAAAATACATTTGGGAATCCCTAGTTTATCCTAAGTAAAAACATGCTTCTTTACTGCAGGACTTCTTGGAATCTTTGATAGGTAATTAGGTTATCTTACCACAGTAATGTTAAGTAACTCACTTCATAACTTGATGGTTTAAAACAATACTATTTATTATTGCTCAAAATGCTCCCAGGTGGCTAGATGGTACTGCAGATCTTGCTGGGCTTGTCCACATATCTGGGAATTGGCTGGTTGTTGACACCTCTTAGCATGGCCTCTGCCATGATGACCATATCAACTTGGTTCTGCTCTGTGTGTGGCATCTTCCAGCGGCTAGCTGGAAGAGAAAGGCAAGGAGCAAACAGAGTGGAAAAGCACAGCACATTGAGTCTGCTAACATTCTGTTATCCAAAGTGAATCACATAGTCAAACAAAGGATGGATCAAGGGTCAAGGGAATGTACTCTAACTTTTGATGAAAGGACCTACAAAGTTCTGTTGTAAAGGACATGGATGTAGGGAGAGCTGAATATTTGGGGGCATTGATGCAAGCACTCTACCATGATATGCTAGTATGCATTGTATTTCTTTAAAAGAGGGATAATATATAAAGCATTTTCCAAACTTATATGACTAGGGAATACTCCTTTATGGAGAATCTCCTGGGAACACCGATTTTGGAAAAACAAAATTATTGCAAAGTTACCTTGTACACATTTATTTATTTATCATAGCCCTTTCCCCAAACACATATCTACATTTTAAGAAAAACAAGAAAAAACTGTTTCCCTTAAATGATTTACATTATATTCTTTGGACTTGGAGAGTACCATGCTGGGGAGCCACCCTATCTGCTACCAAGAGGTAGCAGATATTCTAGGTGAAAGGCATTTCCTATAATAAAAGGTTAAATCAAAAGAGCAGAGATGGTTTAGACCAGGAAATAAAGTATCTAGTGTCAAGGCATGTTATGGGTTGAAGTGTGTCCCCCCAAGAAAAATAGGTTGGAGTCCTAACTCCTAGTACCTAAGAATGTGACTGTATCTGGAAAGGGTATTTGCAGAGGTAATCAAGTTGAGATGTAGTCTTTAGAGTGTGCCTTAATCCATTATGGTGTCCTTATAAGAAGAGGAAGTTTGGACAAACATAAATATAGGAAGAATGCCAGGTGAATATGAAGATGGCCATCTACAAGTCAAGGAGAAATGCCTGAAACAGGTACTTCTCTCACAGCCCTTGGAAGAAACCAGCACCTACTGACACCTTGATTTCAGACTTCCAGTCTCCAGAACCAAGACAATAAGTTTCTGTTGTTTAAGTATCCAGTTTGCAGGGCTTTGTTATAGCAGCCCTAGAAAAAGAATGCAGGGTGTCTGTTGTTTTTTCCCTGCCTATCATCTATTCCTCCTGTGGTTCTTTTGGGGAACCTCTCCTCCACCACTCTCAGTCTGGATCTGACCCAATCCATAGCTCCAAGAGTTAGCACAATCAATCAGGGTGTCCATACTGATTGGTTAGTGAAAACAGGCTGGGGTTTTTGCTGAAACTTTATCAGAAATTGCTATACTGATAGGATGTAGGCCTGAAGCTAGTAGTGGCCATCTTGCTAGTGTGAGGGGATACCCTTCTTGAGACTCTAGCCAATGCAGATAAAATCCAATTGAAGAGATGAGGACAAAAAGAGTTCTGATAATATATAATTTGAGCACCAGAATACAACTATTCCTGAAGGTGCATATTCTTCTACTTTTCTCTATATGACCAACAGCTTCTCTTTCCTTTGGATTTGATTTGGGCTTTTTTCACTAGCAACTGAAAGAGTTCTGATTAAATGCCTCTTGACCTACTCTAATCATATTTTTCTTTGCTTCTTAACCCCATCCTGAATTCTCCATCCAGGAGGTCCTCCCCTTTGCACCTGTGAAGAAACTTCAGTACAGAGATGAGAGTTAAGTAGCCTTTATACACTTCTTACCTTCCTTAGTCTACATGAAATGTGAAAGAAAATGTAATCCTAATCTGCTCTTTTGTAGACTCCCCTCTTCCCTTTAAGCATACATTCAACTTCAGTTAGAGAAAGACTTGCTTTAAAGTATCAAGAACACTTTGAAGGAAGGACATGAGAAAAATTCAGATCCTGGTTAATTTTATCACTCATTGTTAAGTAATATTAAGTGAGTAATTAAAATTGAGAATGGAATACCAAAAATGAATGGAAGTGAACAAGATTAACTAAAGACCTGGTGTTCCCAAACATACTTCATTCTTTTAGAGTAAAAATATGAATTTGGAAATAAAGATTGTATAAGTAGAATGCATACATAATTTTACTTTTGATCATGAAATGATATCTATGGGGCAAGAGATGGAACCAAAATGTGCTGAGCTGTCTGTGGTCCTGAAAATGGTTATTAAAAACATGGATACTTTTTGTTATTTATTTTTATTATAAGTAATAATGAGACATTTTTCCATAAAGACAGAATGATTCTTAAAGATTTCTGAATATAGGCAGATAATTTAATCTCATCTTCATTGACTTTACTCCTAATCAGATAAATTAATGGAGCAAATTGTTTTTCTTATTCTGGCAGATAGTTTTAAATTACAATAATATACAACTAAAAAATAATAATAAATACAAACAGGAAAAAAATCATTAAACAGAAACTAGAATGCCTAATCTTCTTGGTCTTAATTATGTTTTTCTTTGTAAGAAAAACATCCAACTCTTATCAAAGCTTGAATATTGCCACATAATCTTCTTTGTTAGATTTTTTTCCCAATATTTATAAACAAGAGCCTTTTCACAATTATGTTGTTTCTTTTTATCATGAATACTTGAACAAATAAATGTAGTTTTATATTCTTGATGCTTCTTCTATTTGCAGCACATTTTAGAGTTTGGTTTGTTGTGTTTTGGGGTTTTATTTTTATTTATTTATTTTTTTTGTTAAAGTTAGAGGGAAATGAAGTATTTCTGTAGTATGAGTATCCACTTTGGTCCCTGAGCTTTCTATAATATGGTTTTCCACAGAGTGGAGGGCAGAAGTATGCCTGTGAAGAAGGTATTGCCCTCTCAAATTATCAGTGAGGAAAGCTGAGGTTCTTAGCACTTAACATTGTACAATAAATAAGTGGCAGGATCCAAACTTAACACTGTCTGGCTTCATGTCTGTGATTAACCTTTCTCAAGCAGTCTTCCTGTTAATTTACCAATATAGTATGCTCTTGCTTACTTTGTACTTTGTGGCTCTTTTCTGTCATTGTAAGCGTGTGTTTTATCTCCACAGCCAGACAGTAAGCTCCTAAAGACCTCAACTCTTGCTGCATCTTCTTTGATAAAGATAAGCCATGCAGCCTGTGGTCAGAGCACGGG
Source organism: Phoca vitulina (assembly GCF_004348235.1). Taxonomy (NCBI): domain Eukaryota; kingdom Metazoa; phylum Chordata; class Mammalia; order Carnivora; family Phocidae; genus Phoca; species Phoca vitulina. The sequence continues at coordinate 16,428,690 of NW_022589722.1, read as the reverse complement.
CTTTGCAATTGGAGAGGCCAGGTTTCAAAGTGTGGGTTGCTAGACTGCTCTGAGCCTCAGTTTCCTCATTTGTAAAAGAAAGTTAACAGTACCTGCCTGTATACATGTGTATAAAGAGTTTAGCAAAGTATCTAATGCACCATAATGTTCAATAAATGTTAGCTTTTATATATGTTATATATGTGTAAGATATATAGATGGATGGATGCAGTGATGGATACCTAGCTCATAGCTTGCATTCTTAGTAAACTAACAAACAAACAAACAAACAAAAAAGATTTTTGGGGGGCATTGTGGAAAGTACATTACATGATAACTTAGATACTCAAGTAATATCAAATGCCAATAAAAGAAAGTATAATATAATAGTTCCTCTAGTTCCCAGTAAGGACTCAATATGTTTTTGTTTAACTTGACTTAAATGTTGGTTTGCATCCATACACTTCTCTCTGCCTCATCTATGCCCTCTCTCAGCAATTTCTTTATTCCTGTGAATCAACAGTTATTTTTAGGTGCATTTATAAATCCAACCAGGTTATTTTCCTTAGAGCTCTGGACCTGTATATTTAATTGCCTAATAGACTTTTCTGTGTCCTGGAGGTCAGCATGTCACAAAATGAGCTCATTATCATTCTCCCCCACCTTGTACTTTTTGCCCATTCCTTATCACAGCAAATGAGACTTCAATTGACTTACCAGAAACCCTGATTCTTCCCTACCCTTACATTTTATTAGCTCCCCACTGCTATTAATACCACCTTTAGAATATCTCTCCCTCCACATCCCTTCTCTTTCTCTACTAAAACCCACCACTGCCACTGCTTTCCCAGTTAAGATCTTCATTATTTCTTTTCTCCTAACTCTCCCTACTTTCTCCAATCCATCCTCCACCCAACTGCCAAAGTGACTTTTTTAACATAAAAACCTTATCATGTCATTCCGATGCTCACACTCCTCTGATAATCCCCTTCCTCCAGGATAGATTCTAACCTCTTTAGTTTGCCTTGACATTTAGAGGGGTTAAAAAATAGTACCCCTGTTATCTACTCAGTTGAAAGGAACCAAAAACAGAGATAAAAATGGCAGCTTTATTAATGAAAATATAGTCAAAGAACCAGACTTAGGTCTGGGGGAAATAATAGCTTCTTAATTATACCCTTAAGTTAGATCACCTAACAGGGGGATATCCATGGGTGTCCTCACCCTGTAAGGACAGACTCCTTTTAAAGTGCAGCCAAGAACAGATCAGAAGGGTAGCTCCGTACAGGATAGAAGAGAAATGGAGCTGAACTCCCTGCTTCTGCACAGGAGTGAGTGGAGAGTAATGCTAACGGAGGGCTCCCCCAAGGAAACATGAAACCAGAAAAAATAAGGTTTCTTCTCATCATGCCATCCTCGAGTAGACACATCAACAAAACCCTTTATGTTGCTGTCACTGATTCCATGGACATCTTCCCTCCCAGCTCTGTCTCTCTGACTTCCATACCCTGAAGCCATGCTTGCTGAAGGACTTGCAGGGGCCTGAACACACCAAAGACTTCTCTTGCTTCCTTGCCTTGTACATATCCTTGTCTAGGTCTCAGTCTAGGAAAATTTTCTCTGCTACTCATCCTTCAAGTACCTCCTCTTGAAGTCTCCTTTGCCTTGCTCTGCCAGAGCACCCTTCTCTGGTGCTCCCATTGTATATCGTACACTATGCCCATCCACCTGCCACTAGGTCTGGGACTCTCTCCCTTGCAAAGTTAGAAGTTTTTTGAGGACAGAGACTCGCACTTTGATCTTTAAATTCCCAAGACCTAGGACAGCGCTTGGCATACAGAGTACCCTTTAATAAATATGCAATGATTGAGTGAATGTATAGTGGACTTCCATTATTTTGCCTCTTCAGCATCCCATTCTCCTTTCTTATAGAAACAGCAGCTTGACTTTCCTTAGGAGAGCTGACACCCTCCTCCCTTGCCCCATACAGGAGCCCAACAGACCCAATTTGAATCTTGAGCTTAGGGACACAAAAATTGAAAAAGGCAGGGTTTAGTCATTTTTGTAATGGTGCCCAAATGCACCTAGTTGATAATGAATGATGAATGTTTGTTGAAGGAAGGAAGAGTGAGAAAAAGGGAGAGAAGAAGGGAGGGGGAAGGAAGAAGGAAGGAAGGAAGGAAGAAGGAAGGAAGGAAGGAAGGAAGGAAGGAAGGAAGGAAGGAAGGAAAGAAGGAATGGAGGGAGGGAGAGAAAAGAGTAGAGAAGAAGCAGTTTAGGATAGTACTCTGATCAGGGCCCCAGGGATAGCTAGAAAGAATCAGCTTCACTGAGCTACAGACAGGGAGCTGTAAACCCTGGGGTGTGGAGGCCTCCTACCTTCTCTCCTAAAGGGCTCTGTATTTAAATGGCTGCTTCCTCCCCTGGACTATTTTGGTACATCTATTATTGGCTCCCATTTAGTGTCTGTTTATTTAAATCTGCTTTCAACTAGAACATAATTCTCTTGATTATCAGTTGATGGTGCGACACAGTAGGAATACAGATAATTGTCACTGTGCACATTCTGCTAGAAATATAAAATTATTCTCTTTAGAGACGTTGAGTAGGGTGTTTGAGCATAGATGTTATGCAGTGCAGGCACGTGGGATTTGTAGAGCGCTAATTTGTTGGCTCCTTTGCCTTCCTCCAGGGGCTGTCATCTGAGCCTCCCCCAGGAACTCAAGCAGACGCGCAGCTCCCCAGTAGCCTGCCATTTCTTCAGCTTCGAGGAGAGAGGAGGAGTGCAGTCTCCACTCACTCAGAAGCTTGGGGCTTCCTTCATGGTTATCACGGACCAAGGGGCTGGAGGGACAGACCCGGGGTGCTGGTCACTGCCTCAAGCTCCACTGCCTTTCTGGCGCTGAAGACAAAATCTGAGCTGAAGGGGCAGCTGCAGAGCCTAAAGCAACACCCGCCTGAACGCGGTTGTTAGAGCAAGGATTGGGTGGCGGTTCTTTCCGGTTCCATTGCTTCACTCCTCATTCACCTCCCCTTCCCCTCACCCACTCCGCACCTCACCCCTACTCCTCACCTGCTCCCATCCCCCGCGCCCGCCCCACGCACCTACCTCCAGCCCACAGCTCCCCACCCCAGCAAGCTGCCTCTTCATTTACAAGCAGCATCACTAATTGCTTTTTAGGGTCCCTTTTTTGCTCTCTGTTCAAAATTCACGGGGCGTTCCCCAGCCCCTTTTATGCTACTTTTCTGAACCTTTTCAGCCTCTTTTACAAACTTAGCACTTTCTGTGCCTCTTTTAGTCTTTGCAAGAAGAAAGAGACTTGAGAGGGTTTTTTTTTTTTTTTTTGGCAGTAAAGCTCCTTCTCCCATACCCCCTCCCCCGCCCTCTCCCCACCTCCCTGTCTCCACCCCCCCCCAAAAAGCACACGCATTGGCCCTCCTCCCACTGAATGGGGCTTTGTGCAGGGAATTTCCGGAACATAGCCCAGTGCCCAGGCCTCTGTGTGAGGAGAGGAGGGGCCCAGCCGGGCAAGGAGACCCTTAAGCCCACCCCATTACCACGGTCACTGTTTGCCCTGGATTCTCTAAAAGGCTTATTGTTGCCGGTTGCCAGGTATTCCTTAGCAACACTTAAGCCAAGCTGCCTACCCTATTTAGACCCAAAACTTTTCAATGGCCTCCAAAACCCGTGCTTGTCAGCGCTGCAGACCGCTCCTCAAACAGCCTCAGAGGGGAGGGAGAAGCCACACCATCCCCCAGCCTTCTCTGCCTTTCAAATATCTGTGTTTGAGGCAGCTTGAGGGCTTCTTGTCATTTGCTTAGGATCAGCAGGCCAAACAATTGCAATTAAAATTTCTCTCTCCCCAACCCTGGCATCTCCCTACTCCCTCCAGCCCCCACCCCAGTTGCAGACAGACCTCTAACTTAATATTCGGCTGGGACTGGGTTTAATCATTTTCTGCAAGGGCCTCCTTACTTTTCTTCTCAACCATTTCAAAGGAAATGGATTTATTATTTTAGGAGAGTTTTGGTGAGCTTGCATGCAAGGTTTTATACCCCTCCCCATCTCTGGTGAAGAGGAAAATAATAGAATCACTGAGTCTGTATTCTAGAAGGAATCTTAATGATGGTCCACAGACGAGGGTCTGGAGGCCCAGATCTGGGAATTGGCTTGCTCAGGTCACAGAGTTATTTAGTAACAGATGGGGTTCTGGAGCTCAAGGTCCATGGCCCCCAATCCTGTGCTGTTCCCCACTACACAGCTCCAAGTTAACACAAGAAGCAGATTGGCAGACTAAGAAAAACAGTCTGTGCATCTCAAAACTTGAAAGTGGAAAGAAAGCAGGTTCTGATTTCAGAAGAATGTATCCTGGGTTCTTTCTACTCCTTTCTTTCCAAGAAACATGAATTTGCCCCAGTCCAGTGATGAGCATCCTTGGAAGTGTTTGAGTTTTATTTGCTACCTGACTCACTGTAGAGATTTGAGGCATCTCTCCTAGGTCCTGAATTAGATGAAGCTCAACCTAGCATGCTAGAACAAGGCAGCCATTCAGTTGCTTCATGTGAACCCTACTGCCCCACACTTGCCTTTTGACAGAAATTGAGTGACTTGCCCAAAGTCACACAGCACTTAGAATAAAATCAAGCTCCTCCACACGGCCTGCATTGCTCTGCATGCTCAGGCCTATCCCATCTCCTGCTTCATCTTCCACCTCTCCTCCCTGACTCAGGTTTTTCCAGCCACATCTACCTATGCTCTGTCCCTGTACACAACAAGCCCACTCCTGCCTCAAGATCATCCTTAACTCCTCTAACTGGCAAGCTCTGCCCCCAGATCTTTGTGGAGCCAATCCTTCTTACCATTCAAGACTCTGCTCCTATGTCCCTGTCTCAGAGAGACCATCTCTGTTCACACTCTATTAGCTAAACTTTTCCTGTTGTCCTTTTTAAATTCCTTTATAGCATGTATTACTATACATTTTTACAGTTGATTATTTGATATAGAATATCTATTATATTTATCATCATCACTATTATTTATAGACATTTAGAGCTTATTCATTATCTGTTCCATTCCCGAACATAAACTGTATGAGAACTCTATGCCTTGTTTATCATTATACTTCTAGGGTCTAGAACAGTGCCTGGAGCATAGACAGTTCTAAAAAAAAGATTTAAGGAATAAATAAGTGAATTAATGTGCTCCTGAGTGGCAGATAGGAAAATTAGAACACAAGTCTGCTTTACTCCCACTGTGATATCCCTTTGTTTGGGGCACTATGAGGATGAGGGAAGGAAGGGTACTAGTGTATTGTTAAGCACTTCCTTATAACCCCAGTGTAAACTTTTAAAAAAAGCTATTATTATTTTTGTTCTTTTAAGGAGCCTTTTTGGACACTTTTTCACCTAATTGGCCTCCATGAAATTATCAAAGATATACTGTATATTTATTTGTGTACTGTGGTCCTTTGAAAGGCTACAAAACAATTCAATCTCTGAGATTCTCCCATTCCAAGAACAAATTTTTGCCTCTTGGAGAGTGATATCACCTCCTTTGAGAATGCATGTTATAACCAGTACAGTCACTCAGAGCAAAATATACAGATTTCTGATGGTACTATAAAATCGGGGAATGAATTCTGTCCCAGAGGAAAGTGGAGGAGAGTTGTCTCAGAGCTTAGGTGTAGAAGGATTCTAAACCTAGAAGATGAGAAGAATGGGCAAAAAGGATGGTGGATGTGTTAACTTTAGGCTTGCAGCCCAGCCCTCACATTACGTACTTCACAAAGGTGGTTTTTTGTTGTTTTTTTTTTTACGGATCTTTAGAAAAACCCTTTCAGCTTAGGTAAATGTGGTGTTAAACCACTAATCGTTAACCCTTGCCTCTTCTTATTCAGCTCTTAATCAGATTATAGAAAAGCTTTTAGATGTTCTTGTTGGTTTCCAAAGCCAGTGTGTGAGGATGAGGTAGAGTTTCTAAAATGCCGGCTTGGGGGTTGAAATTTTAAACTTTTACTGCTGGCTATAGGTCCACAAAATAAATTCTTCATTAAAAAAAAAAAGCAGCGCTGCTTCCTAAAAGCACTCACAGATTAAGGGCGGACATATCTATGTTTGATATTTTCATTTATGCATTCATTAATTCAACAAATGTTCATTCAGTCCTTCCTATGTGCCAAACACCATGCTAAGGCCCATAAAGAGGTGTTCTTTTCACAGCGTTTATACATGAATTCCAGGTTCTAGGGAATGGAGTCTACTCTTTGTAGGCTGTATAATTGAAGGCATAATCATTATGTGTCCTCTCATATTGATTGCTTATGCATAGAGTTCTTAATGATGCTACATGAATTCCATTATCTCCTTAGTAGAAAAGTTAGACGTCTATCCCCAGTTTAGTGGACATCTGTTTTGTTGCCTTCCTGGCATCCTTCCTTTCTGTCTTGTAGTTATAGCAACCTCCTCTTGTTAGGGGAACTAAACTCCCTTTTCCATGTGGTTCTGGAACTATTGCAATTCAGAATATCCTTCTCTGCACCTGGATGGAAGACAGATAACCTAGTCACAGATAATCCCTGGTCAGTTTACTGCCCCAGAGATGGAGCTCATGGCCTCAAAGGAACTGAGAAGGGCCTTTCTCTGGATACTTCTACCTTTTAAAGATAGGAAGTCCCAAGTGACACCTTCAGAACCTATGCTTCTACGTCTTCTCACTGAGGGAAGGAAGAGACCAATTCTAGAAGCTGAAGGTACCTAAGGATCTTGAAGGGTGCTGTTACTCACTGCTGCCACATTGAAGGAAGAATGAAACCAGAGGGTAGGTGAACCTCAATTCCAAAAAGGAAAGTCAAGGGCTACATTCCTGAAAATCCAGTCTGGATTTAGACCTAGGAGTCAAGTCAGGAGTTTAGAGCTGATTATGGAAGGCTCAGAGAGGAAATAAATCAGAAACTGGCAAATGGGGCCTGGATGACTGTACCCTCTACCATTTGGTCTTTTTGTTGACTTCATTGGCCAGCAAGGTAAACCTAGTGATTGGTGGATTTACAGGGCCCAAGACAAGGAAGACTCCTGGAGGGTTGTAATTCTTCTTTTTAGACTTTTCTTGATCCACTGACCTCTCAGAAACACTTATTACCCAGGTATCTTCCTTCCTCTCTCTGCATAATGATGTTCCTGTATTTTTACACTGAGTTCTTCTCTTTCCTCATTCCACCAGACTTTCCTCCTCTCCCCCGTGGTAGGCTGAACAATGTCGCTCCTCCAAAGATATCCGACGTCCTAATCCTTGGAACCTGTGAATTTGTTACCTTATGTAGCAAATGGGATTCTGCTAATGTGATTAAGTTAAATATCTTGAAATGAAAAGATTAGGGCGCCTGGGTGGTGCAGTCGGTTAAGCATCCAACTCTTGGTTTCGATTCAGGTCGTGATCTCAGGGTCGAGATATCAAGCCTTGCGTTGGGCTCTGCACTCAGCATGGAGTCTGCTTAAGACTCTCTCTCCCTCTGCCTCTCCACCCCCCCATAAAATAAATAAATATTAAAAAAAAGAAATGAGAGGATTATCCTGGATTATCTAGATTAGCAGGCAGGTCAGATTCAGAGAAGGAGATGTGACAGTGGAAACGTAGGTTGGTGGTGCACTTTGAAAGTGGAGGAAGGGGCCATGAGTTAAGGAATGAAGGCAGCTTCTAGAAGCTGGAAAGGGTAAGGAAGTAAAATCTTCCCCTGGAGCTTCCAGAAAGAATACAGCCCTGCTAACACCTTGATTTCAGTCCTGAAAACTCATTTCGGGCTTCTGAAAGATAATAAGTTGGTGTGGTTTTAGGCCCCAAGTTTGTGGTCCTTTTTTATAGCAGCAATAGGAAGCTAATGATTTTCTAATGATTCCCAGATCCATTAACCTTCCATTCTGACCCCTCTCCTGAGCTCCAGTAGTCATCTGTAACTGACAACTTGGATATCTCCATTTTTGCGTTTTCCAGGTACTTTAAAACCAACATATAAAGGTCTTATCCCATTCTTGCTCCTCTACCTGTGTACTCTTCCATGTTAGCAGTATTACCACCTACCTGGGAGATGTTCATTCAGGAAACTTAAAGCATTCTTTGGTTCTTCCTTTATTCCTTCTTTTCAATGAAACATTGCTCTGTCATGTTCTCTATGAGTACCTATGACTCCCAAATACCCTAGTTGAGATCTCTGAAAAATAGATTATCCTAACAACCACCTAACTGCCTCCCTGCCCCCAGTATCTCCCCAAGAAGTCATACTTAGCAATGCCCACAAGATTATCTCTGATAACTGAGCAGATCATGATCCTACTTGAGATGTTAATTGGCTGTATGACCTAAACCAATACATCTACAAAGTAAAGGCTGAACTCATTAGCACATTTAAATGTCTTTAGAATCTTGTTCTACCCATTTGAGCCTCATTCCTTATCACTCTTTCCCCATCAAACACACACATGCACACACACAAACACACACATGCTCTAATCATACTAGACCACACACAATTCCCCAGTTTAAAGAAAGTATGCAGTTTTCTGTACTCACATGCCCTTTACCCCCACTCTTCTTTGTCAGCAATCTTCTAATCTTCCACTGCCAAATGCCAGTGTGATGCTTTCTCCAACCTCTCCACATTCCCAATCAGAATGAAGGGTCCTTTCTGTGATCCCACACTGTTTAGTTCATGCTCTGTTATGGTATTTATCACATCGTGTCATGGCCTTTCCTTTATACACCTGTGTTTTCCCCACTAAAAGTGAGTTCCTCAGTACAGGGACTGTGTCTCATTTTATCTCTCTAGTCTTAACACCTGAATTCCAGTATACTGAATTACCAACCTTGTCCCTGTAAGAGGCCGAAGAAGTGAAATGGACCAGCAGTAGGCTTGTGTCTTATTTCTGGAAAGCATGATGGCCGACATATAATCGAGGAATAACAGGTAAAGCAAAGAAACCCCACTTCTCTGCACAACAATAAGGCTTTCTGATTCCATAGCACGAGGTGCTTTGCAAGTTATAAGACCATTAAGTAAACATTTTGTTCCTCATTTTGGGTTTAGGGTTTACTGGCACTGAGTATTAATGTTTGTCTTTCAGAGATATACTTATGTCCTTAATGAAATGGGTTAATGTTTATATGTAAAATGTTAAAAAGAATAAATAGATGTGACTATAATTTTCACTGATAAGGAGATCTCAACAGAGACTAGACCTGGAAGGTTTCTGCAATTTTCTGTACAGCTTGGAGCCCCAAACACACCTTAGCCCAGCTTCTTTGGCAGAATTGAGGGTGTGAAAAGTCATCAGTATATGTCTTTATAATTCCCCATCTTATGCATACATCATCTAGGGTGTGACTTAAACAGAATAATACCAAATTGAAGAAACAGACTACAGAAAGGGGAGATATCAGAGATTAGGATCCCTTCTGGAGAGTAGAGTAGAAGTTCACATTAGGGAGGTTAGAAAAAAATAGGTTCTTTGGGAGAGAATAAAAACTGAGAATAGGATAGCCAAATTAAAATCTAGGGATGTATCCACTTTTAAATGACTCTAAAACCATGCCTAGCACATAGTAAATATCAAATAAATAGTTTTTGATTTCAGAAGTGAAGGATTTAGCATTTTATAGGCTTTCCCTTGGACGCTGGAAAAGTCATAATTATCATACAGCTTTTAGATTTCCCCTTCCAACATTATAATTTTCCCTAATTACTCTTCAACTATTCATTAAGGGAAGCCATAATCACTGCTGCAGCTTGTGTGGAGCAGGGCTGGGAGGTTAAAGGGGCAGGACAGTTAGGGAAGAGAGTGGCCTGCCCTCATCCATTTCTCTGTGCTGTTCCACAGTAAATCAAGTGGTGACCCAGGGTGGAACTGGGAGTGACAGAGAAAATAGGACACTGAGAAGCAGATTCTAAAGCTCAGTTTTAGAGAAACATAGGAGGAAAACTCCCACTGTTCCAACTACATACTCAAAGATGGCCCTAGAAAGGCGGGTTAGGGGAGTGGTAGATGAAATAGACCAGGGCATCAGAGTTGGCTGGTACTGGCTTACAAGAGCCAGTTGCTAAATTTTCCTAAATTGTCTGAGCCAATTTTTAAACATAGCCATTATTAAACATTAAATAAACTTAAACAAAATAAATTATATTAAAAACAAAGATAATGTTATCCAAAACTCATCACATCCCATTTTACTCCATCTTATTATTATCTACATTCTTGAGGTGATTTGCATCTATTGTATCTGAATCTGTATGATGGAAATATTGTATAATGGTGTGTTACTATTCATCTCTTCCTAATTCTGGTTCAGTGATGTCATATTGATTGCTTGAAATCAGCTGGGGCAGAATTTTCATCAAGATAATGGCAAATACTACCAATCAGGATGCCCTTGTCCCTTCTCTAGAGCTGGTTGTTAAATACTTTCCAGTATACTCCCAGTGAATCCTGACTGCAGGGCTATAGATACATTTACTGGGATAGTTATTATGAATGAGAGAAAGGTTAGCTTATTTTATTAAAACCATAGTGTGTTAAGGCACTAAAGACATGCATTTGGTAAATGATTACATTTAATAATCATCTATAATAACCCAGTAATATTGTCTCCCCTTTTATAGACAAGGAAACTGAGATTCAGAGAAGTTTTCTAAAAAGTTCTCAATGTCATTCAGCTACTTACTGCTTTTAGTTGCCAGGAGAGACAAAGAAATTATATTTGTCCTTGACCTATAGGATGTTAAGCTTTAAGTGAGGAATCAACACATATGAGTGGAAAGAGTTTAGTCTAAACTTAACTTTTATCCTCAATTGAAGAGGATATGAAGAGATATCAATCAAGAGATAAAAATCACAATGCCTCAGGTAAAGAAAAACACTGATAGGATTAATAGCAGACTGGACATTGAAGATTACTTAAATTGAAGCCAGCAATAGAAACTGCCTAAAATGAAATAAGAGGGAAAAAAAGACTATAAAAGTGAATAGAACATCAGTGACTTGTGAGACAATATGTATGTGCACGTATGTATAATTGGAGTCTCCAAAGAATTGCAGGGGTTTAGGGTTGGGGTGGGGAACTGTGTAGAAAAAAATATTAAATAAATAATGGCCAGCATTTTTCCAAATCTGAAGAAAACTGAAAACTCAAAATTCTAGAATCTCAACAAGTCCCAAGTCAAGAAGCGTGAGGAAAACTGTACAAAGGCACAGCATGATCAAATAGCTTAAAATCCATTATTAGAAGAAAATCTTAAAATCAGAGAAAAAAAGAAATGTTGTGTACAGAGGAACAAATGTAAGAATTCCATTGGATATCTCATCAGAGAGGAACACAAGTGAGAAAGTAATGGAACAACATCATTATAAAACTGAAAACAACAGCAACAACAATAAACCCTGCGAACCTAGAATTCTGTACTTGGTAAAAATATTGTTCAGAAACAAAGATGAAATAAAGAATTGTTCAGACATACAAATATGGAAAAATGTATCACCAGAAAAAAAAAGTCAAAAGAAATGCTATAAATGGAAGGACAAGGATACCAGATAAAAATCTGGATTTACCAAAGGAATTAAGAACATCAGAAATGGTAGTTATGAGGGAAGAACAAATGCATTTAAAGGGTTCCAGAAGTCTCATGCATAGACTTCTTTATTCAACCACTGGATCAGGTTGCGTAGGACATACATAGTCTCCACAACTTGAACAACCACTAGCATGTGTGCAAAGCACCTCAGTATAAGAAAACCAAAAGTCTATTCTCTTATAATGAGCTGGTCACAAATACATCCTAGTTTTGTGTCTTACCCGGCTTAACCATTGAACCTCCCAGATCCACTGAAACCAACCTGAAATCATAAGTCCATTATTATTAATAAAAAGTGCTGACAATCTGATACACCCTGTTATGAAACAACTCAGCCAAAGCTGCAAAATATGATTAGCTAAGAGTTAACATCTCTGGAGACAAGCATGTGGTCAATCCAGAGCAGCTGAGATTAATCTATATAGCCCTGTCTATTAAAGAAATTGAATCTGTAGTTAGGAAATAAATTCTACACAGAAAACTCTGAATCCAGATGGTTTCACTCATACCAAATATTTAAGAAGAAAATAATGCTTATTCTACCCAAAATCTTCCAGGAAAGTGAAAATCCAAGAGAAGGGAATATTCTCCAACTCATTCTTTCAGGTTAGCATTACTTTGCTACCAAAATCAGACAAAGACATTACAAGAAAACTGCAGACCAGCATTTCCAAAATATAAAGATGATAAATGTATCATGACCAAGTGGGATTTATCCTAGAAATGTCAGGTTGTTTTAATACTTTAAAATTTATCAATGTAATTCACCATATTAATAGACTAAAACCAACTATATATGTGTATATTTTTTTCCATCTAATAAGATTATTACACACACACACACATTGCATTTGGCAAAATTTAACATTCATTCTTGATTTAAAAAAAAACTCTCAGAAAACTGGAATTAAGAGGAAGTTCTTAAACTTGATAAATCACATCTATAAAACAGTTTCAACTAATGTTATATTTAATGAGGAAAAACTAGATGCATTTCCACTAAGATCGGGCTAAAAAAAAAAAGTATTCTGTTCAACACTGTACTGGAGGTTCTAGCAAATGCAATAAGTTAAGAAGAAAAAAAAAAGATACCTAGATTAGGAAGGATAAAGTAAAACTGCTATTATTTGAAGATGACATAATCATCAGTGAAAAAAATCTATGTGGAAAATTAGATGGAATTTGTGACATAGAAACTAGAACTAATAGGTTGCAGAATATAAGATCAGAATACAGAAATCAGTTTTATTGCCACATATGAGCAATGGACAATTGGAAATTGAAGTTTTACAAAATCAATACCATTTGCAATCCTATAAAAACTGTATTAACAGAGTGAAAATAGAATAAAATATTGAGCAGAACTCAGAGACCTGTGGAACAATAACAAAAGATACAATATTTATATCATTATAATACCAGAAGGAAAGGAGAAAATGAGGGAACTGAAAGAGGATTTGAAGAAACGATCACTGAAAATGTCCTAAATTTGGCAAAAGACACAAAACTGCAAATCCAAGAAGCCGAGTGAACTCCAAAGAGAATAATCCCAAAGAATTCCATGCTAAGACACAACATAATTAAACTTTGAAAAACTAAAGACAAAGGAAAAAAAATTGAAATGACACATTATCTATAGGAAATAGGATTTGAATGATCAAATTGAAATTGACAATGGATTTCTCATCTGAAACCACTGAGGACGGAAGGAAGTGCACAACATTTTTCAAGTGTCAACTTGAATTCAAAGACCTGTTAACTATGAATTCTGAATTCTAGAATAACTAAAATAATCTTAATAAAGAAGAATAAAGTAGAAATAACCACTCTACCCAATAGTCAGGCTCACTATTTACCTACAGTAATCAAGACAGTGTGGTACTGATGGATCAATACATAGAGAAATGAAACAGAAGAGAGAACCCAGAAATAGTTTCACATAAATATGCCTGACTAATTTTTGACAAAGTTGCAAAAGCTACACAAGGGAGAAAAGACAGCTTTTCAACAAATGGTACTAGAGCAATAGGATGCCTGTAGTCATAAGAACGAACCTCAACCTATACCTCATACTTTAAAGAAACATTAAGTCAAAATAGACCATGAACTTAAACAGAAAATGTAAAACTATAAAGCTTTTAGAATAAAAATAAGAGAAAATCATTGGGACCTAGGGCTAGGCTAAGAGTTCTTAGATCTGTAAAAGGAAAGGTTAATAAATCTAATTGTGACAAAATTTAGACATTTTTACTTTATGAAAGCCTATGTGAAGAGGAGGAAAAAATAAGCTAAGCTTGGGAAAAAATCTTTGCCTGACAAAAGATAAGTATCTAGAATATATAAGGATCTTCCCAAACTCAACACTAAAGAAAATATTAAATTAGAAAGCAAGAGACATCAATAGACATTATACAGAAAAGGATATGTACATGGCAAATAAGCCCATGAAAAAATATTCTACATCATTAGCCATTGGGGAAATGAATGTTAAAACCATAATGAGATATCACTACAACCTATTAGAATGGTTAAAATTTAAAACACCAAACAATGGTAAGGATGCGGAGGAACTGGATAACTCATACATTCCTTTTGGGAATATAAGATAGTAGAGCCATTCAGGAAAGGAATTTTTTAGTTTCTAATAAAGCTAAACATTCAATTAGCACACAGTCCAGCAATTGTACCCTTGGGGATTTACCCTCAAGAAATAAAAATCTACTTCTATACACAACACACACACAAAAACTATATACAAATGTTCATAGCAGCTTTATTTGTAATAGTCAAACACTGAAATAAGACTACATGTTCTTCAACAGGTGAATGGTTAAACATGTGGTACATACACACTATGGAATACAACTCAGCAATAAAAAAAGAGAAAACTATTGACACATGGAACAATTTGGACAAATCTTCAGGGAGGTATCCTGATTGGGAAAAAAGAAAGCCAAGCCCAAAAGATTAGATACTACACAATTGCATGTATGTAACTTCTTTAAAAATTACAAAGTTATATAAATGAAGGAACAATTAATAGCTACCTGGATTAGGGATATGGGGAAAGAGGAGGGTCTATAAAGGGCAACAGAAAAGATCCTTGTGGTGATGTAACTGGTCAGTATCTTGCCTGTGGTAGTGGATACAAAACCCTGCACATGTGGTAAGATTGCATAGAATTAAATACACACACAGAATTGAAGATAAGATAATATGAGTACATTGAATAAGATTGGTGGATTGCTTCAATGTCAATATCCTGGTTGTGATATTATACTATAGTTTTGCAAAAGGTTATCATTCATGGAAACTGGGAAGAGTGTACATAGGATCTCTATTATCTCTATTTTTTATAACTGCAAGTGAATCTACCATTATCTCAACAAAAATTTCAATTAAAAATAAAACAAAATCATACACCTACCCTATAATCCAGCCATTCTACTCTTAGGTATTCACCCAAGAGAAGTGAAAGAGTTTGTCATACGAAGACTTTTACATTAATATTTACATTGGTAATAGTCAAAGTCTGTTAACAACTCAAATGTCCATCAACAGGTCAATGGATAAACAAGGTATGTTTCATACATACAATGGGAAACTACTCAGAATTTTAAAATAATGAGCTATTGATACACACAACAGCATGAAAAATTTCAAAACAATTATGCTGAGCCAAAGAACCCAAACAAATAAATGAGTATATGCTGTATGTTTCCATTTCAAGAAAATTCTAGAAAATGTAAACTAGTCTACACTGACAGAGAGCAGACCAGTTGTTGCCTGGGGATGAAAGGCAAAGGAAAGAGGAATTACAAAAAGGCCACAGGAAAGTTTTCTGGGTGATAAAGCTGTTCATTATAGTAACCATGGTGATGGTTCATGGCTGCACATATATGTCAAACTTCTCATATTATCCATGTTACACACATGTAATTTACCATGTATCAATTATTCCTCAATAAAGCTGTTTTAAAAAAATGCTTTAGGAAAAGGGAAGTGAGAAAGAGATTATTATTTCCATTAGCCTAATAACTAAGGTTCAAAGAGGTTTCCCCCAAACTTCCATAGCTAGTAAATATTGAATTCAGGATTCCAAACTACTCTTATTACAAAATCTATATTATTTCCATTATACCTTACTGAATGGCAAGATGTATGTATTAGCTATCACCATAATAAATCTGTGAAACGAACCATCTCCAAACTAAACATATCTCCTTGCTCATTCATCTACAGGTCAGCTGGAGTTCTGCTGATCTAGGTTGAGTTCAGCTGGGCTTGGTTCCCAGGTGCAAGTTACATGCGGGTGTGTTCCACAGAACTGCCAATGTCTTGGAACCAGTAGATTACCTAGAGCATGTCATTTTCTTGGCAGTGTCAGAAGGGCAAATGGACAAAGCCCAGCTGCTTAAGCCTCTGCTTCTTTCCATCTGCCTCTCAGTGCCTGACACAAGTCACCCATGCACAAGGGACAGGAAAGTCTGCTGGTCCTCTAGTGGGAGGAGTTGGAAAATCACATGGCAATAGCTGATGCAAAAAGGAGAAAGGAAATGGGAACACTAGTACCATCTATGAATGCTTGACCAATAAAACAAGAAAAAATCAATACCATTTCAAGACAGGTGCAAAACGAGAGTAGATAAAGGAGGACCACTTCTGTGAGACAGGCTCAAGGTAACCTCAGGTATTGGGAGGTTGCAGCAGGAACAGGAAGCAGGGTCAGCAGCCACACCGCCAGACTGAGAGGACAAGGTGACTATTTCTTTGTCCCCACCAGCATCCAGCCCACCCATACTTCCATTAAAGGAGCCTAACTTCTGTCAAATGAATTTTCCTACAACTCCCTCATCACAGGCAGGGCCACGGTACGGTATTCAGACTACCTCAGTGATGGTTTAACTCTCAAGTGGAGTGAAGTCGGAGTTGCGCTGGACTCACTGCAGAGGAGAATCCAGGATCCCAAACATGTCTGCTCTCTGCTCTCCACCAGGCCTGCTTCTTCAACCACTCTTCAGTTCCATGAGACTTCCCACAGCTTTCCAACACACTTCCTTTTCCTCAAGGCATCAGAGTTCATTATGATTGCTTACAGCCTAAGAACAAAATAAGAGAGTCCGGATTACTGTTTGGGGTGCCTGGAAAACCACAATGTCTGAATCGAGTCTCTGGTGGCTTAAGAGCCACATTAGCAACACTCCCCTCAGGGGGTCTTAATCACAACTCCTCCATACTCAGGAGTCATTCCCTCTCTCTGCCTCTACTCCACTTCTCTCTGGACAGGCCTTCCCTCTGCCTCTTAGTGTCTGCCTCGTCATGGCTTCTGGTCACTGCTTTCCCTCAGCTAGTTCCACTTCATGGGCCGTATTTCTTTAAGGGTGTCTCCAGTCCAAAAGCCTCAAAAGAGAGGAGTTGTCTGGGCACTGAGGTCACCATAAGGCATTGAGCTCCCTTGCTGCCCGGAAATCTTAAGCCACGCTAACTTCTTAGGCTGCCTGCAGATAACTTCTCTTGGGGCAGACACTGGTCTTAGGTCTACAGAGCTGTGGTCGAATTCATGTGGCTAGAAAGCATCAAGATTTCTGCATAAAGTGACTTCCCTCAGACAGGGTTGTGGGTACGGCAGGCACCCTGAACACGGCACAGGTACCAGCCTTTGTCTGAGTGAGGAAGAAGTGAGCATAAGATTTGGAGAAGGGAAGGGAATGGAAGCTAAAAGGTTAACTTTACAAATGAGGAATCCCCAGGGGTATCAGCAGAGGGAGCCAGGCAAATGTTTCTAAGGCTGATTAGAATACCCTGGTGAATACTTTAACAGACATTCTGTCTTGCCCTGAGTTGCTCAAGCTGAAACGGGTCTAGGGTAGTCAGCCACGTGACAGCTTGGAACAACCACAGACTGATGCAGGCTGTCAGGTCCTGGAGTGTGCGAACAAGGATGAGCTAATGAGGGACTTGTCAGAGACCCTGAGACCTTAGAGAGCCTAAAACGGGCTGGTCGCCCTCCCCCTACTTGGGGAGTGGAGCATTCGGGAACTCTGTGGCAGAAGATTTTGTCCTCCTATGTGGCAAATCTCCAACCAAGAGAGTAGCTCTGTAGAGGTTTAATCATAGCTGATGGTCAAACCTGGGTGACATTCAGTTAGACAAAACCCAGGGCAATCACCCTGCCTTCTGAGAGCCCATGATTCCTTCAAACCCAAAATATAATGCAATTTTAATAACTGGCATTAATTAAAACTTTGTACTTTAGAAAATGCTTTTAAATACCTAACTATAGATCATCTTTGAGGGCTTGCTTACTATTGGCAGATACTGAGTTAAGTGTGTTAAATATATGACCTCATTTAATCTTTACAATAAACCTCTGAAGCAGGGGATATTATCTCCTTTTTACGGATAAAGAAATTAAGGGCTGGGGAAGCTTATACAAAATGCCCAGAGTCACATAGAGCCAAGACTCCAACTTAAGGCTGTTTAAACCCAAAACACAGCCCTTACCACCAAGTTCTACTTCAATTTTCTAGATACTCATAAAACCAATGAAGATGACATTTATTAGCTCCATTTTAAAGAGGAGGGATTTCAGCAAAATTAAGAGATCGAGAGACACTTACTCCAGGTCATATCACTTAGTAGATAATAGACCAGGACTAGACACCAGACCTGACACCAGAGGCAATGCACCAGGTATAGTAGAAAGATGGTGTGCTTGAAATCAGACAGACTTGATTCAAATGCCTCTTGCAGAATGTATTTACTGTGTGAGTTAGGCAAATTTCTCAACATCTCTGAGTTATAAGACGGGATCTATATACCTACACCAAAGGGGAATTGTAAGGATTCAATAAGATAATTAACATGCTATCAATGTTTTAGCTTCCTTCTTCCTCTCTTAAAACCTCTGCTCTTTCCACCAAGCTGGAAAAAATGGCATATTCCCAGTTCAAACCCACAAATATAGACATAAAGATGAGAAGCCTAACTTACCAACGGATGGTATTTAAAAAAGATTCCTTTAACAGGTATTATTTGGAACCCTGAATGAATTTTCCAACATAAATAGTTCAATAGTAGGTTGAATTGTGTCTCCCAAAAAAAGATACATTGAAATTCCTACCTCTGGAACCTATGAATGTGACCTTACCTGGAAATAAAGTTTTTGAAGATGTAATTAAGATGAGGTTGTACAAAAAAAAAAAAAAGGGCATACTGGATTAAGGAGGATCCTAATTCAATGACTGGTGTTCTTGTAAGATGAGGGATCCAGACTGTGAAATTTGGGAAAAGAAGGTATATTCCTTTATTTCTGTTTCCAGTCTTCTCAATCCCTCCCCTGAGGCAATGAGTACAGACCTGACTCTCTTCTTGACATAAGACATGATGGGGGATGAAGGACAGAGAGGATGTTGGAAAAGTGTGAACCATGAGGACCAAAGCATATGATATCATTAGTAATGTAGCCTTGTGTGAAGTCAGCCTGTGGGGGTTTATGGCACAGCTCTGCCCCATTTAAGACCTGGGATCTGGCAAGTGGATTGACCTCTTGTTAATCAAAGTGCAGTCCAGGAACCAGCAGGATCAGCATCATCTGGAAGTTTTTAGACATCTCAAGGCTTACCTAGGCCTACTGAATCAGAATTCACATTTTATTTTATTTATTTTATTTATTTTTTTTAAATTTTATTATGTTATGTTAGTCACCATACAATACATCACCAGTTTTTGATGTGGTGATCCACGATCCATTGTTTTCGTACAATACCCAGTGCTCCATGCAGTACGTGCCCTCCTTAATATCCATCACCAGGCTAACCAATCCTCCCTCCCCCCTCCCCTCTAAAACCCTGTTTGTTTCTCAGAATCCATAGTCTCTCATGGTTCATCTCTCTCTCCAGTTCCCACCCCCATTTTTCCCTTCCTTCTCCTAATGTCCTCCATGTTATTCCTTATGTTCCACAAATAAGTGAAACCATATGATAATTGACTTTCTCTGCTTGACTTATTTCACTTAGCATAATCTCCTCCAGTCCCATTCATGTTGATGTAAAAGTTGGGTATTCATCTTTTCTGATGGCTGAGTAATATTCCATTGTATATATGGACCACATCTTCTTTATCCATTCATCTGTTGAAGGACATCTCAGCTCTTTCCACAGTTTGGCTATTGTGGACATTGCTGCTATGAACATTGGGGTGCATATGGCCCTTCTTTTCACTACATCTGTGTCTTTGGGGTAAATACCCAGTAGTGCAATTGCTGGGTCATAGGGTAGCTCTATTTTTAAATTGTTGAGGAACCTCCACACTGTTTTCCAAAATGGCTGTACCAACTTGCATTCCCACCAACAGTGTAAGAGGGTTCCCCTTTCTCCACAAACTCTCCAACATTTGTTGTTTCTTTCCCTGTCCATTTTTGCCATTCTAACTGGTGTAAGGTAGTATCTCAGTGTGGTTTTGATTTGGATTTCCCTGATGGCTAATGATGATGAACATTTTTTCATGTGTCTGTTAGCCATTTGTATGTCTTCTTCAGAGAAGTGTCTTTTCATATCTTCTGCCCACTTTTTGACTTGATTATTTGTTTTTTGGGTGTTGAGAACTCACATTTTAAAAAAAAATCCTTACTTCTTATGCACATTAAAGTTTGAGAGGTACTGAATTAATACATCTAAGTCTCAGGCTCCCATTAATAAAGTGAGGATAACAATAATGACCTCATAGGATATAGAAAGATTGAATGAGTTAATGAGTGTAAAGCACTTAGCACAATGCCTTGCATACACCAAGCACTCAGTCATCTTAAACAAACAAGGCTTAGATTTCTAGACCTACATAAAAAGAACTAAGAGAATGAGGGGCACCTGGATGGCTCAGTCAGTTAGGTAACTGACTCTTGGTTTGGGCTCAGGTGGTGATCTCATGGGTCCTGAGATTGAGCCCCCAGTTGGGCTCAGTGCTCCACACTTAGCAGGGAGTCTGCTTGAAGATTTTCTCCCTTTGCCTCTCCCCCCACTCACATACTATCCTCCTTCCCTCCTTCCCTCCCTCCCTCCCTCCCTCTCTCTCTCTCATTCTCTCTCTCTGTGTCTCATAAATAAAATAAATCTTAAAAAAAAAAAACTATGAGGACAATAAAAAGAATCATCTGGGAGAAACTAACCTCCCCCCATTACCAATGTTTTTTGTGAAGAAATAATTTCTGAATTCTGGCTGAGAACACAGGGATTCGTCTTTTTCCTCCCTTCTCTGTGTAGCAGTATGGGTCCCACCAGAAAGGACCCATCAGAGGGGGGCCCCTGGGGAGGACTGCAGCGAGGCTTCAGCAGCTGATGTGGAACCATGTTTGCCAAGTGCCTAGCGTCTTGCCTCACACATAAGAGGTGCTCAATAAATTGCATCTTTTGTATCCCACCATTAACTTCCTATAAATGAGTCTGTGAATCAAATCGAGCCTTATTCTTGAGCTTTCTGAGTCAAAAAACCCAGACTCTGAAAAAGCATTTTTTCCCTAGATCATTTATGACACATACTGGGGAGTAAGGAAGGAGGGAGAGGGAGGTTGCTTGCTTGTCTACTTGTTGCTAGATTTCATAACATTTGCATTTTTCTGCTTATAAAAATAAAATGTACTCTCACACAGGAAATATTTAAAAAGATAATTAAAACCATCTGAAATCCTGCTACCCAAGAATGTTAGCATGCTGTCTCTTTTCTTCCATACTCTCTCTGGGTGGTTGTATATACTACATTTACATAATTGGGTTGGGTATATACTGAATACGCAGTTTATGGATCCTGCTTTTTAAATTTCACTTAACATTTTATTGTGATCATCTCCATATCAATAAACAGACTTCAAACAAATGCTTTTTTTTTAAAGACTTTGTTTATTTGAGAGAGAGAGAGAGAAAGAGTGCGTGAGCTTGGGGGAGGGACAGATAGAGAGGGAGAAGCAGATTCCCCCCAAGCAGGGAGCCTGATGCAGGACTCCATCCCAGGACCCTGAGATCATTACCTGAGCCAAAGGCAGACACTTAAGCTACTGAGCCACCCCGGCACCCCAAACACTTTTTAATGAAGACCCTAATAGTTTTCAATTATGGCTCCACCATCATTTATGTTACAATTCCTCTATTTTTGGTCATTTAGGTTATTCCCATGTTTTTGCTATTATGAGTAGTATTTCAATTATGTCTTTAAAGATAAAGCTTTGGCTATATTTCTGACTGTTTCTGTCTGATTGTTTTCTTGGATGTTAATCCCAATGAATGGTATTTCTGGTGTACAGGGTATGAGATTGTCAAAATCCTTGATATGTATTGTAAAATTACTTCCCAAAGGGCTACATTAACTTGGATTCCCACTCACCATTGTGAAATATTTATTTCTGTGGCCTGAATTGAGTATTACCAATTTTTTCATCTTTATATTTTAAATAGGCAGAAAAGTATCTCATTTACATTTTCATGTCTTTAATCCCTGGTGAAGTTAAATATTTTTCTAATCTTTATTGACCATTGTCATTTTATAAATGATCTGTTTGTGTCTTTTACTTATTTTCTATTGCAAATTTTTGGTATAGCCTATTGGTTTATAAAAACTCTTTTCTTACTGAAAATACTAAATATTTGTAATGCATGTTGCAAATATTTTGCCAGACTGTCCTTCACTTTTTAATGTGGTTATGACAATGTAATATACTGAATTTTAAATCGTCCTTACAGTCTAATCTATTTTTTGTCCTGTGTGGGTTTTTCTTGTTTTTGTGCTTAAAAATGTCTTCACATCCCACAAATCAGTTAAATAAGAGCCTATTTTGTCTTTTAATTGTTCATGGCTTTATTTTTTATACTCAGTCCCTCGCTCAAGCCAGATTTTATTGCATTATAGAGTAAGTAAGGTCAGAAACTAACTTACAGTTTTTTCCTCAAATAGCCAATTTTACCATATGTTGAATAAAGCATCTGTTCCCAACTGGTTTATAATGTTCCATTATCTCATACTACATTTTTTTATTTCAAGTTTTTATTAAATTCTAGTTAGTTAACATATATGGTAAAATTGGTTTCAGATGTAGAATTTAGTGATTCAGGACTTACATATAATAACACTCAGTGCTTATTACCACAAGAGCCCTCCTTAATGCCCATGGCCCACCTCTCCTCCAGCAACCTTCAGTTTGTTTTCTATAGTTAAGAGTCTTTTATGGTTTGCCTCCCTCTCTTTTTTTTCCCTTCCCCTATGTTCATCTGTTTCGTTTCTTAAATTCTATGTATGAGTGAAATCATACGCTATTTGTCTTTTTCTGACTGACTTATTTAACTTAGCATGATACAGTCTAGCTCCATCCATGTTGTTGCAAATGGCAAATTTCATTCTTTCTGATGGCTGAGCAATATTCCATTGTGTATATATACCACATCTTTTTTATTCATTCATCCATCGATGGACATGTGGGCTCTTTCCATAATTTGGCTATTGTTGATAATGCTGCTATAAATATTGGGGTGCACATGTCCCTTCAAATCTATATTTTTGTATCCTTTGGGTAAATACCTAGTAGTGCAATTGCTGGGTCATAGGGTAGTTCTATTTTTAACTTTTCGAGGAACCTCTGTACTGTTATCCAGAGTGGTTGTACCAGCTTGCATTCTCACCAACAGTGTAAGAGCATTCCCATTTCTCTGCAACCTCACATTAACTGTGTTGTTAATTTTAGCCATTCTGACAGTTGTGAGGTGGTAACTCATTGTGGTTTTGATTTGTATTTCCCTGATTATGAGTAATGTTGAGCATCTTTTCATGTGTCTGTTGGCCATCTGCCTGTCTTCTTTGGAAAAATGTCTGTTTGTGTCTTCTGCCCATTTCTTAACTGGATTATTCATTTTTGGGTGTTGAGTTTGATAAGTTCTTTATAGATTTTGGATACTAACCCTTTATCAGATATGTCATCTGCAAATATCTTCTCCCATTCTGTAGGCTGCTTTTTAGTTTTGTTGATTATTTCCTTTGCTGTGCAGAAGCTTTTTATCTTGATGAAGTCCCAATAGTTCATTTTTGTTTTTGTTTCCCTTGCCTCCAGAGACATCTCTAGTTAGAAGTTGCTATAGCCAAGGTCAAAGAGGTTGCTGCCTGTGTTCTCCTCTAGGATTTTGATGGTTTCCTGTTTCACATTTAGGTCTTTCATCCATTTTGAACTTATTTTTGTGTGTGGTGTAAGAAAGTGGTCCAGTTTCGTTCTTCTGCATGTGGCTATGCAATTTTCGCAACACCATTTGTTGAAGAGACTGTCTTTTTTCCATTGGATATTCTTTCCTGCTTTGTCAAAGATTAGTTGACCATATAGTTGTGGGTCCATTTCTGGGTTTTCTACTCTGTTCTATTGATCTGTGTGTTTCTTTTTGTGCCAGCACCATACTTCTCATACTATTTTTTTGGTAAATATTGCTTCAAGATATTGTTTTCCATTCCATTGGTTCATTTACTAATTAGTGGATTATTACCATACTGTTTTCATTATTGTAACTTTCTAAGAATCTTAAACTTCTGGAGGTTGTACCCAGACTTTTGATATAATTGCTCAGTTAAAACTTCTAAACATTCTGGTTACACATTTTTAAAAAGTCACTAACCATTAACTCTGAGATATAAGAGCCTTTGTATCTTATCTCATTAAACAGACAAGTTCATTCATGTCAAAAAAGCTGAAATGACTTGCCCAAGATTTCTGACTCACTGGAAGCGGAGTTAGGATTTGAACCCAGACTGCTACAACCAGTTTAGAGCACTTTCCACCACTTCATACCAGTTTTTGCTTTCACAAGGTATCAACAAAATGCAACACTGGATGGTTTCAATTCAACCAGGGTGAGCATTAACAAAGATGCAAGTACTGTAATATGGTTCCTGATCCTGGGGGGTATGAATATGCTACAAATTTTTTCAGTAAAATATCAGATGTAGAAAATGTTGAATAAAGGGTAGAGAAGGAGGGAGAGATTCATTCCAGCTCGAGATTGGAGGTTTCCAACAAGGGATGACCTCTGTACTGAGGCATGAAGGTTGAGCCAAATTGAGATAGAAAGGAGAGGATGAACAGTACAGAACGGACAAAAACACAAAGGATAAAACAACAGTACCTTCAGGGGTTCTATTTTGCTCCCTCGCCCCCATGCCACCCAGCCAATCCATTAGCCCTACTGCTGACACCACTTTCAAAATAAATACTAACTACACAAGTTCTTCATCATGTTAGTGATCATCCCAGATAACTGAGTGTGTCCCTTCAAAATGCCATTTATCCCTGTGGTCCTGTCTGTCTGCTGAGCTCCCAGAACTGCCTCCCTGCATCCCCACCTTTCCTATTTACCTCGTTATTTCCAACTAGCTTTCACATTTGCATCCTAAAAAAAAGATCTCCACTTCTCTCAGAAATCCTATCTTCTGCAGAATCAAGTATTTGGGATAATAGGTGTGTGTTTCATTAATGACCCAATGAGGCTCTTAAATCAAGTACAGCAGGTGACAGTGCTTGCACATAGCATGATTTTCTGAACTGTCCATTCCATCAGATTCTTGAGTTCTTCCCTCCCCACTTTTCTAATTCTCTGGATTATGTGAATGAGACAACATATATGAAAACACTTTTTAAAACATAAATGACTCTCCATATGTCACTTGCCATTGAACCTGTGCAATGGCCCTTTTGACATGTACCACAAGATTGCTATTGTCTGAAGTTACCTGTTCTCACCTTCTCTGTCACAGTAATGGAACCACTGGCTTTTTAGGTGAGTGCATGGCTATATTAAAAAACAAACAAACAAAACTCAATATTTCCCAGACACTTTTGCAGATAGATGTGGCCAATTGGCTAAATTTTGTGTATGAGCAGAATAAATGTGACTTCAGGGTGCGTCTTCCTCCTCCCCGTGACTAGAATGTGGATGTGGCCATGCACCATCTTGGACCAGATGGAACAAGAGAACACCTTGAGAAAAGTGGAGGAAATACAAGGATCTGGGTTCCTACCACCACGGATCTTCAGTGCCATCCCTGAACTTACTAGATATTGACAGTTATGTATGAGAACTCATTTTCCAAACTTATTTTAGCCACTATTATTTTGGATCTCTGTTCTCTGTCCTCATTAATGCAACATGGATATGCCAGAAGTTTCACAGCTTCTGTGATTTTCAGCTCCTTACTCTAAAATGCTGGACCTCTGCTTAGCTCAGTTGGTCAAAGCACAGTGCTCAGATGAGAAGTAGCATCCCTGCCTGGGCCAGATAATTCCAGTTTCCAACCACCTCTAACGGACTTCTCTGTGTTGCAGATGAGAGTGTGGATAGACCTGGGCAAATATATCCCTTCCATGGCGGGTGAGAAGATTTCAATGAATCCACCACCTACAAAGAGTGGTGCTACATGAAAAACACAACTAAGAAGTGGAACACGATCCTATAGTCTAGTGTGAGTTGATGAGGTTCTTTCAGAGGCCAATTTGGCAGTACATATTAAAATTAAAATGCTAATGCCCTATAACCCAGCAATTTCACTTTTCAGTATCTATCTTAGAGAGAGACTCATTGATGTATGACAAAGTGGTATGTAAAACATTCTCATGGATAGTAGGCAACACTGACAGACAATAAATGTCTTTAGCATGTAAATGCATACTTTGAAACTTTGTGCAGGTATTTCTTTAATAAGGTGATTCATTCATACTGATTTCACAAGTATTATTGATTAGGACTATGGTAAAGTAAGAATTTAAATAAAAGCTATGAGTCAATTTTACATGGATATGGCACATATCATGAAGTTATAATCTGAATAACTTATGTTTGTGATAAACTGACATTCAGCATCCCACAGTAGGATTTATTGCTCTATGCCAAGCTCAGTGAAGAATTGTTGTTACATGTCTGTCATCTCCCCAATAACATGGACCTTGTTCTCCTTTGCATGGCCAGTGTTTTGCATAAAGCTTGTGCATAGAAACCTCTTACTGAGATATTGCCTATGAACCAAGTGACAGTTGTTTTGATATTGTGAATTGCAAGAGGGCTTTCTTCTGTGACAAATGGTCCCAGGGAGGTTTATGGTGGGGTTGACCTGCTTGCTGTAGATCAGTGGTTCTTGGCCTTGGCTGCATGTTAGAAACACCTGTGGAGGTTTGTAAACTCTCCATGCCAGGGCTGCAACCCAGACCAATTAAACCAGAATCTCAGGACATGGGACCGAGACCTCTGTATTATTCTAGACCCCAGGGTACTTTCAACACATAACCAAAGTTGAGAACCATGAATCTGGGTGATAAAGCTGCCACCAGCTATCCAAGTGACTGAAAGCCAGTGGATCTCAGGGAAAATGACAACACCCATAGATCCTCAGACTGTTAAGGACTTTGCTCTAGAATGTTCTGTAATGTTTCCCCTTTGGATAAATGCTGACTCTCATCACCTAAAGGTCACTGCCAAATCCCACTTTCTCACAGAGGCCTACTCTGATCACCATATTTCATACTGCAATCGGCCTCCAACCCCACCCCCATGGTGTTCCTGTTCCCCCTTATTCTGCCCTACTCTTTCCTTTTCCAAAGCACTTTTTACCCGGGAACAGATACCATTTACTTATTAATTACATTTATTGTTTATGATTGTCTCACCCCTCTAGGAGGTAAGCTTCTGGGACACAGGGATCTTTGCTTTCTTCCCTAAATATCTCAAGAGCCTGAAAATGTGCCACGTACATGGTGGGCACTTGGTAAATATTTGCTAAATGAATACAACTTAGAGCCAGCAAAGGCCTGCTGGAGCGTTTGCTCAACCCAACCTTCTCATTGAACTGATGACAAAACCGCAACCCAGAGAAGAGAAGGAAGGCATCCAGGGCCACAAAGCGAGGCAGTGGCTGAAATGGGACTAGACACCAGCCCCCTGAAATGGGACTGACTCCCAGCCCAATCCCCCTTCAGCCCAGTAAGCAGGTTGCCTGTTTAAAAGTGCACATGAACAGTTCCAAACTGCGAAACTTCAAGAGCAGCCTTTGTTTCTGCCAGGGTTTTCAAAAATCTCTTTGCTTTTAGAGAGCATTATCAGCATTAGGCCTTGATGAGTGTGATTCAAAATTTGGGAAGACTACTATATGCTGTCTGTGTAATCACTCAGAACCTAGAGACCATATAGAGACATTGGTTTTTACCAGGCTTTCCTTTTTCTCTTTTCTTTCTTCTTTCTTTCTTTCTTTCTTCTCTTTCTTTCAGCAATTTTTGTTTGTTTTTGTTTTCCCTAATCTGGGCTGGAATAAAGAAGCCATGAGATCTGCACTCTGGATTTTGTAAATGAGCCCGCTGCTCGTCGCACTTCCAGCAAGATAAGACCCAAATGGCATTTGCAGAAATGCTTCGCTATCTCTCAAGCAATCCGGCTCCTGTGTGGGCCCCTTGGTAACAGCTTGGCAAATCCGCAAAAGGAATGCGACTATATAGTTTGTGTGTGGACCGTGGAGTTATTATGGTTTCCAAATTGCCTAGCAGGTCATTAATCATAGGCCAAGATAGGCCATCACCACCGCAGTGGTGTGAAAGCGTCCAGCATAATGCTGGCGAAATCATGTTTAACAGGCAGCTCTTGCCGGCGTAGATATGGAAGGGGGAGAGGCAAGGAAAAAAAATCAGTCCCCTTTTAGGAAAGAAAACTTCTACTTATCTTTGATTTGCATTCAGTCCTCCCTCAATAGTCCTTAAGCCTGTTATTTAATTCATTTTGGTGCCAGGGTTCATCACAAAGCAAAAACCCTAAGCGAGACCTATGCAGTCTGTGACCTCCAAACCCCCTGTCTTTTCTTGTCAGTTCTATGTCATTTGTGCAGTTGAACTCCACCAATTTGAAATGCTGACCTCTTCCATAGACAACCTTATTCTCCTCCAATGAAAGAAAGGACCAGGGCCGACAAACCACTCAAGCGGAGATGGCAAGAAAAGAGAAAAGTGGTTGACTCGTAAATCAATTTCCACAGCCCACCCAAAACCCACACACACATTGAATTTGTATAAATTAAAAAAAAAATTGCTGAATGGATTTATAAAGAAGAGGGTTCCAAGAACAAAATAAAAAAAATTATGAATTGGGACCAGGAAGAATGAAGTCGGATCCCTGCTCCCAGTGAGCCCACACAGCACTGAGGGCCTCCCAGCACTCCTACACCTGGACTCCCTGAGGTTGCTTGAAAAGAAAAGTTGAGAATAAAAAGCAGGAGAAAAGTTCCATGTCACTGGCAAAGGCAACAAAAGAAAGGGGGTGGGGACACGACCAGAAAAACAGAACTTGAGTTGTGGAGCCCAGAACTGATAGGCGCGAGACCTGGGATGTGGACGCGGCCCGCGGGCACCGGGCTGTGCATGGGGACCCACGCGGCGCATCCCCCAGTGCTGGGCGCGGTCCCACCTGCCCCCGAATACAGCACTAGAATCATCTCCTGTGGCCTGTGATTTCACAGAGCCAGTGTTTTTTTCTTGCCATGTCTATCACTTCTCTTCGATTTTAGATCTTTTCCCATCAAAACCAATCACCAACTAGATAATGTTATTTAATTAAAATTTGCATTTATTGAGCACCTACTATGGTTTCTGCACTAGGCATTGAGGATATCAACCACAGCTCCTGTCCCAAATATCTAACAATCTACTGTGAACACAAAATATAAAAGCCCCTCTTACAGGAAAAAAAAATATGGAGAATAGAAATATGAGTTTCTCTTTTAACATATGAATCCATTTTTCCTAGATTCTCTCCACACCCCTCCCCCTTTCCTCACTATCTGGAATTTTTAGGCTGAGAAGAAGAGTCCCAAATCAGTTTGCATTCCTCTACAGATGTTCTTTCTGTTCTCTAGACCTTCTGACACCTATAAAAAAAAAAATTTAAAAAAAAAGGAAAAGAAAAAAAGTTCTCTTCTTGTGTCTGAAAATTGAGGTTTTTCCTTAATTTGAAGCACACACCAATGACCCCTTTTATTCAGTTACTTTTAAGACTTGGGGAGCATTGTTAAACAATTAATGAGGATTCACAAATTGTTAGAGTGAGTGAGAAGCATCATGGAGTTTCCTGGCTCCTTTTCTTAAGAGCTATTGTTCTCAGAGCTACAAAATGCTCATTGTAACTCCTAGTGGTCAATATGAAAATTGTCATCATTTCTCTTCCTGATACAGCAGAGTCTACTTAATAAAAGTGATTTGGGCAGTGTTTCTGAATTTTAAACACAATTCAAAGTCCTTTTGTTTTGGTCATTTCTTTAGGAAAAAAAAAGGAAGAGCTGTAGTCAAATAAATTAGGGAACATTATGATAAGGGCAACTAAATAGTAACGAATATGTAAAAGTTCCAGAGAAAAAGTGATTGATCTGTGTAAGGTGAGGTGAAGGAAGGCTTCCTGGAGGAAGCAATATCTGAACCAGAACTTTAAGGGTAAACGAATACACCAGACTAACAAAGAGGACATGTGCAAAGGTAATGAGAGGAGAGAAAGCAGGAGTGTGCAAGGGATTATAAAGTGTTTGGTGTTGCTGGGATATAAAGGTCAACAGGGATGATTGGAGATCTGGATGGGACAGCAGGCAGGAGCTAAGTTATCAACCATTCATAAGTGAGGCACTATCATGGGCAGTGGGAAAACCATAGAAGATATATGGTCACACTTCAGAGCGATCACTCCAGTGGCAGTGGTGTGGTCTGCATATTATTTTTAAAGTACTTGGTTGTCTGCAGTGTGGATTGGATGTGACACGAACAAGGGGTCTATCTCAGAGACAGAGACTCAGGGAGGAATGAGAAGGTCCTAAACAAAGGTAGAAGCAATGGGGCTGGGAAAGCAGGAGCTGAATCTAAGAGATAAATAGGGTCTCTAAAAGGTCTGGAAACAGAGGAAAAAAATACGTTTAAACAATATTATTTGTTACATTTTCAAATAACATGCTCCATATGTTTCCTTCAACCTCCAGACACTTTCACAGGCAAAATATCTCTAAATTAAAGCGTAATAGGTCTAATTCAATAAATAATTTGAATATTCCCCTGTTTTTATAGATTATTCAGATACTATATAGAATCTTTTGGATTTAACGATGCTTACTGGCTGCCAGTTGGAGAAGATGCAAGAGAGAATCTTGGAAATGACTCCTGGGTTTCTGGTCGAAGATATTGGGTGGATGGCAATATCAAAAATCAGATTTGGAAAGCAAGTATGGTATGTTCTTTCAATCAACATAATCTAAACCTCCTAAACAGCTAATGAGAGCTCGGTTAAGACCCTTAGAGGCTCTAGGAATGGGCAAAAATAGGAAGGACTGAACTTGGAGTTCCAAAACCAATGTCAGTATCATG
Organism: Phoca vitulina; assembly: GCF_004348235.1. Classification (NCBI taxonomy): domain Eukaryota; kingdom Metazoa; phylum Chordata; class Mammalia; order Carnivora; family Phocidae; genus Phoca; species Phoca vitulina. The sequence goes on along the minus strand of NW_022589722.1, from coordinate 16,397,706 downwards.
GGCTTAAATGCAGAATCCAGCAATGAAAGGAACCCGTTGGAAAAGATTCCACCTGGCCTTGATGGTTTGAATTTCTTGTCATCTTGAAATCTAACTGAGAACATAATCTTTTGAAAGAATATACCTGGCATCTTCTCCATGGGTTCTAATCTTGGAAATACCCCTTCCTGGCTGTGTGATGTTGGGCAAGTCAGCTAGTATCTCTAGGCCTCCATTTCACCATCTGTAGCTCAGAGGGTTGAAAGAGGAGACCTTTAAATATCCAGTGGCTCCACAAATAAAATTGATGTCGCTGTCTTGAGAAATCTGGTCTAGTTTCCAACCTAAAAGTATAGACAAATAAAGAAGACTGAAAGGACTGGGAACTTGGTACTGGGACTATGAATTGGTGTAAAGTGTCTCTTTTTTTTTTAAGATTTTATTTATTTATTTGAGAGAGAGAGTGCAAGTGAGAGAGAGCACAAGTAGGGTGAAGGGCACAGGGAGAAGGAGACTCCCTGCTGAGCAGGGAGCCTGACATGGGACTCCATCCCGGGACTCTGGGATTATGACCTGAGCCGAAGGCAGACGCTTCACTGACTGAGCCACCCAGAGGCCTGACTCTTTTTTTTTTTTTTTAAGATTTTATTTATTTACTTATTTGAGAGATAGAGAGCATGAGAGTGGAGGGAGGGGCAGAGAGACAAGCAGACTCCCCTCTGAGCTCAGGGCTCCACGCTGGCTCCATCCCAGGACCCTGAGATCATGACCTGAGCCCCTGAGCTGAAGCCAGACACTTAACTGACTGAGCCACCTAGATGCCCCAGTGTAAAGTGACTCTTGGGGTAGAATCTACTGTAGAGGGACCTTGAGTTTCTTTGAAACTCAATATTCATCCTCCTCTTCTTCCTTGCTAACGGAATCCCATTTGTGTTTGAAGCAACCACATTCATGGCTTTAAAAGTCCATTTCTGGCTACTTTTGCCCCATTCCATTAGCCATATGATATAGTTCAGGCCAAAGATATACAACTGGGGCTTACGGAGAAGGTTTCAGGAAGGTGCTTTAGAGAATAGCTTCAGCTGGCACAGCCCTCCTCTTTATCCTCCCCTTTCTTGCCTTAGAAACCAGACATGAACTGGAGATGGAGCAGTCATCCTGGGGCCACAAGGCACCCAGCCAAATGCTGAGTAAGGATGGAAAGCTAGTCAGCAACTGTGGCCTGAGAACATCCTGAGCCATCATACCAACTCCAATTCCTACAGCCTGACTTCTTGCTCAGAGAGAAAGGAAGGGAAGGAGGGAGGAAGGGAGGGAAGGAGGGGGGAAAAAAGGAAGGAAGAAAAGAGGGAGGGAGGGAGAGAGGGAAGGGAGGGAGGGAGGGAAGAGTGAGGAAGGGAAGGAAAGAAGAAGGAAGGAAGGAAGGAAAGGAGGAAGGAAGAGAAGGAAGGAGGAAGGGTAGGAGGGAGGGAGGGAGGGAGGGAAGGAAGGAAGGAAGGAAGGAAGGAAAGGAGGAAGGAAGAGAAGGAAGGAAGGAAGGAAGGGGCAAGTCCCTCATATTTGGTTTCACCATCACAAGTTGGGTATTCTGCACATTCCATCAAACCTATTTCTCATAAAAGTGATGCCTGACCTCTCCTATATAGTGATGAATAAGCCCATTTCCCTGCAACATTTAGTACGCTTGGGAGAACCAGATATAATAAATGACTGCTTCTGGAAAAGCTGTATAAAGATAAAACTAATTGCAATCCTCCAGGACAGAGACCATATTTTATTCATCTTTATAGCCCCAGTGCCCAATGTGGACATGACATACTTTAGGATCACAATCCCTATGAGTTAAATGAATGATGAAGAGAAGGAAATAATCTTTTTCCATCAAGAAGTTATTCCATCTATATGACAGCAAACATTCACCTGTGATGATTTGTCCATTAAGTCCATAGGACTGACTCTAGTCCCACCCATCCCCCAGGTCACCTAAACCAGTCTATGGGAACATCACATAGAAAATATAAGAAGGTACTGATTATTTCACCAGTGTGTCTGACAGGACCCAGGAAGAAACTAATCCTCAGGCTCCTAGAGTAAACCAAGGGCTCTTCTGCTACCATCCATGGCAAGCAATGATGACACTTACCCTAAAAGATGGAGCAGAGCTGGGGAGAGAAGTACCTGGGAGACCCAGAGGGCACCTGGGGTGACCATGCAGGAAGGCAGAGACAGAAGAAGGTCCTTCTTTTGTTCCCTCTCCTCTGCCACACTCCTCACCTGGAAATTAGCCTCTCAACTAATGCTTAGATCTGAACATCAGTTCCATTTGGATGTAAATAGTTTATCTGTTTAACCCCCTAACTAGGAAACGATTTTCACAGAGAAACCAAGAGTTAGCAGTGGCAGGAGAACTGAATGAGGGGACATGTCTTGCGAGACACAATGCAAACATCGCTACTAACTCCAGCTGCATCCATTTCCAGCCAGGACTCGAAGAACAGTTTCTAAAGTTACCCCACTTGTCACCATCAACATCACTCTAGAACAAGTATCTGCAAACTATGACCTAAAAAGCCAAATCCTGTCTTTGTAAATAAAGTTTTATTAGGACACAGCCACACTTTCACTTATATATTGTTTCTGCTTCTCTTACACTACAGTTGCAGAAAATAACTACTTTTTCCTATTTTTTTAGAAGATTTATTTATTTATTTGAGAGAGAGAGAGCAGGGGAGGGGCAGAGGGAGAGGAAGAGAACCTCAAGCAGACTCCCCACTGAGTACAGGGCCAAGAGGGGCTGGATCTCAGGACCCTGAGATCATGACTTGAGCAGAAACCAAGAGTTGGATGCTTAACAGACTGAGCCACCCAGGCCCCCCTCTACTTGTCACCCTTTACAGAAATAGTTTGATGACCCCTGCTCTTAATAGTTTGATGACCCCTACTCTTGTCGGTTTTTGTTGTTTCTTTGTTTTGTTTTGTTTTGTTTGTTTTGGGCCACCTAGCATCTGAGTGCCTTTCCCTCGAGTGCTCTTGGGCATTTTGGTAGAAAGCAGAGCCCGTCTCCTACTATAACCTTGGGCAAGGCCAGATACCACTTTCCCGGTCTCCCTTGCATCTGTGTCTCGGCCAATCAGAAGCTCCCACCCCAGATGTGGACTTGACAGCTAGGGGCACAAAGAAACAGAGACAGAAGAGAATTCATCTTTGTTACAACGGCAGCTGGGACTATGGCTATAGCCAACCAGTTTCCCAGCAATGGCACCACTGGGGCCAGCGGGACATCTAGTGTCTGGCCCTGGAGATGGTAGCAGCATAAATGGTGGTGTCCGGAGGCTGGAGGTACAAGTGGCTACAGCTTCACCCGACTGTTGCAGAGAATTATTTTAACCATGATCTTGGCTGCTCTCTGGCCTCATTTTCTAACCCTGGGAATTAGCCTTTCCAGTTACTCTGAACAACGGAAAGCCTTTCAGTGATTTTCTTTCAGTGTAAGCCAGTCAGTTTATCTCTGTTGCTTGCAACTGAGAGCTCTGACCAATAAAACCATCCTTTTTTCATTTTTATTTATTTATTTATATACTTTTAAAAGATTTTATTTATTTATTTGAGAGAGGCAGACAGATAGTGACAGAGATCACGAGCAAGTGGGGAGGAGACGGAGAAGCAGACTCCCCAATGAGCAGGGAGCCTGACAGGGGGCTCGATCCCAGGACCCTGGGGTTATGATCTGAGCCAAAGGCAGACGCTTAACCGACTGAGCCACCGAGGCACCCCTAAAACCATCTCTTTTTTTTTACACTTGTAGAGCAACTAGAAGATTACAAATCACCATCACATAACCTGTTTTGTTCTTATGACAACCCTGTGAAGTGTGTTTTTATGCCCATTTAACAGATGAAGAAACTGAGGCTAAGTGAGGTCAAGCAATCTCTTTCAGTTGACACTTGGAGTCCCTTTTAATGCAAACGTGGAATCTTTTTCTACTATGCCAAGCAAACAGAGCTCTAACACCAGGCACATGCTCATTTGGTTATACTTATAAATTAAACAAGTCTCGTCTCTTCCTCAAAGCCCACAGAGGGTTGAGAGCTCTGTTAATGCTTACCGGCATCTTGTCATTTTTTGCCTCCTTTATTCCAGTCCAGGTGGCTTTATTTTTTCATTTGAAAATGTCATCAGCACGTCATTAGCAATGCACTGTTACCTGGCAGTAGGAAGAAGCATCCTAGGCCATATGGCTGAGTTTAATCTACATGGTCACGGTGTAATCCCGTTGAAATGGCTTCCCTTTGCAATCAAAACCGAATTTCACACTTTACCAAGATGGGGACAGCTCTTGTCTTCCCCAGAGTAATATAGATCTCCCCAGGCAGCCAAGGCCAATGGAAATGGCTTTCTTCTCTAGGCCAGCAGCAGGTGGGGAGCAGGGCTGGGAGGTCAGCATGAATGGGAAGAGGTTGGAAACGAACGAGAGAGGCAGGAACGCTTGGGGACTCAGAATCCAAAGTAATCCTCCGCATTCCCCACCTACGGATTACCATTAGGGATATTCAACCCCTGGAACTTTGGAAAAGTAAATTTGGGGTATAAATCACCTTTATGCTATTGGTCATTTTATCTCATTCACAGTTGTCATTTCTAAAGTTGGTTATCTGACTTCTCCCCCCAGAAGGGCTAACATTACAATCGCTGTCCACAAACTGCCCTTATATCAGAACCACTTAGTTAATCAGACTCTCCAAGAATATGTATTTTAAGCAGATAGGCCCCCATTTATTATAGTGCGGCTCCATTATAATGCAGTCTAGTGTATGAGAATCACTGGTGTAAGTAAATATGAAAAAAAATTGAATGTCACCAATGAGGTAAGACAAGCAGAATGAAAGAAGGAGACATCACTTTAAAAGAAATACCAATTGGTAAAGTTGTTTGTTTAAAATATAATAATACCTCATGAGGCCATGAGGAAGTTGGTCCTCTTCACCCTTGCTGGTGAAATTGTAACTTATTCAGCCTTTCTGAAGGCAATCCGGTAACATGAATCCAAAAGTCTTCAGAAAACACATTTCCTGTAGCAGGACCATTCTCCTTCGTCAGATATGTCCTATAACCATGTAGTTATTTGGTTATAAAGTTTTTCGTCACAGGATTTATTCACAAATAGCAAAAAATAAAAATAAAGGAAAAGAAATCTCTGTGTAAAAATACAGATTAGTTAATATATTACGGTATATTCAATTAACATTTGAAGTTATTTGTTGTCATAGAAGACTATGATGAATCAGAAACATGTAATTACAAGATTTTTTAATGTCTTTCTTACCCCACAAACTGTAAGGGTGGGGGTCACGTTGGTCTCTCACTATAGTATCCTGAGGGCCTAGAATAGGGCTTGGGAAAATATTTGTTGAATTAATAACTAAACTGATTTATGCTCATATTTTAAGTAGAAAAGTGAATTGTATGACACCACTTTGTCAAAAAAATATATAGGTAATTGTATATTGACTGGTTTTCTCTGATTGGTAGAATTATAGGTGATAGCTATTATTTTCACTTATGAAAAGATAGTTATTATATCACAAATCCATAAATCTACATAAATTTCCATAAATATACATCCCCATTTATAATTCTATACAATATACCATCATATAATCCTGCCAATATTTATTTGAAGCAGAACTCCAACATTAAAGTTACAGGTTGTTTTATATTTTCAACACTTTAAAAAATACTAATACTACTATAACACACTTTGCTGTGCGTCTTTTGAGCATATTTGATTTTTTTTCTTCCTTAGGAAAAGTACCAAGAATTAGAATTAGAATGTCTATTTTCATTTGTAGAGGATCTCCGGCAACAAATAAGCTGTTCACTGAAATGTTTACCCTCTTTAGATGCTGCAAAATAAATTCCCTTCATTTGTGTGTCCCAGTGAAGCAAGGTAATATTCCTGAAGATGGAGAGGTGGGTGCAAAAGAGGTTTCTTGGCCACTCCAACAGCAAAGGACTGTTTGGGGAAAGAACCCAATGTGGGCACTGCGTTCTCTCCAAGCCTTGCTTCCATCCCCTTGGGAAGTGGAGATATGATGAACTGTCTGAATGCTGAAGCTGGACTGGCAGCCTGGCCCCCTCCCGGGACTGTGATGTTTGCTTATGCTGTTTTTTCACGGAAAAGATCTCATCATTAGTTTATATAAACCACCACTAGCTGCATCACTGTGGTTCTATAAACCACAGGTCTCACTTCAGTAGTGTTCTATCATGTGCTTGTGGGGGGTGCTCCTAAGGTTGGCCTACGTTTCAAACATGACTGCATTCTGAACATCTTCAGGCAATGTCATATTTTCATTAAATATGCTCAAAGTAGACCTTGTGCTTACACTCCTCCATTATTTCGGCCAGCAGTCCATAAGGTAATGATTATTTATCAAGGACAGACTCTGTCTTCTGGAAGATGAAGACGGTTGCTCAGAGAATGAGGAAAAAAGAAACATGTGGGAGAGACAAAGGGCATGAAGAGCATCCCTGTTCTCTGGAAACCCAACCATCCCCACAAGGAACCAGTGGAAAAACAATGATGGAGAAGCTGACCAACTGTTGCAGAATTTATTAAACATTCCTGGAATTATATAAAGCTTTGCTGGTTTTCTTTCTTTCTTTCTTTCCTTCTTTCTTTCTTTCTTTCTTTCTTTCTTTCTTTCTTTCTTTCTTTCTTCTTTCTTTCTTTCCTTCTTTCCTCTTTCTTTTTCTTTCTTTCTTTCTTTCTTTCTTTCTTTCTTTCTTTCTTTCTTTCTTTCTCTCTCTTCCTTCCTCCCTTTCTCTCTTTCTTTCTTTTTTTAAATTGGTGTTTAGAGCTGGTGGGTGGGTGGAATTATAGCAACGGGGTGACAGCAATCCCAGAGGCTTGAGAGTTGATGCCAATTTAAGTAATCTTACCAGTGAGAGATGCAATGGGAATGAAGGTCATCCCTTGAATTTCTAAAATGATTTTCTGAAAATTTTCCTTCTAAGGCTTGGAGAAGAGGCCAAAGTTCTGAATCACTCTCAAATGCTGAGAGGATAAGGCTCCTAGGAGGAAAGCACAATGGCCAATTCTAACTTCTAGTGCTTACTTTCTCCTAGCAAAGCGATCACTTCCTGGAGCTTCATTTTTGCCTTCCACAAAATGGGCTGATAATTTCCTGTCTGCCTCATCAGGGAGCAGTAAGCAATACCAAATCATTCTGCTCTTACTAGAGGGTGACTGCTCACTTCTTGGAGGCCCTGAAACTCTTCCATACCACCAGACAGTCTCCCTAAGACCCACCCGCAGAGATTCTGCTTTAGCTCATACCATCCTTGGGCTATGAACACAGAACAACAGAATACAAAATTGCCTGAAGACTTAGCTACAGTCATCATTGCATCCATGGATCATTTTTGTTTCATTGTTTCATGGATGTAATTGCATGTGTGGCATATATTTTCCTGGTACACAAAAATAAAAGACTCTATACTATTTAATTTCCAAGTGAATTTTCTTTTTCTTTCTTTTTTCTTTTTCTTTTTTCAGAGAGGTGGGGAGGGGCAGAGGGTAAAGGAGAGAATCTTAAGCAGTCTCCATCCAGGGCAGAGCCTGACGTGAGGCTCAACATGGGGCTCGATCCCACGACCCTGAGATCATGACCTGAACTGAAATCAAGAGTCAGTCGCTTAACCAACTGCCCCTCCCTGGTGCCCTTCAAGTGAATTGAGTAATATACTATGCGCTAGATACCATGCTAGGCACATTTCCTTTTACACATTATTATTTCCATTTATGCAGATAAGGAAACAAAGATTCAACTCCCTAGTTAATTGATGGTACATGGAGAATCCCAATCAGATTTCTTGACCCCAAAATCGAATATCTTCTGGAACAAAATTATGGTCAAAGAAAATCAAAAGGACCATTCTAAGGAATCCCTCCTTTCTTCCTTCTTTCTTTCCTTCCACAAGTTTTTGAGTGTCAAGCATGGGCCAGATGCTGTTCTAGAAGCAGGAAATATTCTTGGTAATATAAGAAAGATGGTGAAGAACATCTCACATGTCAGTTGTGTTTTCAGAAGTGGACCAAGTTGGTCTCTGGATCTTCTTGGAAAAACTATGGGCTAGATTATGGTTGAAAGAACATGGAATTTGGAGTCAGGCAAAACTGAATTTGAATCCTGACTTGCCACTACCAAGCTGTATGGGCATGGAGAAGTCATATAGTTTTTCTGAGCCCCTCATTTTTTTCCATCTATAAGGTAAAAGTGATAATACAACACCTTATCGGATTGCTCTGATTATTAACAAAATAAGATGCCTGGCACTTGGAAAATGCTCAATCAGAAGAGATGAGGGGGTGGTCATGTGTGTAGATTTTTAACCATGGCCACTGCAAGAAACAGGCCTCCTACACTGCCCTGGTTTGGGAGTGCTGTCCATGTGCCCATCCACAGGACTATCTTGTATGATCTCTCCCAGGCATCTTGTGCTGACTCTTAGAAAGAAGAAGCTAGGGTTATTTTTGCACACCCTGACACGGCAGAAACCACACTTAGGCAGGATCCATCTCCTTTGGCTTTCAAATCTCTGCTCCTTTGGCTGGCGGGTGCTTCACGGGGTGGAGGGCCAATTCGCCATGGCGGTTTGTATCTGCAGCAGGCCTGACAGGCTGGGAGAGGAAGGCGTTAATGTTTTCTGACAGGCAACCCCTAATTGTGGGAGCTTTTCTTCTCCGGCTTTCTGTGAAATTCTGACTTAGGCGAGCAGCATAACAAAGTGGTAGGGCATTGAGCAGGGCTTGCACTACACTGAGCTGGGGGGGGGGGGGGGGGGGGGCTGGCCCGGCATTATTCATGAAGACTTTCAGCTGTTTTTGTCTTTTAACTAACCTTTGAGTTTGATCAGAGGGCTGGCCGGCCTCCCTTTTGCCAAAGGCCCTGCTGGCACCTGGACAATGGGGACAGACTGTTTTTCCTAGTAAAGAGCGATAGCTGGGGGAGGCCAGGGCTGAGTGTACTGGAGGTGGGAGGAGAGGGCTGGGGGTGAGGGGGAAGCCAGCTTTACTTCTGTCTTGGTCTTGGGAGAGGGGTGATTACTGATAGAATTTCCAACTCCCCAGCACCAGCAGCCACTCTGATGGCCAACTCTAGGCTGAACAACTTTATCCAGGAAAATGCACACAGTGGGCTGGTTTTCTCATTTGATTTTCAAATGCTACACTCCCATTCCACCCAAATATTTTTCTTCTGCTCTTTCTCCTCACTCCATTCCCTCCTTCCAAAGGGCCCATTGACTGGAGTAGGGCTCCAATCTAGAAGTGTTTGGGTGTTGTTGCTAACCGTAAATAATGATGGGAAAAAGGGGAGAGAGTAAATGAGTGCAGAAAGGCGAGGGGAAGGAAAAAATAAAGGGAGAAAGGGAAGTGAGAGAGGAAAAGGAGAAAGTGACTCAAAGACGGGGAAAGACCCAAAGAAAGGCAGGCAGAGTGATCCGGGCACGGAGGCTCTGGGAGGGTGGGCTGAGCGGCGGCAGCGGTGTCTGCGGGCGGCAGGGCTGGGGAGCGCCCGAGAGCAGCGGCGCAGCCTCCCGGCCAGCCCGCAAGGGAACAGGGCGCGAGGAGGGGGGGAAAGGGGGAGGTGCTCTCCAAGAGCTCTTGCTTTTGGCAGGTGCCGAGCTTTTGTCCCCGGCATCCACTTCCTGCCCTGACTGCCCGGACCAGGGCCCAGTCCTCTCCAGCGTACTTTGCAGAAAGTGACTCCCTTCAAGGAGTGTGGGTTGGCGCCTTTTCCCCCCATCTCATTCCCAAAATAGCCCTGGTAGCCAGCGCATCAAAGGCGGCTTTGTGAGCGGCCGCCTGCAGGCTGCCTGGAGGGGGGGCGCACGTGGGGCGTTCTGGGAGCGCGTCCCACTCCCCTCTCCAACCTCTCTCTATTCTCCCATTCATTCTTCTCTCCTCTCCTTCTTTGTCTCTTTCTCCCTCTGCTTTTCTCCTCTTCTCTCTCCACCTCTCCCTCTCTCCTCCCCTCTCTACCCCCGACTTTATTTTGGAGTTTTTCTTCCTCCTCTCTTCTGCCTCCCCCCTTCTCCCCTCTCTTCCTCTATCTTCCATCTCTCTTCCCCTTGTTCTCTCCCTTTCCGATCTCTCTCCCTTCCTCCATCTCTCTCTTCCCCTCTCGCCCACCTCCTGCCTCTTATTCCCCTCTCACACCTCTGGGCTCCGGCGGCGCCCACGCCCCCTCTCCCCTCCAGCCCCCAGCCACCCGCCCCCCCCCCACCCGCAGTCAGGTAGCGGGGCGAGGGCGGCGCGCGCAGCTGACAGCGGACGCATGCCTGCAGCCAATCAACGCTCGGATGCGCTGCAGCTTGAATAAATCATTAAACCTGACACGCGCTCGGGGCCCGCGCTCGGCGCAGCAACTTGCTTCCTGCCATTAACCTACACACCCTCTTTTGTAACAACCTAATCTTGCATACAAAGGAAGAAGGAATATAACTTCGACCTGCCTTAGAGCCCATCCCTTTGCATGCGCCTCAGGCAGAGAACGTTAGTGTCAGCGAATCCACGTGCCTCCCAACCTTTGACTCTGATAACCTGGAGTTTTCGGGGGAATCCGAAAACGGATCATTTCTCGGCCCAGGAGTAGAAACAGAGAGAAAAAAGTTCAGAGACTTCTCAACAATTGGAAAAGGAAAATAGGGTTTAGGGCATTCAATATATCAGAGACACATCCATAGTGTTTTAAAAAGAGGTTGCAATAAAACAAGCTTCTCGGAGAGCTCACTCTAGAAGATATAAATGAAGACAATTAAGTCCTAGAAATGTTGACTAAACTTAATAATTTGTTCCTCCCTTTCTAAATGAGCACATAAATGGCTGCATGAATGAATGAGTGGCTTCCCCACCAAGGCACGGTCTTTGTTTATCTTAGTGCCAAAGCCTCCAGCACCACCTTTCTACGTGGTTCAGGAAGATCATGAGAAGCAGTTATCTCTTGCACTATATTTCTTGCATTGACAACTCTAAAGCCCTTTCATTTTCTGCTTATCAAGGGAAGGTATTATCCTCATTTTCCAGAAGAGAACACTATAAATGACTTCTTTTGCGAATGTTGGAGTAAGTCATTCCTAGCTCAAAAAGATGAAGTGATTTTTCCAAAGTTAGGTTTAGAACAGAACTAAGTTCACCTCTGCCCTAATTAGTTTCCTACTGATAGCCCTATGAGTCCCTGGAAATCTTACACAAAACTAATACATGCCTGAGATCCTGTGGGAGAATAGCCCATGCACCAGCCAAGGTCAACAGAACCAGATGGCACACTTGAAAGGGTAAATGAAAAGAGTTTAATGGGGAGAGGAGATGTGGGTGGGGCTAAGGGAAGAAAATGGTGCAGCACCCTGAGACTACTAACAAGGGGGAGCCATTACCTCCTCTGTGCCTGAAGGAGCAAGGGGAAGAAGCTGTTACTACGTCTCAGCACAATCTGTTGTTGTGGGAGAGAGGCCTCCTGACAAGAGCTGTGGCTCCTAGACCAAGGAGCAGAGCCATTGCCAAAGCAACTGAGTCCAAGCAGTGAGGAGCAAGGATCTAAAGGACCCAACCTACCTCCCCTACTACCTCTCAATCTCCTATTGGTGCCTCCTACTGGCCAAATCCAACAGAAAGCCAGAAGACCAGGGAGCTCTAGTGATGAAGTCCATGACAACCAGCCTCCTGAAACACAAAGCAGAGCAGAGAAGGTGGGTTTGGAGGAGGAAAGGAAGATAAGCAGCACTGCTCTCCATCCAACAGGGCAGACCATCCATTCAGTCAGCAAATACCTATGTCCCCAAGGGGCTGTGGAGATGCCAGAGCACAAGACCAGTACAGTCCCTGTCCTCCTGGAGTTTACCATCTAACAGGGGGCAGTTGAGAGCAAACATATAAACAAAGATTAGTTTTTTCACATAGTAGTTAATGCTGGGAAGGAGAAACAGCAGAATGGATAGAGAGTATGAGTGGCCAGGGGAAAGCTGCTTTAGTTAGAGTGTTCAGGGAAATTTCTTGGAGGAGGTGGCATTTGAAGTAAGGTGAGCTGACCTTCCCAGTAAAGCCTACCTTAACTCCACATCTACTGCCAGACTTCTTTCTATGTGGTTTGCGGGTCAGCCTCAAATCTAGGCTGTGATTTAGATGCATCAGCGAACCAATCCTGTGAAAATGAGAGGCAGGACTGGAAGTCAAGAATAACAACTACAGGCACTCACATTTACACAGAGCTTGTAACCTTCCCCACAATCCGGCGCTAACTGCTTTATATTTTCTCCTCTTGCTGCGGTGGGTACCATCAACCCCATGTTACAAACAAGAACACTCAAGCTGGGAAGGAATTGAACTGCTGTTGTTTCCGTGTTCCAACAGCCCCAGCTCTGCAAGAAGAGCCAGGTGGGAATGCACATGCCACTCCCTCCTTCCTATTACATCTCAGTCCTATTCCTTGGTTGCTTGCTCTTTGCAGAGAGCAGACCGGCTTCTTCTCTCTTCCTTGGTGGGCCTGCCTGATGTGAACTTGAGCTAGGTTTCTCTCCAGACACACGCTCCTACTCCCAATTTAAAAATTTTAAAAGGCTTTGTCAGGGAGGTGCAATGTGCGTCCCAGCAGCCCCAGCTCAGCCTTTGATCATAGTTCGGCAGCCAGCGGCAGGTCCGCTTTTTTCTTTCTCTCGTGCACTGCCCGCTCCTCCTCGTCAATTTCAGGCGCGTCTACAGTCTTAACTCGGTGGTCTCCGGGCCATTTTTTGAATAGGTAAGATTTCTCAGTCAATAAAGTCAGGGCAGTTTTCTTCTCCAGTAGCCCACTCCAAAAAAAAAAAAAAAAGAGAGAGAGAGAGAGAGAGAGAAAGAAAGAAAAAGAAAGTGAGGTGGGGGCTAGGACGGGGGAGAGGCCGCGATTGCTAGCCGCTGGGGTCTACATTTTGTATTTCGCTGACAGCCCAGGGCCGCTGCAAAGCCCGCGGCGCAGCCAATGGGCAGCGGTGATTTATGGAGCTGACTAATGCTGGCTGAATGCGGCCTGTCAGAGCGTTATGAAAGGCTTCCCTTCCTCGCACAAGCCCCGGCTTTGTGTTGCTAAGCGATTAGAGCAGATGTAATGAGATTTTGCCCAATCCCCGCTTTGCCCTTTCCTAGCTTCGGCAAAATTGTGTGTGTTTTTGTGAATTTTTAGAGTTTGCCTTCGCATTGTGGCAAACAACGGCTAACTTTGCCTCGAGTTTAACGAGACTGGATATTTCCCATTCAGAAGTGAGTAAAAGAACACCTGTCTTCACAAGGAGAAGGGGGAAAAATCCCCTTTGTGGGGGCTGAAACATTATCCTAATGTTATATTCATAGCCATAAATGACTTGCTACACTTTCTTTGCATACCTTATCTGGAAACTTGCAAAGGAGCTAAATTAAAAGAAAAAGAAATGGGGGGGGGAACCCCAGCTCTGGTCCTCCAAATGAGAAGATAAAAATAAAAGCAGGCATCACAAAAGCATTACTTCCCGCAAGTAAGCTCTAAATTGGCCCACTGCTGGCAGAAAGTCCGATTATTTATGGCGATGAGGAATTTACTGATTTTTTTTCCCCTTAATTACGCTCATCTCTTTGAAAGGGACTGAAGCTTCAATGTGCATTCTATAGAGGGTCATTTAGCAAAATGACATCAGACGCTGTGGCGTGCTCCATGCATCGCGGCTTTAAAAAATGATTATTCTGTGCCACTAAATGGTATAGATGTACCAACACAGACTAGATTTTTAACTCTGGAAGACGTGCTGGCTCTCCGTTCTTTGTTGGGTTTTGTAAGATGCATTTTGCGCTAGGCTTTCCGCTTGGCTGGAGACACGCAAACTGAATCTGCAAGTAATGCAGGCGGCGAGCGAGGAGCCGGCGAGAGAGGGGGTAGGATTCTGATCACGTCCTTGCTAACTGACAAGAAGCAAGCCAGCCAAAAACCCACCAATTTCTTTTTGAATCTTGGTAATTGGGTACTTTTACACGCAGCTCACGCTATTCGGATAGAGTCACAAGCTCAGATAGGCCAGTGTCTCAAAGCGACCACACATTTCTAAGGCTTTTATTCATTTAAATCTAACTCCTTCTACAAGGAATTCCTATCTTACGTGTCCTTTACTTAAAATCAATATGGAAAGTGTGTGGAGTGGGGCAAAGGAAGAGAAAACGTGTGCCTAGGAGTGAAGGAAGAACACACCCATCACTGGGAGGACTGCGGGGGCTACCTCCCGCAGGCCCAAGCTCCAGTACCACCAGCCTTCCACCCAGCCCTAATGTCCATTATTCCATCCAGTCTTTCCAGTTTCACAAAAAGAAACTCCGAATGGGGGTAAGGGTTAGAAAGTAAGGTGAGGACCCTCTCTTTCCAGTTCACATTCTGGGGACTTTTAAAAATATACAATCGTCTCATCAAAAGATGTCGCAGCCATTATTCAGCACCTGTTCTTTAGGTGTACGTGCATGTTTGCAGCATAAAAGGGGAAGAAAGCTGTCTTTGCTTTGTACATCTTATGTAGGTCTTTTCCCTCTACATTCATTATAGAGTCACCTCGGGTAGGACTGGTCATAGCACTTATCTTTCTCATTTCTGCCACTTGGCATGTTTTATACCACCCTCTTGTCCCCCGCCCACTCCTTTCCTTTGGCATTTCGAAAATAACTTGGACAGGGACAGCGGAGTCAAGGAAGACTTGGAGGCAGCTGATTATTTTCATTTGTAAAAAAAGAAAAAAGTTTTATTACGAAACTAGTTTGTATAAAACAGGGTTATACACGTTTCTTGTAAGTTTGTAATAAAACAGTAAGAAAAAAAAAAGGCAGTGATAGAAATTTCCCAAAGGGCAACCTATCAAAACCAACTGGCTGCCATACTTTACGTTTGGACAGTAGCTGCATAAACTTTGTTCTTCTTGAACAGTATTTAATAACATCATTAATACATTAACAAAGTTTCTATAAAGTAAGACACATTGGTGCTGAAGTACATCTGGTGGCGTTTTGATCTCACCTATGAGGAGAGTTCTTTACAAAACCACATAGGGGAAATGGCAGTTGTAACGTGAACTACACATCTAAAATATGCAGAGGTAATAGCATTACATGTTAAAGTATCAAGATATACACATTTTAAACCATTTGTACAAAACTCTATAAATTTTTTCTCTCTTTCTCTCTTATGTACAAAAATATCTTAATATATCCCCAAACTGGTTAGGATAGATACAAATAGATTTTTCTTATAATAAAAAAATTCACAAAAGATTGGAAGCATTCTATGATGAAAATAGTAGAAAAGATGGTGTGAGGAAATGGGGTTTAGGGAACCCCCCCAAGGATCGGAGTTTCAAAGGACTGAGTAGAGCATAATTTCACTGCAGACAAATGTCCACAGCTTATTGGGATGGGGGATACTGAGACGAAAGACACCAACCCATTTCTACAGGACTAAGAACTGCGCTTTCAGAGAGGGCGGGGAGGTGAAGGCACCCTAGCAAGTGCTTTCTGTTCTGCCTGTTACTGGTGGGTGGGAGTTTCTACAGGGCTGTGCTGCTCCCTTCCGCCAGCAGCCCGCTGCTTTTGCACACAAGCTGCATTCTGCGCTCTGACTCAGGTCCTAGTCACCCTTCATAGCTCCGTAAATGATTGGAGTGCAAAGATAACAGTTCTGAGTGCATCCCCGTTTTTGCGAGAGAGCCTTGCTTCTCAGGCATGCATTGCTTAGTTGGTCTTGGGGTTGGTGGCCTGCTTTTATTTTGTTTTGTTTTTCTTTCCTTCTTCTCTTCTTCTTTTTTCTCCCTTCCAACATCGCTGACAAGAAAGCACTAAAGATGCAGGTTGTGCGGTCACCCTATAACTTAAGAAGAAGGGGAGAGGTTAGTGTGAACTTGGAGGCTGGCGGTGGGGGAAAGTGGAGGTTTGGGAGAGGATCTGTCAGGTAGAGCACCTCTTTTGACAGGTCAGAGTACTCGGTTCTCCAGCATCCCCCCCACCTCACCCCACCCTCAGTCCTTGGCGAACTGGGCAAAGCCACTCTCAGAGGCCAATACTGAAACTAACAAACCAGGATTTGAAGTCGACAAACTTTTTACAAATTCTTTAAATCAGCCACCCCCTCCCCCAATCTCCGTGGAGACAGTCCCCCTCCTCCAGACACTAAGACGGAGGAAAAATGAGGAAGATAAGAAAATCATCCTGTTCACTCCCAAATGCGACCTACCTGCCTCCAAAGTCCATTCGCACCAGGGCCTGACGAGGCCGAGCCCCTCAGAACCAGTTGGTGAAGTCGAGCAGCTCTTGCTCCTCGGGGCTGAGTGGGTCGTAGGAGCCCTCGTCGGACGAGTAGGAGGAGACCGGCGAGCCGGCCATGGAGTTCAAGTCGTTGGAGTAGCTGGGGGAGATGGTGGGCGACAGGACGCCAGCCTGGAAGGCGGCGCTCACCGCGTCGTGCTCGTCCAGCAGCTGCTGCAGCGCGCGTATGTACTCGACCGCGGAGCGCAGCGTCTCCACCTTGCTCATCTTCTTGTTGGCCGCGCCGTTGGGGACGTGCTCCCGGAGGGTGGCAAAGCCCAGGTTGACCAGCTTGACGCGGTTGCGCTCGCGCTCGTTGCGGCGCGCCACGGCGGCCGGCTGCTGCTGCGGCAGGCTGTAGCCGAAGCCGCTGAAGTTGAGCCGGCGTTTGCAGCGCATCAGTTCGGGCGAGGACGAGCGCTGTCGCTTGACTTGCTTGGACGCTGACTTGTGACCGCCCCCTGAGGGCTGGCCGTCGGCCGCCGGGCTCAGCTGCGGCGCCTGCTGCTGCTGCTGCGCGCTCTGCGCCGCCGCCGCCGCTGCCGCCGCCGCCGCCGCCGCTGCCGTGGCAAAGAAGCAGGCTGCGGGCGGCAGGAAGGGCTGCTGGGGCTGCGGCTGGGGCTGCTGGCCGGCGCCGCCGCTCTCCATCTTGGCAGAGCTCTCCATGCGCAGCGGCCGCCAAGGACTCGCGGAATGGGAGCAAGCGGGGACGCGAGGTGCGGACGCGCGAGGGGACACAGACAGGACTTGGGTGCACGAACAGAGAGGGAAAGAAGGGGAGAGATGAAGAGGGAGGCCGGAGGGAAGTTAAAAAAAAATACAAAATCCCCGGGAGACTTCTTAGGGTGGGAGCAGAGAAGGTGCAAACGCTTTTCCTCCTCCCTCCACTCCTCCTCCTCCCTCCCCTCCTCCCTTCGCGGGTTGGCTTCAGGAGCCTCGCGTGGCGCTCGCGTGTGAGGCTGCCGCTAGCGCCTTCTTGTTTAAAAAAAAAAAAAAAAAAGGCAGAAGAAGCAAAAGTCAGTGGTGAGCACGCTCTGCTGAGTCTCCCGTTCCTCGCCCCCTAGGGCTGCGCTCTCTTGCGCCGGGTCTCGGTCTCTCCAGCCGTGGCTCAGGCTGTTTTTATTATTTTGTTAACTCCCTTTCTTTCTTATTTCCTTCTTTCACTCGCCCTCCCTGGCCGGTCCCCTGTCGGCGCGCCTTCCACGTTCCCTGGCCAGAAGTGAGAGAGTGCTGGGCGGCCGGAGTGCGTCCGCCTTTTCAATGGGACACCCAGCCCCACGCGCAGCCCTGGCCCCGCCTCGCCCCCCACTCCCCGCTGCTGCAGCGAGCGGCTGCAGCCCCCACTCCCCCCCTCCTCCTACCTCCTCCTCCCACCCACTCCCTAAACTCTCCCTCCTCCTCTCCCCTCCCCCTGCCCGGTCCCTGCGCCCGCTCCTTGCAAACTCTCCATTCAGCCGGGTTTGTTGTTGCAGTGCGTGCGCCTGGCGCGTGCCGGACTCCCGGCTGAATAAACAGGCGGCGCGCTCAGGGCGGGCTGCAGCCGGGGGTGGCTCTAGAAAGGGGGGGGGGGGCAGCGTCGCTGGAGGGGCTAATGGCCCTGGGAATTGGGGGTGTATGGGTGGAAATGTTTGGGGTGAAGTGCCTCGGGATTCTCCTGAGAACTTGGAGCAAAGCACAGAGAAGGGTTTGAGCTGAAAAAGTGCCACGGGTCGGGTGTGCAGGTTGGGGAGAATGGGGCTCTATTTTTCCTGCTTTCTTCTCCTATCTACTGTCATTCTCTTCAGCGTCTTTGCTGTTTGGGGGAGCTGAAGCAAATTGGCGATTGAAGTTTAGAAAGATGGGGAGAACTCTCTGAGAATTACTGGACTGTTAAAGTAAATAAAAGTACTGTTAAGACTGGGTTCTAGTCCCAACACATCCTCTCGCTAGCTCTGTGGCCCTTAGTAAGTGGCATCCGTTCCGAGCCTCAGTTTCCTCATCTGTAGCAATAGGAGTTTGGATTAGATGGTCTCCAATGTCCCATCCAGGTGTAAAAACTAGGATCTGCTCCCCACAATTGAGCAAATGTGGAGGGGACCAACAAGACTGGAGGTGATCTCATTGAGGGGTGGTTGTGATCAGAGCTATACGTAGGTGTATGGCAGCAATACCCACCCCCCACCCCCCCCCGCATGACCTCGGTTGCCTGTAGCATCGCCCCCCTTCTCAAAGGATTATTTCCGGACCGGCTGGGGGATGCGTAAAGAGGGGAGCGCTCTGGAGTATTCCCATGGTGGATCTGAGAAAAGAGATGGGGAGTGGTGGAGGTTGAAGGGCCAGAGGAGCTTCTCAGCTTCTCTGGTTGTTCGGCGCCGCCGCAGGCACCTCGGCGGCCTTGGCGCAGCCTCCATCCCGCCCCAGGCGTGTGCCCGGCGGGCCGGTGGCAGGCGACTGGGAGCGGAGCCCGGCGGGGCCGCGTGCTGGCGCCGCGAGGGAGGGGGAGGCGCTTGCAGCGGTCGCTCGGCCGCTTGGACAGCGCCCACCCAGGCGCCCTTCCTGGGCCTCGGCCCTGGCGCTCTCTGGCCAGAGCCGGGTCCAGCTTTGGGGCGCCTTGGGACGCTGCTCTGCGGAGAATGCAGACCCAGCCACCGGTCCCATCTCTGCACGGCTCTGGTGGAGGCAGCAGAAGGAGGCTGGGGCGCGTCTCAGGTCGCGTCTACATAGACAGAAGGAAGAGGAGGGTAATCATCCGGTGGATTTGTTCAGTAGAGATAGACAGTTTTGATCAGAGACCTGAAAGCAGGGATGATTGTGGGGAATTATCCAAATAATCGTTTCTCATTAGACTTCCCTTTGTGGAGAAGGATCTTTCTAAAGGATCTGTGGGGGTGACCCAAGGAGCCGCCTTTGGTCTGTGTGACTGGCTGCGGGAGTGTTGCCAGAACAATAGCGGTGGTGATGGGCAGTAAGGACGGATGGCTCCGGAGATGAAGCACCGCTCTTCCCTGCCTTTGAAAACGTGTAGGTTTGGGAAGCATCGGACGGAACCATGCCAACAGAGACCAGTTCTGTAAACCTCCTTCCCCACACAGTCCCCTCCCCCACAGTAACCTGTGGCTTGACCCCACAGGACTGCTGGACTTGGTGGGATTTACACCTCTGTCCTCTCCTCCCACCCCAGGAAAGGAGTTGAGAGGACTCCAAGATCACTTTTGTGGAGGTCGTGGGGCCTAAAACAGAGCCACACCACCGCTTTCCTCCCCGAGGAAGCCTCAGACCACCTGGAGAAATAACGGTTGCTCAGGCACTCCTCCCCACCCACGTGCACCAGCTGTGAGCCCCGGGTGCAGGCCGCTAGGAGGCGTCCAGGAGAAGCCTCCTGTGCCCTATCCACTCCTCTGCAGCAAAATGTGGGGAGTCGCCAACACCGACGCATCTGAGGGCGTTTTCTTTCGCCCGCGGATTCAAGCGCCCTTCGAATTCAAACTCTTTCATTCCACATTTGACCAAGGTCCATGTTCCAGACTCTGGCATTCCTCTGCGCTGTAACCTTGAGCACGCCCCTCTTCCTCTACCGCCCTCAGTTTCTACATCTGTGCAGGAGTCGCGTGCACCAGCTCGTTTCGAGATGTGTCTACGAGTGCGGAAAATTTGCCAACAGCCAGCACGCGTTCTCAGTTTCCTTTTCGGGTGTGGACTTCACGCGTGCACGGAGATCCTAATTATGAGGGACTTCAAGGCCAGAGCCTACACCCAACCCCCATCCCACACACGCCATCAAATGGGCGCCCAAATAGAAGCTCCAACTAGTGAAGCCGTGCATTGTAGTGGCCCTACGCGTTGGCCTCCGCCCAGGAGAAAAGACAGCGGGCGCTGGGATCCTTCCGGCCCAGAACATTTGTCCTTATTCTCCCCGCTCCAGCCCAGAGCCAAATCCCATTCTCACCCTCCCCACTCCCGCATCTTCAGCCTGCTTCCTTAGCGGCTTTGCAAAATCTCCAAGAACTCAGGTGTTCCCTTCTGCCTATTTGAGTAAACGCCAAGGATGCTCCTCACCATGCCCTAACCCAGCAGCGTCCTGTCCATCTTCTCCAACCGGAAGTTAGAGTGGTCTATAGTTGTTTTTTAGGGACCTGGCCTCTGCCTTTGGGCACTGTGCACTACCAAAAGGAGTTTTCTACTGAAATTTCCTTTCTGGTGGTGTCACCAGTTTGGAACAAAGGACTGAGGCTTAAGAGCCCCTGAGAATCCTGCCTCTGACCCTGTGGCCTAGGTTATGATCCACCCCTGCGCGCACACACACCCCCTGAGAGAACTGCCATGTACTGTCCTGGGCCCAGGGAACCCTAGAACTTGCACTGGGAGATAAAGCAAATGGACTTGATTTGATATCCAGGCTCCATTGCCTAACAGCTGTGACTTAGAGCAAATCGCCTATATTCTGAGTCTTGGTTTCCTCATCTGTACCATGCCCATAGTTGTAGTATTTACCTCCAAGAGTTGTGAGGTTTCAACAAGATGGATGTGGAGCACTCTGGGGCAGGTCTACATTGGAAGGGATAAGTGAGACCAGCCTTCCTAAAACTATGAGCAAGTCACTGTTCACATAGCCCATCCAGGAAGGGGCTTGTGGGAGGATGGGGGTTCCAGGCTTCCTGGAACCACACTGTGATAATCACTTGCAGCCATTGTCCAGCCACTGGAGATCCAATGCCACCCTGTCCCACTGTCCCAGCACCTGGAAGTAGGTAATTCCTGTCATTTTGGAGGAAGGGTGGTGATGCTCAAAAATCAAGGAGATAGAGATAGGACCCAAGATTTTAACATAACACAGAGGCAAGTGAGATGAGATACAGGCCTGCACATAAAGGGGCTTTAGCAGAGCCATTGGCCCTGACCTCTAGCTTTCTGTGCCTCCCTTGCCAACCAGGGGGCCTGCCTCTGAGCAAGTCCCCTGGGCTTTACTTGACTAGGACACTCAAAATGCGATTTATCTAAATGTGGAGGGAGAAGAAAACCCACAAAAGGAGTGTTTAATACCTTCATCCATAAATGGAGTAGTGACACTTTCTTTGCTTATCTGTCAAGGCTGTCAGGAGAATTAAATCTGATGTTGTTTGTGAATTCACTTTGTAAATCCCTCCACACATGTCAGGGATCGCCATTCTTGTGATGGGGTGGCAGGACACTGACCTCCTTTGGTGCGTATTACCCAGAATATAGACATCCCAGAAAAATGGGATGGTTTCTCTTTCTCCTCCAAAACAATAAAAGCCCTTACCCTCTCTAGCATCTCAGGCCCCTCTTCTATGTTAGGGAATCCTGGAAGAGGACCTTACCATAGATGAAACCTTGTCTACCTTCAGCACTGGTATCAACAGGGTGAGACAGCTTTCCTAGTGATGCAGGGGGATCTGCCGCCCAGGAGACCAGAGGTCCCGGTGCCCCAAGTCTGCCACCTTCATTTCCACTCACCGTTGAAGGCCAGGCCAGTGCCACCTTTGCCTACATACTATCCTCAAGCTCCAGAATTGTGCACCTTCTCTCTGTGGAAAGGAGTTATGACACATATTTCTTAAAAGGCTCCATCTGTGCTTTTTCTTTTTGGGGGAGGGGAGTTAACATTAAAAGTGGAACTAGATTTTCCACTGAACAGATCATTTAATAAAATTATATTTATAGTGGATCCTGAACAAAGAGCAAAGAAAGTACAAAGATGAACACAGTCCTTCGATTCTTGATTTGGAGACAAGATTTTTAGTGCAACCCTCAATTTGGGTGAGCGCTAAGCCTCAAAAGCCACGGATGCTTCAAGAAAAGTGAGTATACAAGGTGTTCATAGCAGATACTGGGTTTCCAGTAGCTATAACACAGGACCGCTGGCCTGAGGTGGACGCTGCTTCTAAGCCTGTACTTAATACTATCCTACCAAGGAAAAAAAGCTTCTTACTCTTTAATCTATTGTCTCCAAGCTCACCCTTCCCAAGGTAACTCCAGAAACTTCTGCTGCCCAGCCCGAGTTGGGTCTGACCAGCCCGGAATGGCCTGGGAAAGGGGGGTGTGGGGGGTGGGAGGCAGAGTAGCATAAACCACGGATTTGGCTTGCCTCCTTGGCCACAGCAGCCAGGCCTGCACCTGCATTAAGGAATCCAGGCTTCAAACAAATCTATTTGCTTTTTCAATACGCCTTAAAAAGAAAAAAAAAGCTGGAAAAACAAAACAAAAAAAAGCACAAACTATTATTTTATTGTGGCTTCTTGGTTGGGGAGGGGAGATTCAGGTGGGGTGAGGGAGTAATTTGCAGCCACTCTCACAAGTCCTTTTGAAGTTCTCCAAATAAGGAGAAGTAACGCTGCTAAGTCTTTATTTTTTCTAAAGCCCCATTTACATTATGATTAAATACCTTCCTGGGATAAGCATAAAGAAAGTCGTTAATCTATATAGCTCTCCAAAGAATCAATACATTCTAAACTTTTGTAGGATTTGTTACACTCTATTTTGTTACAGTAGGCCAGCTCCTCTCAGTCTAGGCACATGGCTCTCCTCCCCTCCCTCCTCCCCACCTCCTCCAAGAATGAAAATAAAGTAAAGGTCTTTCACGGTAAACAAAACCAGCTGATTCTTCACAGAGACCCCATGAATAGCTGGAGAAGAAAAAAAAAAAACTTACAATAAATGGTGCATTTTTTTCTCTGCTGGGTATAGTATTCAAGGATCAGGGCAGTATTCAAACAGAGGTCCATTTTTTGCTCAGCAAGAGAGTTTAGAAAAGAAGCGTGGGGTCCATTCAGAGCTTTCCCCCCTTCACAATCGCAGGGTTCTATGAAACCTATATTCCATGCCTTGTCGGAGTGTTTCTGGGGACCAATTATTGCTTTGTTGCAGGGCTTCTTTGCTGAATCTTTGAGCAGCAAGAAAAAGCGCTCTCGAGTCTACCCTTATTTTGACCATTTCAGTCATTACTCAGTGTAATAATTAATATGACAACTGGACGCTTGAGTTTGTATAGAAACACCTCAGCTACAGGAGCGAGCGTGCAGTGGGTGGTAACGAGCCGCACATCAGCCAGAGAAGCCACACACACAAAAAAAGGAATGAATGGCCAAAGAGAAAGAGAAGGAATAAAGATAAAATAGTTGGCACAACGCAGAGGAACATAAAACAGACTCGAATGGAGAGCGGGAGGGGGAAGGGGGGACAATTAGAAGGGGTGGGGGAAAAACACCCTAAAGAGGTTAACTTATTTTGAAACTGTTTTCTGAATAGAACCCTGGATGGGAGTGGCCGGCTTTCAGCCCCGCGTGTTTCCCTCCGGTTTACGAACTCTCTCGGAACGCGGCGGGAGTGGGGAGGGGCGGGAGGAAAGGAGGGCTCCCCCAAGCTTTAGGTTCTCTCCAGAGTAGGCACCCAACATACCACCCAGCCCAAGTTCAAGCTCCTTGTTTGGCTTCCATTTTTGCACTTTTGCAAAAATCCTGTTCTTTTCCTTCAACTTCCGTCTTTGGAATTGGCAATACAGAAGATCGGACGCCAAGTGTAGACGACAGAGATGAGTTCTGCACCACTTCTCCGGGGTGATTTTTGGGGAGAGGGTCTTTCTGATGCACCCCAACAATTCTGCAACGTTGCCTCGAGGAACAGCGCCCTGTGGGGCTCCTGGTAGGGAGGATCTCACGCTGGGAGCTGAGGGCCAGTCTGGGCGCTGCGCCCCAGCCACGCGGAGTGCCCGCCTCTGCGGGTCCCCGCAATCGCGCTCCGGGGTTGCGACCTGCTCCGTGACGGCATAATAAATAATTAGAGGGTTTAAGCACGTTAGCCACAGCTCATGCTAATGAGCCAGATAAGGGCTCACGCTAAACCGAAGTGACAGTTTGCATATAGGAGGGAAGAAAAAAAGCCCTGCTGTTTTTTCCCCAACTTCATTGCTCCTTCTCAAATTCATACACCCTCAACCACCTTCCCCCCCTTCCTCTCTTTTCCCTCTCCTCCTATCCCCCCACCTCCCACCACACACATAACACACACTCCACCCCCTTTTGACCCTTCCTCTCTCTTTCACCCAGCCTGGCCACACTGCGGTGTCACAAAATCCCTGGGTGCCGATATTTGACATGCGGGGCAAGTTCGCTCCCAAGCGCGTCCTGGCCAGTCTTAGCACCGAGCGGAAACGGTTCCTGTGCCTTTCTTTATACAGTGTGAAACGCACCAAGGCTCCCATGCTCCGGGAAAGACTTTTAAGCTCAGGTTTAGGGGCCTTTCAGAGCTCCGGGGGCCCTGAGCGCCCTTGGGTGCTCTCTGCGCTCAACAGGGTGACGGGAGCTACGGGCTGGGGCAAAGGACGCAGGCTCCCCTGGTTCTGGAGTTCCTGAAGCGCTCCTGCCGCCTCCCGAAAGCAGGGGCAGTTTGCCGAAGTGACTGAGGTCAGTCGTGTGTCCCCATTGTGTGGCCACGTGTCCTGTGTCCATCATCACCTCCCAAAGTCCGAGCTCAGCCCGACTCCTTGCGGCGCTGCCCGGGAATGCTCTGGCCTACAAATCAGCCAAGGCGGCTGTGAGCGGTCTCCACCTCCCGTTCAGACCTGGACGACTGTCCCAAGGGCCAAGGGGAAAGTTTGCTCACGTGAGGTTAGGAAGCAGGCCACCGCTGGGCCTGCTGTCTACTAGGAAAACTGTGAGCTCCCAGGTGGGCCGGTTAACTCTTTCCTTCTCCACCACTCTTCCTTGGTATCAGCAGGGTCTTTTTTGGGAGGAGGAGGAGGTGTAGGGTGAGGAAGAGGGTGATTTCTGATACATGGATATTTATTGACATGGAACCTTAAAGAAACAGCAACAAAAACAAAATTAAATGAGTTAATATTTGTAAAATGCTGAAAACAGTGCCTGGCACACAGTACAGTGTATATGCTTTTGTTAAAAAGTGCAAGCATACCGAATACATAACAGGAGATTTATGCTCTTCATCTAAGATGTTAGAAAATGCCACTTGGATCCAAAAATGATCAAGGCTGGTATGCTCAGAGGTTAATGAAATAACCATAGAACATAGTTAGAGAGAAATAAGACAGTCATTGCCTTCAATAAGCTTGTACTTTAGCAGGCGGAAGAGGAGGTGTGTAAGAAAAGAAGGTCCATCGAAACCACAGGGGGACGACAATGGAGAGCCCTCTGCCTCAAGCTCCATTAGTCTGGACTCTCACCTTCCCTCATCCACCAGGTTACCCCCAAGTAAATATACAATCTTGTTAAGAAGGGTGGATTTGTTCCATAAACACATCCTAAAGTCATCCAGGTCCTCCTCCCCAACCAAAGAGTCATCTGGAGCCTCTCCCAAATCGTGAGCAGACACCAGCGAACTAAACACATGGACACCTGTAGTGTTAGGTACAGTGAAAAACAAGCTACTTGAAGTCAAGACACAAATTCCAGGTTCTGGAACTTTCTAGCTCTGTGTCCTCAGGCAAATTGCTCATCTTCTTCCTAGATTGTTCTTCATCTACAAAATGAGGGACTGAGTAAGATACCTCCCCTCCAGCACTGAATATATAGACAATATAGGCATCACCATGTGACCTTCTAGTGGCAATGGCTCCCCTCTTTGAGCAGACAAGCACCTTTCCGTTTTTTGTTTTGTTTTGTTTTGTTTTTTTAACGGAAAGAACCTTCAGGGAACAAATGACCTCATCCACAAATTTATCATGTAGATCGGTACCTGCTGGTGCCAGGATTATGGCTCCTGAGGCTAGGGAAAGAGGTGGGCCATTGGCTCACCAGGACTCGGGTGTAAAGGGAAGAAACACAGCACTCTCACTAACAGCTTTGCTTTGGAAGCAGGATTCTCCTTTACTTGGCCTGAGCAGTTTTTGGTCAGGGATTTGGGGGCCAGGAAAGCTCATAGTCCTCCATTGTGGGCTGTGTGAGTCGCTCGCCACCTGCCGGTTATTTCTAAAACTGCAGGGAGGACTGCGTGAAAATCTTGCCATTCGATTCCTTCATTAAGAGTCCTAGAATCTAATTGTATCCTGTACAATTCATTTCAACCATAGAGGGCTGTGCTGCTTGTATCATGTCCCCACAATACCCACATTAGACATATATGAGGTGCCTGTTAATTTTCAGAGTCTGAAGCTTCATCCCAGGCACATCAAGGCATAATCTGGGGCCAATAGTCCTTTTTAACAAGCTGTAGAGTAAACTTTTTGTACTCTGAAGATGGAGTACTAATACTCTAGAGGTATTCTAGGTGATAAGATACAGTATCCATTATTCAGAGCTGTGAAGAACTAATCTCCCCATGGATACACTTTCTTTGGATAAAGGGACACCCTAGTGACTTCTGAAGAGGGTGGAGAGGATTGGTAAGTTATTACAGAGATAGTCTTTGATGTTGGCTATGAAGAATGGTCAGAAACTTTCAGTCTGAATAAAAGGACCATGGGAACAACCCACCCAGCATGGAGTCTTTTGCTTCCTTGACTTTTGAGACTCCAGCAAACTTAACCTCCACTCCCCTTTGGCCACTCCTTTTGAGGCTACATCTTGGGCTTTGGCTACACCCAGAACAGCTCCACCTTGGAAATCTTAGGTTTCCATTCTCCACTCTGATTCCTTCTCATCCTCATTTCTGCTTGACATCTCTCCAACTTCCTTTCCCAAATTCTGTTTCTTCCTAATCTGGTCTCTCCCCAACTCAGTCTGGAAAATGTGATTGATTAATTCCTAAACCTATAACATAAAATGCTTATCTCCCCATCCTAAAAAACAGCCAACCCATTCCTTGATCTTATGACCACCTTCACCTCTCTGTCAGATTTCTTAGAACAGTAGTCTACACCACAGTTCCATTTATTTAACTCCAACTCACCCTCTAAGTTTTGTCCCTATTGGAGTTCCTCACTGTGAAGGTTAATTTTACATGTTAACTTGACTGGGCCATGGGTTACCCAGCTATTTGGTTAAACAGTATACTAAGTTTATCTCTGAGAGTGTGCTGAGCAAAATGAACATTTGAATTGGTAGATTAAGTAGGTTGCTCTCCCCAGTGTGGGTGGGCATCATCCAATCCATCCAAGGCCAGAATAGAACAAAAAGGATGAGTAAGGGAAATCTCTCTCTTTCTCTTTCTCTCCCTGATTGTCTTCAAGCTGGGACATTGGTCTTCTTCTATCTTCAGACTTGGACTTGGACTGGAACTTACACCATTAGTTTTGCTAATTCTCAAGTCCTTGGACTCAGACTACAACTACACAATCTGTTCTCCTGGGTCTCCAGCTTGTTGACTGCAGTTCTGGGGACTTTTCAGCCTTCGTAACCATGTGACCAATTCCTTGTACTCTCTCTCATTATCTATCTATCTATCTATCTATCTATCTATCTATCTATCTATCGGTGCGAATATAGATAGATACAGATATAGATACATACCTCCTATTGGTTCTGTTTCTCTGAAGAATACACACTAACACACCCACTCACACAAAGTACTCTACTTTGCTAAATATAATAGCTACTTCGGGTCCTGCACTTGGCCCTGTTGATTGCTCATCTCTTCTTGATGTTCTCTCCTTCTTTGGCTACCATGATTCTTATGCCTTGGGTAATTTTTTCTTACTACTAGTTTTTAGTCTTCCATCTCCAGCATAAAGTCTCCCAATGACACATGTTGTCCGTAGGTTTTAGCTTCCACGTCTTTTGCTGATGACTCTCAAATTCTTATTTCTACCCGGGACCTCTCTATGGATCTCAAACTGTGTGATCACCAGCATCACTACTGGGTTCTCCACTGGTAGAGCCAGTGCAACATGTTTGAAACTGGGCTTATCATTCTGACTCCCTCAAATCTTTACCTCCTTTTCGTCCTGTAATTCAGGGCTTGGCATCATCCACTCATGCACTGAGAACAAAATCGTGGGAGTTCTATTATACTCTCACCGCTCTCTCATAGCCCCTCCACAGTTGCTCAGTCTTAACTATACATGACTTACTTCATTGTCTGTTCATATAATTTATAGATAGTTTATCAATTTATCTA
The DNA here is from genome assembly GCF_004348235.1 of Phoca vitulina. NCBI lineage: Eukaryota > Metazoa > Chordata > Mammalia > Carnivora > Phocidae > Phoca > Phoca vitulina. Next base: position 16,369,382 of record NW_022589722.1, on the reverse strand, counting down.
TATTAAATTACATATTTATATAAATAAATAAATATCATTTCCCTCCTGTCTATTGCTAATATCATTGCCCTATTTCAATAGTCTTTCAACTGATCATCCTGCTTCCAGTTTAATCTCCCTCAAATATCTTCTCACTGCCTCCAGAACAATCTAAGTAGATGATATAGTCAAATGTAAAAAAAGGCATCAGAGTGCAAAGAAATGGTACTTTATATCACTGCTCAGGCAAAGTAATTTTTTCAAAGTGTAATGTACCCTATTGCTCCTCTATTCAAACCTTTCAATAGCCTCCCAATTTTCTTAGGACAAGAATCCACTGCTCTTGATGCTCCATAATAGTAAGGATTCTGCTTTGCCTCCTTTTGCACGTCCAGCATGGTATCTGGAACAAGGCAGGTGCTCAATAAATGCTTGTTGATTGAGTGAAGGGACTTGATAGAACTAAAGCTGTTTGAATGGCATAAGATGTATGCATCTGTGATACCGAAAGTGGCACACAATGTTTCTAATAAAGAATTTAAGGAACTCAGAAAAACTATCTCCCTCCTTTGGTACATCTGTCCCTTCACTTACTACTTGGCATAGGTTCCCTAAGATCAGCAGTCATCTTTTTATGTGAATATCTTCCTAACCTCAGGAAAGCAATCAGATCTTCTCTCCAAGGAATACACAACCTGGTATGCAGCAGGTACTTAATCAGGATTCTGTATAGTTGACATTGATGGTATCGAATAATGAAGGTTGTTAACTTGTCAGAACTCTTCATGTATATTTCCACAAATGTGTGAGAAGGGGCATGATGGGAGGAGCAGGGGTCATGTTTTGGTTAGTGCTAAGGGATTGGGTTGGGTTGGTTGGGCAGGGTGGGCTGGGCTATGGGAAGCCTTGAACGACAGATCAACTGTCTGAGTGTTACAGTCTGAGGCATTTTTAACAGGAGAATGACACCATCATATCCATGGGATAAGTTTGGAGCTAAGGAAGAGGGATTGGTAGGGACAGACTCTGATTAGCTCAATTCCTTTTCCTAATGTCTCTTTTTGTGAGCTGTTTTAGCATGCACACTACCATTCATCCATTCTTTCAACAGGCACTAGAATTTAAGCCCCAGGAGGGCAGGGACTATGCCTGTTTGATTTATTAGTGGCTTTAAGTGTCCAGAACAGGGCCTGTAACCTGACAGGAGCTGAATAAATATGATTTGCAAAAACATTTATTGAATACCACCTGTATGCCAAGTATGTAGTTTGCTCCAAGATGCAAAAATTAAAAAAAAAAAAAAAAAAAGACTCAGTTCCTGTATTTGGAGAGCTCACATAAAATTCCTTTTTGCAAGAGGGCAAGGAAAAAGGCTATTCTGAACGCAAAACCAGACCTAAGGAAGAGGCAGCTGACTCTCCTTGGTGAAGTTAGGCAAGGTAATTCAGGGAATCAATAAATAAGGAGGAGCTCCCAAGCTCCTTGAAGTCATTAAAAGCAACTCACTAACTTTAGATCAGTTAGTGAAGATTCTGTGCTCTGCCTATGTGAGGCTCAGGCTATTCTTTCTACCTAGGAAATTCTCACCTCACCTTTGTGCCTGGGTAGCACATTCCTTTCCTAACCATCACCATGGACCCTAGACATAGCAGGGCACCTCCTGTGCTCTCCCACAGCACCTGGCCTTCACCTAGCCTAACCCTTACTCACCAGCTGTTACTACTTGTTTCATTGTCTATTCTCTCACTAGACTTTAAGTTGGATTCAGGCAGGGTACTTTTCGTGTCTTACCCACATATTTCCTATGCAGGAGCAGATTCAGATTTTGGGACCCTGGAGCTTATAAAACTTTGGGGTTCTATTTAGGAAAAAGATATAAAGTTATAAACATTATATATAAAATGAATATATCTTTAGAGCAGAAATACAAATTATACATTATTTTAAGCTAGCAAAATGTCACACATTTCAGATAAATTAACATATTTTTTTGTAAATTAAGATAAACTTCTATAACTTGTTCTATATTTTTGGGAGCACACTCCTACCATCTCATCAAAATGTTTACTCTCTTTAGAACGAATGAAAAGATAAATCTTTTTTTCTGTAACATATGATTGAAATTTGTTCTTTAGTATTGATAGTTTGGATGCTGAAAGCATATCACTTCACACACAAGTTTGTAGAACTACTGTGTATTTGTGCCATATAAATACAAGAATTCTGATACATTTATTTCACAAAATTCTTATCAAAAAAGGAAAAAATGATGTGTTAATAATTTTTCATGCTTTGTTGTCAAGTATATTCCTAACAAGGAAGGAAGTTCTGTTTTTTTTTTTTTTTTTAATAAAGGGAGGGATTGCCCAGGCATACAATATTTTTCTCCAGTTGTATTGAGGTATAATTGACAAATAAAAATTGTGTATATTAAAGGTACACAACTTGATGCTTGAATATTCATATGACTACAATTAGGTTAATTAACATACTCATCACTTCACATAATGACAACTTTCTTTTTCTTCTTTTTTTCTGTGTGTATGTAGTAATAACACTTAAGATCACCCTTTTAGTAAACTTCATGTATACAATACAGTATTGTTAACTATAGTCGTCTTATTAACCATAGTCGTCTTGTTGTACATTAGATCTCCAGAAAGGAAATTGTTTTGACCAGGGGTTGAAGAAAACCAGACTCTTAGAACATACTCTCAAGACTTCTATCCCCAAACTTTAAGACTCAGTGACTCAGGACAGTGGACAGTGGGAGTGTTCCTAGAAACCCTTCTTACATCTAGATGACCAGCAATAACTTTCCATGAAAGTGACTACAAAGATAATCAATGCAGATGAAATGTATCTTCATCTTAACTTCTCCTTAGGCAGATCTCAAAGATGTCTGGGCCACTGGACATAATAAGTGTGATGCAGAAGACATCGGAGTGGAAAGACACAGCAGTCTTACCTGTTTATTGTTTAACTATCTTTGGAAAACTTTACAAAACTATATGCCCATTCATGACCAGATGAGTCTATTGCTAGGGTCCCTTCTAGAGCCATGGGGGAGTCTATGGAGGTGCAGGGCCCACAAGTTTTAGCTCAATACCTCCGTGACAAATCGGCCTTTGGTGCCTGTGAGTAGATGGTAAACATATAGAATGAATGAATTAATAGCTGAAATAAAGTTTAAAAAAGCATAAAATAAGTCAATCAGAGAAAGACATGTATCATATGATCTCACTGATATGAGGAATTCTTAATCTCAGGAAACAAACTGAGGGTTGCTGGAGTGGTGGGGGGTGGGAGGGATGGGGTGGCTGGGTGATAGACATTGGGGAGGGTATGTCCTATGGTGCATGCTGTGAATTGTGCAAGACTATTGAATCACAGATCTGTACCTCTGAAACAAATAATACATTATATGTTAGAAAAAAAAAAAAAAAGAAGATAGCAGGAGGGGAAGAATGAAGGGAGAGAAATCGGAGGGGGAGATGAACCATGAGAGACGATGGACTCTGAAAAACAAACTGAGGGTTCTAGAGGGGAGAGGGGTGGGAGGATGGGTTAGCCTGGTGATGGGTATTAAAGAGGGCACGTATTGCATGGAGCACTGGGTGTTATACGCAAACAATGAATCATGGAACACTACATCTAAAACTAATGATGTAATATATGGTGATTAACATAACAATAAAAACTTTTTAAAAAGCATAGAATTTGGACTCAGATGGCTTGTGTGACTTTGAACAACATTCAGAGTTTATTTCCTCATTTTCAAAACAGGAAGACTAAATCGTATCTTACTGATAATGTATGTGAAAATACTCTATAAATCAAAAAGCAAAATGTGCATAGAAAAATTGTTTTTAGAAATACGTACATAAAGGAAGGTCTAGGTTCTCCCTCTTTAACTTTCTATCCCAGTGAGTTCCTGTTGCACAGGGGCCTTCTCAATGGCTAGCTGGTGAGTCCAATTCAGATAGATCTCCTCGGTCTGGGACGAGCAGGGACAGAGCAACCTCTGAGAATGGTACCGTCTCACTCTAGTCAGCAGCTTAGGATTCATGTTCCACCTGTTTCTCACCTTCACTCCCCAGAGCTAAGCTGACTCCTTTTTTCAATCTTCTAAATCTTTCTCAAATCCATCCCAGTTTCTTCATCTCTACCCTCAGTCATCAGTACCACTTGAATCCAAAAAACATGGCCATTTCTCACCTGGACAACTGTATGTATCTCTTAATTGCTCTTGCTTTCCGCCCCCCTCCCCTCACTCTCCACACTGCAGCCAAAGTGGCCTTATGATAATTCACATCTCACAGAAGCACCTTCTAGTTACATACCTCAATGGCTTCCCAACTCGTTCAAGGTAAAGGTTAAAAAAAGAAAAGACCCTTAACAGGGTCTATAAGGTTCTCCCTAGTTCTCCAGCAGCATCTTCAACCACAAATCTCATTGTTTCCAGCACATGGATTTTGCATATGTTGTTTCTTTTGACTGGAAGAGTCAGGCAGTTTCAGGTTCTTCCCTTCCCCTTTTGTATGGCAATTTTCCACCTCATATCCTTAGACCGAGGAAATTTCCTGTGGTAAAGTTCTTGCAGCATCATGTACATCTCCTTCATGCCATTCATTACAGTTGTAAATTTGAATGTATTCCTGTGGATTGATTAATATCCATTCTAATAGAATATCCATTCTAAAAAGAATATAAACTCAGGGAGACAGTTATATCCTTGATCCTAGAACACTGCTTGTCTTGTAGCACAAGCTTAACAAATATTTTTACATTGTATGGTTGAATCTCACTGACTTCTAGTCCCTCAAGCCCTCAAGTGTCTTTTCAATCTTAGAGTTCAGCCACCTGCCCCCCAATGAGACAGATGCAGAAGAATTACAAAAAGAATCCATCCCTAAGATCACATATTTGTCTTACCAAGAAACTGAGCACCCAATGGTCTGGTGGGTAGATGTGTTTCCCAAATTTATGACTCAACAAGTAATGACTGCAGCTACTAACAACTTAGTTTTCTTTTTTTTTTTTTTTAATTTTATAGTTTATTCTGTTGATGGGCCAGTTTGACTTGAGGATAAAACAATAAACTTAGATGTCATCAGATGTATTTTCACTAAATACAATAGAAAATAAAATTTTCCTTCTTATTTTTCTATAGCATAGAATCATAAATGTAGTCCCTGCACTTGAAATTGCATTCCAGGGGTTTCAAGACCCAGACTTCCCTGGTCTTTTCTTTTCTACTTGTTTATTTATATTTATTTATTTATTTACATATAATGTACTATTTGTTTCAGGGGTACAGGTCTGTGATTCATCAGTCTTACACACTACACAGCGCTCACCACAACACATACCCTCCCCAATGTCCAACACCCAGCCCCCCCATCCCCCCCCCCCAGTAAATATTTATGCCCCTAACATGGGAGCAGCCAATTATATAAGACCTTAGCTTTCTAATGGTCAGACCTAATGAGGCTCCATAGGGGCCAGGAGTCTCTGAGTGGACAGGGGTGTTTATACCACCTTTGCCCTCTGCAGAGGGCTCTGCTCTCATTCAAGAGCCAGAGAGAAAGGAGAGGAGATAATTTTCCCAACCCTAAACCTCAGCGCCCAAGGTCTTTTGCTTCCCATCCCACAAGACCACAATTCCTCATCCATCCAATGAGAATACTAAAAACCTATCTCATTGGACTGTAGCAAGGATTACATAAGATAACCTTTGAAGTATGCCTGGAACTAAATAAATATTTAAGTGCTGAATAAATATTTATCCCTCTCTCTTCCCAGAGAGAATGAGATGGAAAGAATAACACTGAGAGACAGCTCCATTTATGTCTAACTAAAAATCCAATATGGTTTCGGGCAAATTCTCTACGCAAGTAACTTTTTCTCTTTGCAACTTTTCTTCCTTACATACATAAATATAAAAGCATAAAGGTAACAAAAAAAAAATCTCTTTCTTAAAACCACAATCTAGAGAAAACACCTCTTTCTCCTCCTTTTTTGTGGTGGTATGCCTCTTGATATATTTACACAATGGGAAATACAAGGCTTTATATTTTATCAGTCACTAATTGAATTATGTGCATTTTGAGATATATTTTTTTATTAATTTAAACATACTTTCTATGGCTGCATCTATTATGTGAATGAAGTGTAATTTAATTATTTCCCTACTCCTGAAGTTTTAATTTCTCCCCAATTTTTTTTTGCTCTGAACACTTTTGTGTATGTTTTTCTACATTTATGATTAAACTAATATGAATTGAGTACTTAGTAATGGATCAGGCACCATGCTTAATCTTGGAATTTAGAAAGACTAAGATTTGGTCTCTGGTCTGAGAGCTCTTAATCTAGAAGAAGGGGACAGAAGAGAGGCAATTAGGCAAGAGAGTTTATGAATTTAGTTATAAAGGAAATTTCAAGATGCTATCTGAGTTGACTGGGGGCAGTGAGTCAGAGAAGGCTTTTTGGAAGTGGTACTTGGGTTAACCAATTGAGTGCTATCCTTACTCTTGAGTCTCACCATTGAGGCAGCCTCCCCTGGCTTTGACGTTGGATTTTTTTCTTCAGACTGAATCTCACCCTGATCTGCTTTGATTGGTGCTGTTACTCCATTTACCAGTAGCTGAGCCCATTCTGCCCTAAAATGTCTTCAATCACTGTGTGACATTGTTGTCCTGCCCTCTGAGGAATCTGGTTTCAATCCAGTCCTACTTGTGTTTTGCTGCCATAGTTACGGTCAATGGGATGTGGTAAATGTTTAGCAAACCACTGACTGTACTCTTGATTTGTAGTGTTTTCTGATTTCCATGGTGTCAATATTCCCACTCTGGCAGATTTCAAGCTACTGATGTGAACATGAAGCTGAAGAGAGATGTGCAGTAGCATGCTATTATGTAGTATTTCTACCATGCAGATATAACAGGCATAGATAACCTGGGACAATGAACTTGGTACAATAATGATGAAATAATGAATTGTAATATTCATTATCTTTGTTTTTAATATAATTTATCTAATTATAACTTTCCATAATTGAGTTTTTAATCATGGATGTTTAGCAACAGGCTCATAAAACCTCTGAAAAGTCAGCTCTTGCAAGCCTGTATGAGCTGGCTTTAGTACACCACTTGTGATAAATACATGAACTGGTCCTGCCCACCTCTCCTAACTCAGCACACACCTCTCTCCCCTCCATTCTTTCTACTTCAATCACAACTGGCCTCTGTCTGCCCCTCAAAGAAGTCCCATGTGTTCATGATTTCAGAGATTTTGTACAGAGGTTCCTTCTACTGGGAGCCTCTTTCCCCCAGATCTTTGTATTTAACTTTTTTTAAAATTTATTTTATTTATTTTATTATTATGTTATGTTAATCACCATACATTACATCATTAGTTTTAGATGTAGTGTTCCATGATTCATTGTTTGTGCATAATACCCAGTGCTCCATGCAGAACGTGCCCTCTTTAATACCCATCACCAGGCTAACCCATCCCCCCACACCCCTCCCCTCTAGAACCCTCAGTTTGTTTTTCAGAGTCCATCGTCTCTCATGGTTCGTCTCCCCCTCTGATTTCCCCCCCTTCCTTCTTCCCCTCCTGCTATCTTCTTTTTTTTTTTTCTTAACATATATTGCATTATTTGTTTCAGAGGTACAGATCTGTGATTCAACAGTCTTGCACAATGCACAGCGCTCACCATAGCACATACCCCCCCAATGTCTATCACCCAGCAACCCCATCCCTCCCACCCTCCACCACTCCAGCAACCCCCAGTTTGTTTCCTGGGATTAAGAAATCCTCGTATCAGTGAGGTCATATGATACATGTCTTTCTCTGATTGACTTATTTCACTCAGCATAACACCCTCCAGTTCCATCCACATCATTGCAAATGTCAAGATTTCATTCCTTTTGATGGCTGCATAATATTCCATTGTATATATATACCACATCTTCTTTATCCATTCATCTGTCGATGGACATCTTGGCTCTTTCCACAGTTTGGCTACTGTGGACATTCCTGTTATAAACATTGGGGTGCACATACCCCTTCGATCCCTACATCTGTTTCTTTGGGGTAAATACCCAGTAGTGCAATTGCTGGATCGTATGGTAGCTCTACTTTCAACTTTTTGAAGAACCTCCATACTGTTTTCCAGAGTGGCTGCACCAGCTTGCATTCCCACCAACAGTGTAGGAGGGTTCCCCTTTCTCTGCATCCCCACCAACATCTGTCATTTCCTGACTTGTTAATTTTAGCCATTCTGACCTCATTGAGGTTTTGATTTGGATTTCCCTGATGCCGAGCGATGTTGAGCACTTTTTCATGTGTCTGTTGGCCATTTGGATGTCTTCTTTGCAGAAATGTCTGTTCATGTCTTTTGCCCATTTCTTGATTGGATCATTTGTTATTTGGGTGTTGAGTTTAATAAGTTCTTTATAGATTTTGGATACTAGCCCTTTATCTGAGATGTCATTTGCAAATATCTTCTCCCATTCTGTTGGGTGTCTTTTGGTTTGGTTGACTGTTTCTTTTGCTGTGCAAAAGCTTTTTATCTTGATGAGGTCCCAATAGTTCATTTTTGCCCTTGCTTCCCTTGCCTTTGGCGATGTTTCTAGGAAGAAGTTGCTGTGGCTGAGGTCGAAGAGGTTGCTGCCTGTGTTCTCCTCAAGGATTTTGATGGACTCCTGTCTCACATTTAGGTCTTTCAACCATCTGGAGTCTATTTTTGTGTGTGGTGTAAGGAAATGGTCCAGTTTCATTCTTCTGCATGTGGCTGTCCAATTTTCCCAACACCATTTGTTGAAGAGACTGTCTTTTTTCCATTGGACATTCTTTCCTGCTTTGTCAAAGATTAGTTGACCATAGAGTTGAGGGTCCATTTCTGGGCTCTCTCTTCTGTTCCATTGATCTATGTGTCTGTTTTTGTGCCAGTACCATACTGTCTTGATGATGACAGCTTTGTAGTAGAGCTGGAAGTCCGGAATTGTGATGCCGCCAGCTTTGCTTTTCTTTTTCAACATTCCTCTGGCTATGCGGGGTTCTGGTTCCATACAAATTTTAGGATTATTTGTCCCATTTCTTTGAAGAAAGTGGATGGTATTTTGATGGGGATTGCATTGAATGTGTAGATTGCTCTAGGTAGCATTGACATCTTCACAATATTTGTTCTTCCAATCCATGAGCATGGAACGTTTTTCCATTTCTTTGTGTCTTCCTCAATTTCTTTCATGAGTATTTTATAGTTTTCTGAGTACAGATCCTTTGCCTCTTTGGTTAGATTTATTCCTAGGTATCTTATGGTTTTGGGTGCAATTGTAAATGGTATCGACTCTTTAATTTCTCTTTCTTCTGACTTGTTGTTGGTGTATAGGAATGCCACTGACTTCTGTGCATTGATTTTATATCCTGCCACTTTACTGAATTCCTGTATGAGTTCTAGCAGTTTTGGGATGGAGTCTTTGGGGTTTTCCACATAAAGTATCATATCATCTGCAAAGAGTGAGAGTTTGACTTCTTCTTTGCCAATTTGGATGCCTTTGATTTCTTTTTGTTGTCTGATTGCTGTGGCTAGGACTTCCAATACTATGTTGAATAGCAGTGGTGATAGTGGACATCCCTGCCATGTTCCTGACCTTAAGGGGAAAGCTCTCAGTTTTTCCCCATTGAGAATGATATTCGCTGTAGGCTTTTCATAGATGGCTTTTATGATATTGAGGTATGTACCCTCTATCCCTATACTCTGAAGAGTTTTGATCAAGAAAGGATGCTGTACTTTGTCAAATGCTCTTTCTGCATCTATTGAGAGGATCATATGATTCTTGTTCTTTCTTTTATTAATGTATCGTATCACATTGATTGATTTGCGGATGTTGAACCAACCTTGCAGCCCAGGGATAAATCCGACTTGGTCGTGGTGAATAATCCTTTTAATGTACTATTGGATCCTATTGGCTAGTATTTTGGTGAGAATTTTTGCATCCATATTCATCAGGGATATTGGTCTGTAATTCTCCTTTTTGATGGGGTCTTTGTCTGGTTTGGGGATCAAGGTAATGGTGGCCTCATAAAATGAGTTTGGAAGTTTTCCTTCCATTTCTATTTTTTGGAACAGTTTCAGAAGGATAGGTATTAATTCTTCTTGAAATGTTTGGTAGAATTCCCCTGGGAAGCCATCTGGCCCTGGGCTTTTGTGTTTTGGGAGATTTTTGATGACTGCTTCTATTTCCTTAGTGGTTATAGGTCTGTTCAGGTTTTCTATTTCTTCCTGGTTCAGTTTTGGTAGTTGATACATCTCTAGGAATGCATCCATTACTTCCAGGTTATCTAATTTGCTGGCATAGAGTTGCTCATAATATGTTCTTATAATTGTTTGTATTTCTTTGGTGTTGGTTGTGATTTCTCCTCTTTCATTCATGATTTTGTTGATTTGGGTCATTTCTCTTTTCTTTTTGATAAGTCTGGCCAGGGGCTTATCAATCTTGTTAATTCTTTCAAAGAACCAGCTCCTAGTTTCGTTGATCTGTTCTACTGTTCTTTTGGTTTCTATTTCATTGATTTCTGCTCTGATCTTTATTATTTCTCTTCTCCTGCTGGGTTTAGGCTTTATTTGCTGTTCTTTCTCCAGCTCCTTTAGGTGTAGGGTTAGGTTGTGTACTTGAGACCTTTCTTGTTTCTTGAGAAAGGCTTGTATTGCTATATACTTTCCTCTTAGGACTGCCTTTGCTGTATCCCAAAGATTTTGAATAGTTGTGTTTTCATTTTCATTGGTTTCCATGAATTTTTAAAATTCTTCTTTAATTTCCTGGTTGACCCATTCATTCTTCAGTAGGATGCTCTTTAGCCTCCATGTATTTGAGTTCTTTCCACTTTCCTCTTGTGATTGAGTTATAGTTTCAAAGCATTGTGGTCTGAAAATATGCAGGGGATGATCCCAATCTTCTGGTACCGGTTGAGACCTGATTTATGACCTAGGATGTGATCTATTCTGGAGAATGTTCCATGGGCACTAGAGAAGAATGTGTATTCTGTTGCTTTGGGATGGAATGTTCTGAATATGTCTGTGAAGTCCATTTGGTCCAGTGTGTCATTTAAAGTCTTTATTTCCTTGTTGATCTTTTGCTTAGACGATCTGTCCATTTCAGTGAGGGGGGTGTTAAAGTCCCCCACTATTATTGTATTGCTGTCAATGTGTTTCTTTGCTTTTGTTATTAATTGCCTTATATAATTAGCTGCTCCCATGTTAGGGGCATAGGTATTTACAATTGTTAGATCTTCTTGTTGAATAGACCCTTTAAGTATGATATAGTGTCCTTCCTCATCTCTTATTACAGTCTTTGGTTTAAAATCTAATTTGTCTGATATAAGGATTGCCACCCCAGCTTTCTTTTGGTGTCCATTAGCATGATAAATGGTTTTCCACCCCCTCACTTTCAATCTGGGGGTGTCTTTGGGTCTAAAATGAGTCTCTTGCAGACAGCATATCGATGGGTCTTGTTTTTTAATCCAATCTGATAGCCTGTGTCTTTTGATTGGGGCATTTAGCCCATTTACATTCAGGGTAACTATTGAAAGATAGGAATTTAGTGCCATTGTATTGCCTGTAAAGTGACTGTTACTGTATATTGTTTGTGTTCCTTTCTGGTCTATGTTGCTTTTAGGCTCTCTCTTTGCTTGGAAGACCCCTTTCAATATTTCTCATAGGGCTGGTTTCGTGTTTGCAAATTCCTTTAGTTTTTGTTTGTCCTGGAAGCTTTTTATCTCTCCTTCAATTTTCAATGACAGCCTAGCTGGATATAGTATTCTTGGCTGCATATTTTTCTCATTTAGTGCTCTGAATATGTCCTGCCAGTCCTTTCTGGCCTGCCAGGTCTCTGTGGATAGGTCTGTTGCCAATCTAATGTTTCTACCATTGTAGGTTACATATCTCTTCTCCCGAGCTGCTTTCAGGATTTTCTCTTTGTCTCTGAGACTCGTAAGTTTTACTATTAGATGTCGGGGTGTTGACCTATTTTTATTGATTTTGAGAGGGGTTCTCTGTGCTTCCTGGATTTTGATGCCTGTTTCCTTCCCCAAATTAGGGAAGTTCTCTGCTATAATTTGCTCCATTATACCTTCTGCCCCTCTCTCTCTTTCTTCTTCTTCTGGGATCCCAATTATTCTAATGTTGTTTCGTCTTATGGTATCGTTTATCTCTCGAATTCTGCCCTCGTGATCCAGTAGTTGTTTATCTCTCTTTTTCTCAGCTTCTTTATTTTCCATCATTTGGTCTTCTATCTCACTGATTCTCTCTTCTGCCTCATTTATCCTAGCAGTTAGCGCCCCCATATTTGATTGCACCTCATTAATAGCCTTTTTGATTTCTACTTGGTTAGATTTTAGTTCTTTTACTTCTCCAGAAAGGGTTTCTCTAATAACTTCCATGCTTTTTTCAAGCCCAGCTAGTATCTTTAAAGTGATGATTCTGAACTCTAGATCTGACATCGTACTAATGTCCATATTGAGTAGGTCCCTGGCAGTCGGTACTACCTCTTGTTCTTTTTGTTGAGGTGATTTTTTCCGTCTTGTCATTTTGTGCAGAGGAGAATAGATTAATGAGAGAACAAAATGCTAGCAGGGTAACAACGTCCCCAGAAAATATACTCTAAACAAATCAGAAAAGACCTGAAGCAGTGGGAAAAGAAAGGGAAAGAGAGAAAAAAGAAAAAGAAAGAAAAAAAGAAAAAAGAAAAAGATAAAGATAAAGATAAAAACAAACAAAAGCAGAACAAAACAAAACAAAACAAAAACAGAATGTGATCAGATATGATCAGGCTGGTTTATAGATCAGTGCCACACACTAGATTTTGTGTGTATTTTGGTCTGTTAAAAGAAAGTCCCTCCCAAAATTTTAAAGAAAGAAAAACTTATATATGTACAAAAATAAGGGTTGATATGATGAAGGGATGGAATATGACTGTAAAGATGGAAAGTATAAAAAATTTTAAAAAAGGATTTGATAAGTTGTTTGAAAAAAGAAAGAAGAGGATTAAAAAAAATAAATAAAAGAAAGAAAAAAGGGAGAGAATGTGATCAGGCAGGGGAGTAGAAAAAAACCATACACTAGAGATTTAGAGTATATTTTGCTCTGTTAGAAGAAACTATCTCAAGATTTTAAAGAGAGAACAACTTATATATATATGCCAAAAATACGGGTAACTACTATGAAGGGATAGAATATGACTTTAAAAATGAAAAATAAAAATGTTTTTTTTAAAAAAAGGGATTGATAAGATGTTGGTTGAAAAAGGGAAAAAGAAAAATTCAAAAAAAAAGAAAAAAAGAAAAAAGAAAAAAAGACAGTTAAAAAAAATAATTAACTTTGAAAGACTAAAGAATCATGGTAAAAAAGCCATGAATTCTATGTGCAGTATTCCCCTAGCGCTGGAGTTCTGCCGTTCTTATTGATCGGTAAACTTGGTCTTGGCTGGCTGTTCTCGCTGATCATCTGGGGGAGGGGCCTGTTGCTGTGGTTCCCAAATGTCTTTGCCGGAGGCAAAATTGCCCCGCCCTTGCCGGTCCGGGCTAAGTAATCTGCTCGGGTTTGCTCTCCGGAGCTTTTGTTCCCTGCAAGCTTTCCGTACAGCTTTGGAGGCGGAGAGTGAAAATGGCGGCCTCCCAGTCTCCGCCCCGGAGGAGCCGAGAACTCAGGGTCCCGCTCCTCAGCGAGCCCCCAGAGAAAAGCAGTCAGTCACTCCCGTCTCCCCGGTCTCCGGCCACACTCCGCGCTCACCCGGCCTGTGACCGCGCCTTTCTATCTGGCACCCGACCCCGGGTGGAGTCTCCAAACCCAGCAGATCCCCGCGGTGCGCTCCTGCACCTCTCCTCCCCGGGGAAGAAGGTGAGTCTCCCCGGATCTGCCGCTTGTTGGGTCCCTGCTGGAGGAGCAGTGGCCCGACTGTGCCGCGGATCACGGTTTATGGTAACCCCGAGCTGAGAGCCCACGCCTGGGCTCCGTCTCTGCAGCCGGCTTCCCCGCTCTGATACCTGGGAGCTCTGCCACACTCAGGCACCCCCGGTCTTTCTGTGACCCCAAGGGTCCTGAGACCACACTGTCCCGCGAGGGTTCCACCCCCCACTTCGCCACCAGAGTGACGTACCTCAGCGCAGCAGACTTCTAAAAGTTCCGATTTTGTGCTCCGTGGCTCTATCACTTGCCAGAAGCGGCCAACGGAGGCCCCTCCCCCGCCGTCTATCCTCCCGGATAACGCCTCGGATTCACTTCTCCGCACGTCCTACCTTCCAGAAAGTGGTCGCTTTTCTGTTCAGAGAGTTGTTGCTATTCTTTTCTTCGATCTCCTGTTGAGTTTGTAGGTGTTCAGAATGGTTTGATCCCTATCCAGCTGAATTCCTGAGAGGAGATGAAATCCAGGTCTCCTACTCCTCCACCATCTTGCCAGCCTTTTTGATTTTGACTTGGTTAGATTTTAGTTCTTTTATTTCTCCAGAAAGGGTTTCTCTAATAACTTCCATGCTTTTTTCAAGCCCAGCTAGTATCTTTAAAATCATCATTCTGAACTCTAGTTCTGACATCTTACTAATGTCCGTATTGATTAGGTCCCTGGCAGTCGGTACTGCCTCTTGTTCTTTTGTTGAGGTGATTTTTTCCATTTTGTCATTTTATCCAGAGGAGAATAGATGAATGAGAGAACAAAGTGCTAACAGGGTAACAACATCCCCAGAAAATATATACTAAACAAATCAGAAAAGACCTGAAACTGGGGGGAAAGAAAAAATAAAAAGAAAAAAAAAGGAAAAGAAAAAGATAAAAACAAACAAAAACAAAACAAAACAAAAACAGAATATGATTAAATATGATCAGGCTGGTGCATAGATCAGTGCCACACACTAGAGTTTGGGTATATTTTGGTCTGTTAGAAGAAATTGGGCCTTCCAAAATTTTAAAGAAAGAAAAACATATATGTACAAAAATAGGGTTAATATGAAGAGATGGAATATGACTGTAAAGATGAAAATTATAAAAGTTTTTATAAAAGAAATATAAGATAAGAAGTTGGTTGAAAAAAGAAAGAAGAGGATTTAAAAAAAAAAAAGGGAGAGAATGTGATCAGGCAGGAGACTAGAACAAAGCCATACACTAGAGATTTAGAGTATATTTTGATCTGTTAGAAGGAACTGTATCTCAAAATTTTAAAGAGAGAACAATTTACATATATATATATGTATATATATATATATACCAAAAATAAGGGTAACTACTATGAAGGGATAGAATATGACTCTAAAAATGAAAAATAAAAAATATTTTTTAAAAAAGGGATTGATAAGATGTTGGTTGAAAAAGGGAAAAAGAAAAATTCAAAAGAAAACGACAGTTAAAAAAAAATTAACTTTGAAAGACTAAAGAATCATGGAAAAAAAGCCATGAATTCTATGTGCAGTATTCCCCTAGCGCTGGAGTCCTGCCGTTCTCATTGATCGGTAGACTTGGTCTTGGCTCGCTGTTCTAGCTGATCTTCTGGGGGAGGGGCCTGTTGCCGTGGTTCCCAAATGTCTTTGCCGGAGGCAGAATTGCCCCGCCCTTGCAGGTCCGGGCTAAGTAATCTGCTCGGGTTTGCTCTCAGGAACTTTTGTTCCCTGCAAGCTTTCCGTACAGGTTTGGAGGACGAGAGTGAAAATGGCGGCCTCCCAATCTCTGCCCCGGAGGAGCTGAGAACTCGGGCCCCACTCCTCAGTGAACCCCCAGAGAAAAGCAGTCAATCACTCCCGTCTCCCTGGTCTCCGGCCACACTCCGTGCTCACCCAGCCTGTGACCGCGCATTTCTATCTCTGGCACCTGACCCCGTGTGGAGTCTCCAAACCCAGCAGATCCCTGCGGTGCGCTCCCGCACCTCTCCTCCCGGGGGAGGAAGGGGAGTCTCCCCGGATCTGCCGCGTGTTGGGTCCCTGCTGGAGGAGCAGTGGCCCGACTGTGGCGCGGATCACAGTTTATGGTAACCCCGAGCTGAGAGCCCGTGCCTCAGCTCCTTCTCTGCAGCCGGCTTCCCCACTCTGACCCCGAGGGTCCTGAGACCACACTGTCCCACGAGGGTTCCACCCCCCGCTTAGCCACTGGAGCAACGTCCCTCAGCGGAGCCGACTTCTAAAAGTTCTGATTTTGTGCTCTACGGCTCTATCACTTGCCAGAAGCGGCTGACGGAGGCCCCCTCCCCCGCCATCTATCCTCCCGAATATCGCCTCGGATTCACTTCTCCGCACGTCCTACCTTCCAGTAAGTGGTTGCTTTTCTGTTCAGAGAGTTGCTGCTATTCTTTTCTTCGATCTCCTGTTGAGTTTGTAGGTGTTCAAAGTGGTTTGATACCTATCCAGCTGAATTCCTGAGACCAGACGAAATCCAGGTCTCCTACTCCTCCGCCATCTTGCTCCGCCCCCCAGATCTTTGTATTTAGAGTGACGCCTTCCCATAATTCAAACAATGCCATGTTGACTAGGTCTTCCTTGTGCATCCAATTTAAATCAGCCTCTCCAAAACAGTCAATCTCTTTTATAATACCTCTTTTTAAAACCTTATTTCTTCTTGGTCATTATCAGTACTGAGTGTATCTTGCTTTTTTTTTTTTTGGCCCGCTTGTTTACTGGTCATGTTCCCTAATAGAATGTGAAATCAATGAGAGCATTGACTGTCCTGCTCATTACTATGTGGAACAGTGCCTGACACATTGTACATTTTATTTATTTTTTTTTTTAAAGATTTTGTTTATTTATTTGACAGAGAGAGACACAGTGAGAGAGGGAACACAAGCAGGGGGAGTGGGAGAGGGAGAAGCAGGCTTCCCGCTGAGCAGGGAGCCCGATGCGGGGCTCGATCCCAGGACCCTGGGATCATGACCTGAGCCGAAGGCAGATGCTTAATGACTGAGCCACCCAGGCGCCACCCACATTGTACATTTTCAACAAATATTTGTTGAATGAATGAATGTATGAATGACGACACTCAGGTGGAACAGTGCCTGACACATAGAACATTCCCAAACAATTATTTGTTGAATGAATGAACATATGAATGACAACACTCAGTGACCTCACTCTGATGTTGCCAAGAAGGAATGCTAATGTAATGGCTTCAAAGTCTCCAGAATACACACACACACACACACACACACACACACACACATTTCATTTAATACTCCTCTGATCAAATGCACTTGATTTACCAATTAATTTTATTATAATCCAAAAAAAATGTCAAAGTTCTCCTAAGAATTCCAGGAATAGCCTGCTTTAAATTTTATTTTGGTTAAAATCACAACTTCACACATTAATTGCATTTAGTTTATATGGGCATTGGTTGATGGTGATCTTCAGATTTCTGCATTGTCTGTGTGGGAGACGTTAGACTAACAAGAAATATGCCGTCAAAATGAAGATCTGAAGAAGCTCACAGCCAACTGATTTTGCTGGGTGGGAATTTCCCACCCAGAGAGACATTGCTCTGTTCTCTAAATTCTGATGAGAAAAGAGGAGCTCTTGGACAGAGAAATCCATCTTAAATATCATTTCCATGTGTCTCATATTGTCAGAATTAGATCTGGCTGTAAGTGAAAAAAATTTCAAAATAACAAGAGTTTAAACAAAATAGAAGTTAATTTTTTTCCAATATCAAAGTCAAGTCAGAAGTCCAAGGCTGCTGGGGTAATGCTCCATGGTGTCACGAACCAGGCTCCTTTTATCTTTATTCTTCTCTCTTTTTATTCTGAAAATCACAACCCTCATTCCTACCTTTACCTCATATTCCAATGTGGCTGCTCCAATTCCGTCAGCATTTCTATGTTCCAACCTGCAAGAAGGAGAAAATAGAAGGAGAAGAGCATGCCTTCTGTAGGAATACTTCTCAGATGTTGCACAGACTTCTACTCCTTGTGTTTCTTTGGTCAAATATTAGATCTGTAGTTACATCTAGCTTCAAGGAAGGCTGGCGAGTGTAGCTTTTTATTCTGGGAAGTCTTGGGTTTGGCTGGCTAACATTTAGAGCTTCTATTTCCATGAGAGAGAAGGAAAGAAAATGCTAGCCATTGTTGCCACATCTCTGTTTTTTTTCCTCTGTTAAGTAGATCAAGTATTTCCTAAACATCAGTATAAATGCCAGGATGACTTGCCATACTTCCATAAAATTGGCCAGCAAGGAAATAATAAGCCCAGTGGATATAGACTGTTTATTGCTCAGAGCACAATGGGCAACATGCATGTCATGTTTATATTGGTTCCCCTTGTCCCCCAAGTCCCATAGGTGTCAAAACAGAGTGGATCCAGGTGGATGACTTAGAGATGACCAGTTTCTCAGGCAGTTTGGATTGCTTTATCAAATATACTACGGACTGGGAGGTTTAAACAACAAATATTTATTTCTCACAGTTGTGGAGGCTGCCAAATCCAAGACCAAGGTGTTGGCAGGTCCACCACTGTGAGAGGGCTCCCTCTCTGGTTTGCAGATGGTCATCTTCACATTGTATCCTCACATGGAGGAGAGCAGAGAGAGGAAGCAAGCTCTCTCATGTCTCTACGTGGAAGGGCACTAACCCCATTCATAAGGGTTCTACCCTTATGACCTAATTACCTTCCAAAGTCCTCAAACATCATCACACTGGGGATTAAACCTTCAACATAGGAATTTGGTGGGGTGGGGGACACAAACATTTCAGTCCTTTATAACCAGAAAAGGAAAAATAATAGGAAGGATAACTTTCAAATCAGCAAAAGAAAACCTGACCTATTCCTCCAGTGGAAGGTTAAAAAGGAGAAAATGAAATAAATAGAAAGTGTGGGAAGTGGAAAATATGAAATAAAATGGCAGAAATATGTACTAGCATAAAAGTTTTATAATAAAAGTCATGGGCTAAACTTACTATTAAAAAGATAAACTCTTAGATTAGATTAAAATATAAGTTATGTGATGAGCACTGGTGTTATATGCAACTAAGGAATCGTTGAGCAGTACATCAAAAACTAATGATGTACTATAATGTTGGCTAACTGAACATAATAAAAAAAATAAAGAAACTAATTCTAAAAAAAAATAAAATACAAGTTACATACATATAATCATACATATTTGTAATCTATGTATAAACCCATGTTCTACAACTTTCTGTCTGATTGATCCATCAATTTCTGAAATAGGAATTTTAAAGTATCACATATATATACATATACACACACACATACATACACACACACGTATCTTCAAGAAATAAAGAATAATAGCATACATTAAAATTTATTTAAATTAAACATTAAAAAAAATGGACCATATATGTCTGGTCACAAAGCTTTGATAAATTCCAAGGAATCAAAATCATGAAGACTGGACCATTTAACCATAGTGTAATATAGTTAGAAATTTAAAAAAAAGAAAACAAAAAATATCCCAAGTAACTTGTGTTTAAATAATATACTTCTAATAACTCTTGGATTATTGAAAAAATTATATTTGAAACTTAGAACCAAACAATAGTAAAAACACTAACTGTATCGAATTAATGAGACACAGCTAAAATAGTACTTAGAAATATTTCATTTTAAATGAATTTCTCAGGAAACCAAGAACATTGAAAACAAATAAGCTAAGTGTTCAACTCTAGAACTTGGGAGAAGAGCAACAAAGCATGCTTAAACAAGGAAATAATAAAGAAAAGTGGGGAGAAAATGCAATAGAAAACATTAGGGGAAACGTTAGGAGAAAATGCAATAGAAAATAAACATTAGAGAAGATCAGTCTTATGAACGTTGATTCTTTATGGACCAACATCTGGTAAGATGAGAGAAGACACAAATAAATAAAATATGGAACTAAAAAGGGAAAATAAATACAGACACAACAGACCTTTTAAAAATAAAAGAATCCTATGAATAGGTGTCCCCAGATTAACCAGTAAATTCAGAGCTAAATCAATCAAAATTTCAGCTGGAATATGGAAGAATAAATGTTCAATAATAGATAAGTACACTTTGGGAAAGAAGGGGGACTTGCCAACTCAATATTAAGATCCACTACCAAACCATACGGTAATATTAATAAATGCAGTATGATAATGACCCAAGAGGAGACATAATGGAATAAACCAATGGGAAAAAATTAAATTTCAGGGACAGACTCAAGTATAAATGGCAATTTGAAAAACTGTACATGTGGTACAAAAAGTCAAAGGGGTGTCTCTTACTGTGCATCTGTGAGAAGAGATCATTTCATCTCAACTCAGAAAATTCTGACATAAAAAGTCAATGAGGAAAAGTCTTTGTCCATGTTGTTAAAAAACTGATTCACGACATGAAGAGAGGAAAGAGAGAAAAAACCTCCTGGGTCATTACTGTATCCCATCCACAAAGAGATGCAGATAGACTAAAGATCCAAATATGAAAGATAAAACTAATGATGACGGAAGAAGAGAATATCTTTGTAACTTAGAGATGAGGAAGGACTTCTTAAATAGACACCCCAAATTTTATTATTTTTTTAAAAGATTTTATTTATTTATTTGACGGAGAGAGACACAGTGAGAGAGGGAACACAAGCAGGGGAGTGGGAGAGGGAGAAACAGGCTCCCTGCTGAGCAGGAAGCCCGATGCGGGGCTTGATCCCAGGACCCTGGGATCAGGGCCTGGGCCGAAGGCAGATGCTTAACAACTGAACCACCCAGGTGCCCCAACCCACGCAAATTTTAAAAGATAAATTTTTGTTATATCAGAATTCTTTCTTTTTTTTTTTCCTCAAGGAAGAACACCAGTTGACAGTTAACTGACAGTGATAGATTAGGATAGATAGATCAGTGACTGAGAAAAGCACAGTGCTAATATCTGCACTATACAAATTTATTCCTGCAAGTCAACACGGGGAGAAACAGGAATCCCAATAGAAAAATAGGCAAAGGATATAATGAACTATTCACAGCATGGGAATCTAAGTGCCATTAATGTTTAAAGAGATGCTCAAACCCAGTTGTCATAAGAGAAATGCAAAATACAAACAGCAAGGGCATACTTCTTCAAACTGATGAGATCGGCAAAGAATCAGACATTTGGAAAATGCCAGATATTGGGGATCCCCAGCAACAGGAACTATTTGGCCTTTTTGGTAGGGGTGTGGACTAGTACAAGCCATTCATTAGGGCCATCTGACCGTAGTTTGCGCAGTTAAGAATGCATGTTCCCTATGATTCATGATCCCACCCTTCTATTCAAGACAAATTCTCACACAGGTCTCTAAGGGGACAAGGATGAAGATGCTTTATCGCAGAATTGTTTGGGGTGGGGAGAGTTAGAGACAGACTAGGGGAATGGAGAAATCAAATGGGGTGGATACACACTGCAGAGTACTCTATACCAGTTAGGAAAGCAAAGAACTAGATGTACATTCACAGCATGGTTAGATCCTAAGAATATGGTGAAAGAAAAAGTTAGAAACTATGAAATCTATAGTACATTTACATTCTATAGTAAAACTATACTACAACATCACTCATATCCATGGAAAGTACAAACGTGCACCAATATTTCCATGCATTTTAAAAATCCAGGGCTGAGTATTAAAAATTTTAGGGATGTCACCCCTGGGAGAAGGGAATGGAGGTGGGGAATGAAGATAAAAGAGAATGAATAAATAAACCAAGAAAGGATCTTGTGTTTTGATTATGTGCCATGAAATCATAGATTATGATTAACTAAACCCTTCACATATGAGGTTAAATGAAAAAGGATTGCTTGATAACCTGCAGCGCTTGGGAAATCTTCAACTTCCAAATCAGTGAAGGTCAGCTCTAAGTGTACCAGCTACCCCACTTGCGACATGGTGCCCCTCTGTGTGGCCATTCACAATACCTCAGTGGTCTGCAGGCTGAATTCTTGGACGCTCCTTCTAGATTTGCACTGGGGTCCGGTGCAATTTTCTTAGGAATCAGCACAGCCCTAACTAGTAAGACCAACACATTGTATTCCATCCAATTAAACAAGAAGATGGTTTAAATATCCTCTAAAAAATTTCTATCACAAGCAATAGGAGTTTTTATCTTAGTGCATAGAGAAATTTTCCCTTTTTGCTGGAATAATTTTTTTAAATTTTATTTTATTATGTTATGTTAATCACCATACATTACATCATTAATTTTTTTTAATTTTTTTATTGTTATGTTAATCCCCATACATTACATCATTAGTTTTAGATGTAGTGTTCCATGATTCATTGTTTGCGTATAACACCCAGTGCACCATTCAATACATGCCCTCTTTAATACCCATCACTAGGCTAACCCATTCCCCCACACCCCTCCCCTCTAGAACCCAAACTTTGTTTCTCAGAGTCCATAGTCTCTCATGGTTCATCTCCCCCTCCGATTTCCCCCCTTTCATTTTTCCCTTCCTACTATCTTCTTTTTTTTTTTTTCTAACATATAATGTATTATTTGTTTCAGAGGTACAGGTCTGTGATTCAACAGTCTTACACAATTCACAGCATTCACCATAGCACATACCCTCCCCAATGTCTATCACCCAGTCACCCCATCCCTCCCACCCCCACCGCACTCCAGCAACCCTCAGTTTGTTTCCTGAGATTAAGAATTCCTCATATCAGTGAGATCATATGATACATGTCTTTCTCTGGTTGACTTATTTCGCTTAACATAAAACCTCTAGTTCCATCCACATCGTTGTAAATGGCAAGATTTCGGGTTTTTTTGATGGCTGCATAATATTCCATTGTGTGTGTGTGTGTGTGTGTGTGTGTGTGTGTGACATCTTTATCCATTCATCTGTTGATGGACATCTTGGCTCTTTCCATAGTTTGGCTATTGTGGACATTGCTGCTATAAACATTGGGGTGCACATACCCGTTCAGATCACTACATTTGTATCTTTGGGGTAAATACCCAGTAGTGCAATTGCTGGGTCATACAGTAGCTTTATTTTCAACTTTTTGAGGAACCTCCATACTGTTTTCCAGAGGTTAAAAGAAGGTTATCAGTGTTTTTCTCTGAGGTAGCTGAGAATCAAGTGTGCTCTACTCCCAACCCAGGTCTGGGGCATTTGTATGTGAGATTGGATAAAGAATTCCATTTTTAGCTGGTGTGAGGAGAAAAGAGATGTGCTATTATTTTCACTGTTCCAAAAATCACTGTTGTTTATATCTCTAAAAGGAAGAAAAGAGTATTTAAGAGCCAGTGTCTTGGAATTGGGTGAAATGTAGTTCAATTTTGGACTACTTATTTAAACTTCCTGGGTCTCAGTTTCCTTATCTATGAAGTGGGGATACATTGGGCATGGGATTATTGAGCAGAAGAAATGAAATTATGTGTGTGGAGATCTTGGCACAGCAACCAACATACAGTGTGCATGTAAACAAGTAGCTGTCATTGTTTGCTTTCATTTATTGCATGCCCTTAGAGTATGGGTGCTGTCCCGTCCATTGTTCTCAGTATGCCAGCAATAGCAAGGGATGAACGATGCTTGTCAGGCAGTCCTGGGGCTCAGGAAAGCTCTTTATTTCATGTCTCCCACACTAAAAAAACACTGGAGTCATTTAAAGGATACAGATTCTCCTGAGGGCGGAAGTCAGGGTTTGTTCTTCCATGTTCAACAACACGGATCGTCCAATTTACCATAGAAAATATGAACCAGACATTCAAGGACTCCTTTTGGACAGAAATTACACTTAATTATGTCTCTATTCTTAGCAGCCTGGCACATCATAGAGGCTCAAGGAATCCTCCACAACAATCCTTAAAAACCCCATTTTAAAGACTAAGAAACTGAGGCATGGATTTGACCAAAGCTAAAGCTACACAGCTCATCAGCGGTGGAACTGGGAGTTAGTCCATTGGTTTTGAATATCAAATATGAGAATTTTTTTTTTTCCTTTGGCAGATGCTTTGTCACTCTGTCACGAAATTGTGGGATGGGAAGGGGGTGGATTTCTAGCAACCTCTATTATTGGCTTGTTTTCTATCCTGGGTAAATATTAGGCAGGCCCTCAAGGCTTTGATGCCCCGATTTTTTCACATCTTTTCTGAACCTCTGACTTAGCAGTGTGTTTTTTTAATTTTGTTTTCCCACTGGCAATGAATGCCTCATATCAGATTCCTGATCTGAAAATATGGGGGTGAATGACATCTTCCTACCTGTTTGAAGGAGTCCACTCTTCAATACCCACCAGCTCAGCCCTCGCCCCTACCCCTGTTTTATTTTCCTCTGAAGGCTTAGCTCTGACTAAATCTATTTATTAATTTATTTTGTCTTGCACACAGAATGGCAGCCTGGCGGGGGAGGCAGGATCCTCTACTTCATTCACTGCTTGATCCTCAGTGCCTGGAATACTGCTTGGCCCACAGTAGAGGTCCTCAGTGATTATTTGTTGTCACATCCTTTTAAACAGTACCTTCTATTTATTGAGTGTTGAGCTATATGGCAAGAACTGTACTAAATGTTTAATGCATTACCTCATTCTTATTCATATTCTCACAAGATCCTGGCAAGGTGGCTCTACCACTGTCTTTTGAGCGCTCTCAGCAGTTATGTAAACAGCTCGAGGACATGCGAATGCATTGCAACCCAGGTTGTGCTCTTACCTTTGCTCTTTGTTGCTGTGCTCAGCGTTACAATGCTACCTCTATGTAGCTTTCTGAAGTCAAAGCACAGAAAGATAGTTGGCTTAATGGTTAATAGAAAGGACCCTGCCCCCGACCCCTAATCGAAATCTAAATTAGGATCCCGGCTCTGCTCCCATGGGGAGGCGGGTGGGGGAAGAAAGGATTATTTCTTACAATTTTTGTCATCAGCAGATCTCAAGGTTATTCGCACTGCAGAGAACCCGCTTCCCGTGCTCTCGAATCACGGACTTGCCAACCCTACCTAATCCCCAGCGGACAGGTAGCCCCAAGCTCCATCCAGGGCCTGCAGCCAAGTCCGGCCTCCCGGGTGGGGGGGGGGGGGTCCACCACACCCTCCCCTCGGGGCGGCCCCGCTGGATGACCTGGAGCCCACTGCGTCAGGACAACGCCTACCGGGGGCGTTACTGTGGCCAGTACCTCACAGGGGACATCTTTGGAATCTGTCCTCCCCTCCTAACGCCAGGTTAAAAACCTCAGCAGCACGTGCTGTTTGCAAAACTGCCTGCCACCGACGCCCCAGAGTTAGAGACCTTACTCACGAAGGGAGCCAGCATGTCAGCTATGGTCCTGGGGAACGGAGGCTTCGGCCGGAAACTCTCCTACGGACAGGTGAGCCAGAACTGGCCCGGCTGCACGATGCGCAGGGAGGGGAATTTGGTCCCTGGTGGTAAAGGGTCTGAGGAATGTTGTTCCCTACTCCCTTAAGCTCACGGAGGAGTCTGAATTTATTTGAAGGTGATGAAAATGTCCAGGAAGGCAACAGATAACACAGGTCCTCAACAACTGTTCCCTAGGGAAGGACATCTATCCTGTGGGGCTTTCAGGGAAAGAGTGCTGCTTTAGGAGTTGGGGATCTGGCTTTCAGAGCTGCCCCCAACTAGCTGTGTGTCTTTGGACAAGTCACTGTCCCTCTCTGTTGCCTGTTTTCTCTTTCCTACCCTGAAGTGGCTGGTTCATAATGATCTGGAATGGGAGATGGGATTCTTCTAGATCTGCTCTACTGTCATATTTATGAAGTGCTCTCAGCCAGCTATCAAAATGGCAAAATTGTAAGAAATTATATCCTTTTTTCACCTTTGGGAGAAAATGAGGCATGAGGATGTCTCAGACTTACTCAGACCTGGGGAAAGAGAAAATTAAACAGAGAGGAAAATGAACAAGACTTAGCCCTGGACTGGGAATGTGAGAGAACCCTAGATGTGACTTGGGGATAATGCTCAGGGTGTATTCTGTTCTCTGGGATTCATTGCCTTTCTCTTGAGGCGGAAACTTGCAGAACACATTCTTTAATTGACTTATCACACTCCCAGGTTCTAGGATTCAGACTTAAAGCCCAGCCCGGGGAGATAACATGACTTTACAGACATGTGTCATCTGCAGGATTAGTGAGAGCCATCTAGGGAACAGACAGGCTGGAGAGGAGAGAATGGTTGATGTTTTAGTATAACTAGAGAAACCACAGAACTTTGGACTGACTTTTTTTGAGTCCCGTAAGAAAGACTTCCTTTGAAAAAGGTATGCAGTGCTTGATAGACAGAACTTCCTATTGAGGAGGGATAGCATAGGCATCAGACAGATCCCAGAACAGATCCTGGCTCTGTCATCATTTAGTTCCAGTGCCATTGGCAATGGAGGAAGTGGGACAGTAATCTGGTTAGGGAGCCATGGGAGCTTAAAGCTTTATTTATAGAACACTTAGAAGACTGAGAACCACAGATTCTTACTCTTGATGGCTGGGGGTAGAGAGGAAGGTTTAGAACAGGCTGGGTAATACCTTTGTATTGAAAGCAGGGTACTGAACTTTGCAAAGCTTCAGGCTTATCCATTTGAAAAATTGGAATAAAAATACCCATGTCCTAGACTTGGGATGAGAATTCAATGAAATAGTGTCTGTAAAGCTCTTAGCAAAATTCCTGGAGCATAGTGTCTAGCCAGAACTGATTTGTTTGTTTGACAAAATGTGTCTGGAACATTGGCAAGAGAGACAAGCACTGAGTCAAGCACAGTGGTTGGGACAGCTACACCACGGAGGGATGCTGGACATGGAGTCAAGAGATGTGAGCTCTCGTCTTTGGTTTACTGAAGCTGTGTAGTGGGGAAGTCACCTAACTAGGGTGAAGAGGCTCAGTTTTATATCTGTAAAATTTGAGGTGGAGGTAGACTGGGGGGACTGGACTGGAATAGTCTTTAGGATTCCTACCAGCTCTGACAGTCTGCAAAAAAGACATAGTTTATGCCTTGTCGAAGCTCCCGACCCAGATGAATAGCACACACCCGACATAATTCTGATACAAGGCTGGAGAGCACGTGACATATCATGTGCTCTACACACACAACAGGCATGACAACCCTGCAAGAGATGTTTGGCTCCTTCATTCACACAGGAGACTAATTGTGCCCCTACTACGTGCCGGGCACAGCAGAGTTTCTGCGCCATTGAAACATATTCTAGTGGAGGAGAAAAACAAAACAAAAACGAATCAAACGGACACATAATTTCATGTAGAGAAAAGAACTGTGGAGAAAAATAGAACAGGGCAGTGGAATATAGGAGGAGGGGAACTTGGAAATCAGAGCTGCTACCCACCACCTGTGTCACTTCAGAGGAGTGACACCTTTCTTTCTCTGGCATAGTTTCCCCATCTGCAAAATAAGGGGGTGGAACTAGATGAACCCTAAAGACAGGGCCAGCTCTGCGAGTCAAGTCCCACATGGGCATCAGAAGCCAAATGGAATGCATAGAACCAGGAGGGATTGTTCACCTCAGCTGGGGAATACAGTGGTCTCCTGGCAGAAGTGAGACCCAAAGAGGGCTTTTGAGGCAGGCTAAGATATGTGAAAGGGGAGGAGGGAGAGTGGTGCAGGGCATTTGCTTTAATGAGGAGCTGAAAAGAAAAAGAGAAAGCCAGTTTGCTGGAGAGGCAGTTCCTGTGGGTGGGCCTCAGGCGATGAGGTCCCAAGATACTGCTGAATATCAGAAAGAGGTATTTTATCCTGTTGGCCATGGGGACCCTTTGAAGAATTCTGAGTAGAAGAAGGACACGAGCAAAATTCTGTTAGGGCCGGATCGATACAGATCACTAAGAGCTGGATTAGTGTGGTAGCAGTAGGAACAAAAGAAGGACCTGAGCCCAAGGGTCATTTCCGGAGAAGGTCAGATAGGACTCGGACCAGCACAGGGGCAGGAAGGTGGTGGTGATGGGAGTCTTGAGGAAGGGTGCATTCAAGCCTGAATTGCCCCAGTCATAGGTGGTGTCTGTTGAGGTGTATCTGGAATGTGTTACTTTTCTTTGAGGCCAACAGAAGAGAATGTTGCCAATTGAACCATCAAGAGAGTAATTTCCTTACAAGAGAGTAATTGCTCTGCATGGTTTCTTTTCTTCCTAGTTTTAGATACATGCTGTTGATTTGTGGGCACATATGGAACTTTATATATTATTGTAAAACTTGACTGTACAATTTTTAAAGGTTGCAGCAAACCCTGTAACGCCAACCCTAATCCCACCTTAGTTTGCTCTCATGTGCATGTAGAAAGTGCTAGATCCATGTCAAACTTTGCTGTGTAGTATAAGACATCCATCTTCTGATAGGTTATTTGTGTTACTTTTATGTATTTTGTGACTCTTTCAATAACTGGATATCTTAGATACTAGCATACCAGACAATGTTTTCCTGAGTGTGATGCTTCCCTGAGATCTTTGCCAAAGGCCAAGAAGTCATTATTGTGTATTTATAATATTTCCATCATTTTTATATGTAAGCTGTTTTATCTTTTTGTTTTTTTCATTATGTGAATACTGCTTTGACAGGGCTTACGATTAGCATGATTTTCCAGATAAGGAAACTTAGAAGGCCATGCTATCCGCCCAAAGTGTTTCAGTTGATAACTGGGAGACAGAGGACTTCAACCCAGGTCATTGGTCTCAAACACCCATTTTTAGTACTTTCCACACCATATTTTTCAGTGTTTTCCCGGATACTTTTTGAACTGTATTATACCATCTCTAAGGATCTTTGTGTGGGGTATGTGTCTAGTAAGCCAAATATTGAGCTCCTGATTCATTTATTCATTTATGGAGTATTCATTTTTGGATCTCAGAGTCCTAACAGTGTCTGGCACTTGGTAGGTGCTCATTAAAAGGTATTGAATCTATAGGATGACTGGTGACATCAGTGAATAATTAAAGTTTTCTAAAATTGAATTCTGACCTATGAGCATCATTGAAAATATCACTTCCCTTGACTTACTTATTTTCCACCAGAAATTATATTCTGTGTAGAATATATGTAGCTTATTGTATTCCAAGCCTTGACTGTAAGAGAGAGTTCATGCCAGCCTCTTCCTTGGAGGTTTCACAAGAAAATATTTTAACCAAAAGCACTTCATCTTGTAGGAAACAAGCTATATTGAAGACAACTCCAATCAAAATGGTGCCATATCTCTGATCTTCTCACTCAAAGAAGAAGTTGGTGCCCTGGCCAAAGTCTTGCGCTTATTTGAGGTAAGTACTCATTTCCGCCTTGGATAATGCGTAGCGGACTTCTGGGTTATTTTCTAATTGAGTGCAGCAAGAAGAACATGGGATCTGGAACTGGAAGACTTGATTTTCAGTTCAGATGCTGACATTAACCAACTGTGTGACTTGAGTGAAGTCATTCTAGCTGGACTGCTGTTTCTCCATTCATAATCAGAATCAGAGTCACTAGTTGCATGCACAGAAAGCTGGCCCTGGTTTCAGACTTCTTTTATCAAGCTCTCCCTGAATTAACTACTATCTTCTCCGTGTCCCCAAAGCACTTTACTTTTAACTGCAGCACTTACCTGCCTTGTTACGTATATACATTTTCTGTCTGGGCCTGTTTCTTCAGGCAGGGGACCTCAGCTCAGTCATCTTTATATCCTCTACAGACCAGTTTTATACATATTTAATGTTTAATAAAGAATGAAATTAAATTTAAATAGAAGCAAAGCAAATTAGGCTTTATTTTTTTATTTTTTTCTCCTAGATTTAGGAAGGAATATTTCTGAATCAATTAATTTTTACCCCAATTTTTCTTTAATAAAATTATATCTCGTGGGGTTCCTGGGTAGCAGAGTCGGTTAAGTGTCCAACTCTTGGTTTCAGCTGGCATCCTGATCTCAGGGTCGTGAGATGGAGCCCCATGTTGGGCTCAGTGCAGAGTCTGCTTGGGTTTCGCTCTCCCTCTCTCTCTGAGCTCCACCCCCCGCCACTCTCGCGCACACACTCTCTCTCTCTCAGATAAATAAATAAGTCCTTAAAAAAATTATATCTGGTGACTGAATGAAAAATCAACAGAGAAGAGACACATCTCCCATGTGGAAGAATTACAAATAACTTAAGTAGATAGTCTGTACTCAAAGAAGAGAATCAATCCCCACTCTTTAAGTGTGGGTGGCACAGTGTGACTTTCTTCCAAACAGGACAGGATGGAAAGGGGGTGGGGAACCCAATAAACAGTAGATCAGCTGGGTGATGAGGGTCAATATCAACAGTGATGACTCATGTAGGTAGGATTAACCCTTGGTATGACTTGATGAAAATGGTACTTGACCTCCGTGGTCTTCTTCCCCTGAAACCATAATCTCAGGCTAGCTATGAGAAAAACATCAGACAAGCCTCAATTAAGGGACATTATACAAAATACCTGACCCATATTCCTCAAAACTATCAAGGTCATCAAAAACAAGAAGCGTCTGAGGAATTGTCACACTCAAGGGAGGAGCCTAAAGGGATATAACATCTAAATGTAATGTGGGTCTGGAATGGGAGCCTAGTACAGAAAAAGGATATTAGATATAAACTAAAAAAAATTCAAATACATTATGGTCTTTGGTTTATAAAAATGCATCAATATTAGTGCATTAATTATAACACATATTCCATACTAACATAAGATGCTAATAATAGGGGAAACTGGGTGCAGAGTATATGGAAATCTTTCATACTATCCTCTCAGTTTTTCTATAAATCTAAAATCTATCTAAAAAATAAAGTCTGTTTTTACAAACATTGAACTTGGCTATCCAAAGGAGGTGGGGGTGCGGTGGGGAGGGGAATGTCTACCTGAATGAGAGAAAACCATGAGCACAGAGAAGACAGACAGAGTATTTTCTGAATGACAAACTGTTCAGGAGGAAGAATGTATCTGTAAAATGCTCCTATGCAACATTTTAGCCTTTGTATTATACAGTCAGCATTTTCCCCTTGAGAGGTCAAGCCTTAATCAGTTAATAAATTAAATAATAGTAAATTAACAGGATGTTTTCAACCTAATAAATAAACCACAAGTAACTAAATTACCAAGACTAGATAGAATGCACCCGGAGGAGGTGTGTGTGTGTGTGTGTGTGTGTGTGCGTGTGTGTGTGTGTGTGTGTACATATTCAAGTTGAACTTTTTAAAGCATTATTCAAAACTCACCTGCCATGGTCAATAAGTGGTAATTATACACATTCACAGAGGAGGAAACAGAGGTCACTGTATTGGGATTGGTGAAGGGTTTTTTGTTAGTGTGTGTTGTGTTTTTTCCAAATATATTTCAGAAGTTGCTCTAGACATTGTACAGACCAGCATCCCTTCTACCCTTTTTAACAGACTGGCAAAATGCAGAGTTAAGTTATACTCATTCAAAGTGTTGAAGGAAGATACAAAATCGAATTCTAGTGTCTGAGGAACCACAGCATGTGATAAACCAGGCACGGAGGATCCTTGATTTGGTCCCCATTCAACCTGGTGTAGGAGGTATTACTGCATTTTCTGCATGAAGGAAGTGTAG
Source organism: Phoca vitulina (assembly GCF_004348235.1). Classification (NCBI taxonomy): domain Eukaryota; kingdom Metazoa; phylum Chordata; class Mammalia; order Carnivora; family Phocidae; genus Phoca; species Phoca vitulina. The sequence goes on along the minus strand of NW_022589722.1, from coordinate 16,337,928 downwards.
TTCTGAGAGGTTGAGTCATTCATTCAAGGTCACACAGCTAATGTATGCTGATGATGGGATCCCGGATTTCAAAGCCATGAGCTCTCTCTGACACCTCACACCTCTCTGCCAAATACACTTGTCCCTGCACATCTGGATTCTCTGGAGTTTTTTTTTTTTTTAAATGCAAATATCGTGGCTCCATCCTCCTATTCTTTGAGGGAAAGGGATCTGTCACCAGGTTTTCCTTCTTTCTTTCAAATAGAAACATGTGTCAAAGTGCAAGAAAAATAACGACCCATATTCCCCTCATCCACATCAGGCACTGTTCACGTTTTGACAAGTTCACTTCCATTTTTTTCATGTATGATTATGGTTTCAAAAATTACAAATTAACAAACTGTTTCTTAAAAAAGAAATACAACATTAAAGATGCTGCTGTAGTCCTTTTTGATCTCCCCTCAATCCTGTCATGCTGCAAACTTCCTGGCCAAGGCAGCATTATTGTGAGTTTAGTATATTTTGGGTCAGTTCAGTAGAGCCGTCAAGAGCATGGACTCAGGAGAGACAGCTGTGGCTTTGGGAAAATCGCTTGACTTCTCTGTGCTTCAGTTCCTTATGATAATAATAGCATCTGTTTCAAAGGGTAGCTCTGAGGATTAAATGACTTAATGCAGGTAAAACCCTCAGAGTAGTTAGTTAAACATGAAGTGTTCAGGAAGAATTGCTATGTATTTTTTTTTCTGAATGCAGTGTTTTTGAGATATATACATGTTGATACATACAGATCAAGTTAATAACTTCTGAAGAGTAGTTCTTAATTTGCATATACCATGTTTTATTTATCCATCCCCCTATTTTGGGCATCCATGTTGTTTCCTATTTTCTGAAGTCACAGACAATTCTGCAGTGCTCTGTTCTTTCCTCTTATTTTTTTGGTATGCAATGAGCAAATACTTCTCTAGGGTAGATACCTAGAATTTCAATTGCTGGTCCTAGGGATGAACATTTTTAATTTAATTTAATTTAATTTAATTTGAGAGAGAGAGAGTGCAGGGGTGGGAGGGGAGGGACAGAGGGAGAGAGAGAATCCCAAGCAGGTTCCATGCTCAGTGCGGAGCCCGACATGAGGTTCTATCCCACGACCCTGAGATGATGACTTGAGCTGAAATCAAGAGTTGGACGCCTAACCGACTGAGCCACCCAGGTTCCCCAACATTTTTAGTTCTAAAAGAAACTAAGTTGTCCTCCAAATGTCCTGTAACAATTTACGCTAACATTAGTTTACTGTGGGAACACTCATTTCTCTATATTTTTAAGGTTATTTGCTTATTATTGCTTTTTAATCTTGGCCAATAGAGTGGGTGGGATGTGGTAATTTATTGTTTTAACTTTCATTTCCCTGATTATGAGTGAGATGATGGGGTGTCTTTTCATATTACATGACCTTAGATTTTATTCTTTTGTAAATTGTGACTTGTCCATTAGGATTTAAATTTTTTTCTGCTGCAATTTTATCTTGTTCTTACTGATTTCTTGACAATTTTTTTGTAATCTGAATGCCATTGTGTGGATGACAAATATTTTATCCTAGTCTCTTTATTCTGCTTGGGTTTATGGTATCATTTGTCATACTGAACTTTAAAATTCTAATGTAATTAATATTTTTCAGTCACTTCCTTTATGGGTTTTGGATTTTTGTTTGTTTCTTCTTGAATTTTTCTGAAATTTCACTAGTGACTCTGATGCCCAATCAGGAATGAGAATCATTGCTCTAAGCTATTGCCAAGGAAGGAGTTCTTGCTGTCACCAAGGACTATACCCACTACTTTCCATGAAATAAATCATATTTAATACTCAGAATATTTTAATTTTTTTCTATAAATTAAATCATTTGTTACTTAGTGATGGTAGGTGATATCATACCCATTTTAGAGACAAGGAAGCTAAAGGTCAGGGAGCTCAGTAGCTTGTTTAAGGTAAACACTCAATGTGGTAGAACCTCAGAAATTGACCTAGGGTCTGTGGTTCTAAAACCCCAGGCTTATCATTTTTATCAGAGAAAAATCAATTGTTTATGAGAAAGCAAAACAATATAACCATTATTTTGCATGTCTTCTTTTCAAGAGAATGATCTTTGAACTGGGACTGCCAGAACAAAGAATTGAAAACAAAGAAAACATGGCTGGGCTTTCATGCTAACCCTAAATCTCAGGATTTGGGTCCTTGGGGAAGCCACTTTATCCCATCACCATCTAATACTTCTAAGGGGGTGAATTAGGGAGCTTTCTGGGACTAAGACTTCATCAAGATTCAAAGGATAACTTATCAAGAGTTTATATCTTTTGTTCCAAATGCCATAGTAGGTACATGTTGTGATATAAAGAGTATTAGGAGCATAGATTTTGTACTATGGAGTTCGAATCCCAGATCTCATTGACTTTGGCAGACCATTTAACACATATGCCTGTGTTTATTCATCTATAAAGTGGGGCTAATGATTCATACCTCCAGGGAGCCATGAGATTTTATATGCTACATAAAATGTGTGATATGGGGCGCCTGGGTGGCTCAGTTGGTTGGGCGACTGCCTTCAGCTCAGGTCATGGTCCTGGAGTCCCAGGATCGAGTCCCGCATCGGGCTCCCCACTCAGCGGGGGGTCTGCTTCTCCCTCTGACCCTCTTCCTGCTCGTGCTCTCTGTCTCTCATTCTCTCTTTCTCAAATAAATAAATAAAAAATCTTTAAAAAAAAAAATGTGTGATATGTCTCTGAGCCTACAGAAGACGCTCATACAATGTCTTTTCTTTTATCCCTTCCATGTGTGATCTATGAGCCCTATCAGAAATCCTGGAAAAATTATAAACAGGAGAAGGTAACATCTGTTAGAAGGCTAGAGAGAGTCCAAAGTCTTGATTTTTAATTTTTCTTTTCAGAACAAGGTAAAAAAAAATCTAGAATGAATTATTTAATATGGTTTGTGAGCATTCACAGGCAAATGGCAATGACCAAAAGTCAGGGCAGGGCCATTAGAGAAAAGCAGAGTAGCTTGGTAGAGCAGAGAGACTGTGGTGACCATAATGTGTCTGTGTATTTATATCTCTCATGATATCTGGGTGAATGAGGTGGAAGAGCAAGCATTAGATGGAAATAGAAGCAAAACCCCTAAATTTTGTAGTTGACACTGAACTTCTGTACCATATAAAATGAAGCCAAGGGTAATAAATGGCAAAACCAATGAAAGAATCTAAACTATACTTTATGCAGTGTTTCCTAAACAATATTCTATTGAATTCTGTACATTAGTAGGTATTTTATTAGAAGAGCGTTCCAAGGGTGGATATGTCTGGAAAATTCTACATCTAGATTTTGGAAAGCCATTGTACATATACACATATTAAAGGCTCCGGGAAGCCCTGCAGAGAGGATATTTATCTCCAGGAAGCCCTGCAGAGGAGAATGTTCTGTTACTCAGTATTTCCCAAATGTATTTGGCCAGGGGGTCTTGTTCAGGAAGGCCTATTAATATTTTGCTGTTCTATAGTTATGCATTTTAGAGTTATGAGCTCCAGACCACCAGTTATAACCTAGGTTTAGGGTCCCAACAAGTAGAACTTCATTGGGTTAAGAGTATACTGTCTAGAACCAAACAGTTTGAGTTCAACACCCTGTTGCACTGTGTATGAGGTGGATGGGCTTGGAGAAGTTATATAAGCTCTTAGTGGCTTAGTTTCCTATTTTAAAATAAAGGTAACAATAAGCCTATATTATAGGGCTGCTGTGAAAATCAAATGAATTAATGCATGTAAAATATTTGTAAGAGTATCTGGCACATGGTAAGAGCTGAATAAATGTTTACTCTTGGGGTGCCTGGTGTCTCAGTCAGTTAAATATCTGCCTTTGGCTCAGGTCATGATCTCAGGGTCCTGGGATCAGCCCCGCATCTGGCTCACTGCTCCACGGGGAGCCTGCTTCTCCCTCTCCCTCTGCCTGCCGCTCCCCCTGCTTGTGCTCTCTCTCTTTCTGTCAAATAAATAAATAAATAAAATCTTAAAAAAATAAATGTTTACTCTCATTTCTATGCACCACAGTTTTAGAGGGTCATAGAACTTCAGGGACTCTTAAATTCCTGGCAGTATGAAAAGGAGTTAAAGGATTAGGATTGTTTGTCTTGAAGAGGGAAGATGGGGCAAGGAAATATTTGAAGGGCTATTATGGGAGAAAAATACTACTTATTTTCTATTACTTCAGAGGTAAAAGGGCAAGGTGTAGAAATTACAAGAAGCATATTTCAAATCACTTAAAGGCAATATCTCTACTGTGGAAGGGTGCTAGAAGGCATTGATTTCAAGTACTACTACCGTGAAAACAGCCCCCAAAAGGCAGGGCAGAATCAAAACAAAAATGATGGTGTAAATAAACTTACCTTTCCTTAATAGAGACAAAGGATACAAATCTATCCAGCTCCCCCAAGGTTGGCAATGGAGTGAGAACATTCCATATGGGAGAATCACCTGTACCCTATGAATCCCTCACTGCAGTCATATCTCTGTTTAATGAGCAAGACCATCCTTTGATGGCTTGCAGCATATCAGAGATCCAACAGGGACATTTAACTAAACATTAATACATGCTCAGAGTAATAAACGAAACACTAACAGTTATATGAACCTAGACCATGTGGCCCCCCTGGCCTGACTCCATATGGTGGCAGCTTTCTTAGCCCCTAGCCACCAGGAGGACATACAGACATCCTAGCTCTTCAAACAAAAAGTGAGATCTGCAGAGTGAGAGCAGATTTCTCCCAGCATGGTCAGGATTCATTCCCTGCCTGAGAGCCCATCTTTTCATCAGATGATTAGCACCCAAGTCACCATCCCATTAAGGGATGATGTTGCCTGCCAATGGACTTGTGGCCTTGTCAACCTCAGCTAGTAACAACATCAGAATGTAACACAATCAGTTTGGTATTTATAACAGAAATACAGAAGTACTGTGTTTGCCTGTGTTTGCTGAGTGGTGAGACAGTGAAGCAGATGTTTTAGTGACTTGGGGTCAAACAATTAGAAATACACCAAAGCCTCTACCTGCTAATCTGCCAATATCCCAGTGTCCTCAGTTGTTCTAATTTTCAATTCTTCATGCTTTTATTTAGAAGTTGTCTGTAGCTCTCTATATTTTTAGCCTCTACTAGCTCATGTCTGCGCCTTCTTAGAAAAATAGTCTCCAGAGAGTCTTTGCTGCAAGTGGCTTAGTAATGGGCTGTAAAATTGGATGCCAGCTCCCTGGGGAGGTTGCAAAGAAGAGGTCTCCCTCCTTCTGCTAGCATTCCACTAATCACCTTACTATAGATTCTCTAGGGAAGAGAACAAGCAAATATATGGATATACAGAGCGCTGAAGTTCATGGGTATGCTCAATTAGCATCATTTAATTGATGGGAACAGAGAGGTTCTGACTAAGCAAGCTGCGTAAGGCTAGACATTTAGAGCCAAAACCATTTCAGAGTTCACCCTCCATTTTCACAGTGGACGGGGCTTTTGGAAACAAATGGAAAAGGCCCAGTCAATATTTGTCACATTCACTTCCTATGCTCTGCCTGTGCCCAGATGACCCATGCCTTTTCTCCATTAGATATTCGGTGAGCTCCTCCTCTCTCATTTATGCATTCAATTAATATTTTTTGAGGTATCTACTGTTATCAGACCCTATAAAGGTGCTGGGGAGACTGGGGTGAGTCAGTCATTCTCTGCCTCTACAGAAATGTGAGAAGCTCTGGGTTCCATGAGGCAGAGTTGGCCAGGAAAGGTTTCTTGCAGATGTAATGTTTAAGCTGAAATCTGAAGAGGGTGGCCAGGAGAGAAGAAGGAGGAACTTAATTCCAGAACAAAGAAACAAATAACTTGAAGGGAGAGAATAAACAAGTGCTCAGGTCACAGAATCCTCACAGCCTTTCCATCTGCCAACCATTCCGGGGACAGAGGCTAGGGTGCACGGGGGACATCTAGGCTGATATGCCATGTTTACTATCTAAAGTTTGGACTTTAAGGTCCTGCCTGTGATCCTTGGGCCTGCCCTGGAGAGTGAGACGGAATCTAGAATGAATCATGAGGGTTGCCTTTACCCCTCTGGCCGTAGGCCTGGAGCAGTCGTGAGCGGTACAAGTGTTTACGGGAACATTGCTTCTTTAATCAAAATAAGAAGAGCTTTGAGCTCCACTGGAGGAAAAAAAAAAGTTCTTACAACCCAGATGACTTGTAAAATTTTCTTTAAAGCCCCCAGTATAGATTATGATACAAAGAACACCCATGCAACTCACTCTGTGCTTAAGAAATAGAACATTGCGTGAGTGACCCAAGTCCCTGGATAGCCTTCCCCATGGGCTTCCTCCTCAGATGCAGCTATTAATCTGAATTCGATGTTACTCCCACCTATCATTTTAGCCTTTGCTATATAGAGCTACCCATTAGTGACGTATGGCCTAGTTTTGCAAGCTTTGACTCTTTGTAAAATTGGAATAGTATTGCAACTGTCCTGTAGTTTTCTTTCTTGACAGAGTGGTGAACGTTGCTTTGGAGATTTGTTCAAGTTCATAATGTTCTGGCTATTTCATTCTCCACTCTGTATATTCATGGTGTGACTATACTTGATCCTCTCCTGTTGGTGGACATTTAGGTTGCTTTCATTGTTTACCCATATGGATGGTGCTGCATTAAACTTTATGTACAGGTCAGGTGACTATGTATTGACTAGAAGAAATTCTGAAAACTGACACTGTTTTTAGCTGCTAAACCCTTTAGAGCTGGACATATTTGAGAAATAGCAACACAGAGCTACTTTTTAACTTTTATGATGAAGTTTGATCTCATATGGTGAAAATTTAAAGAGTGCCATGACCCCATTGATGACACATGAGTTGTGATTGCTCTTCGGTAGCCCTGGGCTGAAACAGATCCTTTTTCATCTTATGACCTTCTTGGCAAGAAAAGGTATAAAAAGAGGAAACACAGTAAAAAAAGGCTCTTTTCTCTAAAGCCTCTAGAAGAGCCTGGATTAAGCTGCTACCCCAGTTCTACCCAGAAAGGGGTCTCCTCTGAGTTGGATGCAACCCCAACCCAATGGAGAGGAGGGTAGAGAAGAAATAATCTAACAAAGAGGGAGAAGACGGAGGGAAGAACAGGCAGAGATTACAACAGAGGTTCTTCCAGAGGAAGCAAGAGTGTGTCCCAAAAGATGGTCTCCACGGTGTGTGAATCCCACTGACAATCCAGCTTGAACCTGACTGAGAACTCTCCTCCAGAGCAGGGTGGGGAATAATCTGGAGCCCACTCTAGAATTTAATTGTGCTGCCCATACTTTCCTGAATGTTTTTGGTTTCCTGTTCATCCAAGGGGGTTTAGGTTCCAGATTCTTGCTCAACCAGGGCTGTTCCTGGCCCTCTCCCAAGAGGAGATCAGCAAAATAGATAAGAAGCCCAGCCTCCTTCTATATCTATCTATCTAGATATCTCTCAAATCCTTCTGTCATTTTACCCCAAATATTGTAGGGGCCTCCAGACCACTTCTGCCCTTGGCCCACTACAGTCTATTCTTAAAACAGCTTCCCGAGTGCTCCTTTTAAAACACGAGTCCAAAAATGTATCTTCTGTGCCTCATTACCTTCTGTAGCTTCTTATTGCCACTCTGAGTGAAAAAACAAAGTTCAGGTAATGGCCGATAGGTCATTGTCAGTTACTGCTCTGCCTCCTGTCTTGTTGCTCTCCCTCTTGCTCATTCTGCTGCAGACACTCTGGCCTCCTTGGTGTTCCTCAGTCATCTTGTACACTGTCTTACCCCAGGACCCTTGCACTTGCTGTTCCCTCACGGCTTGCTCTCTCATTGACTTCAGGTCTGTGCTTAAATGTCACCTGTTTATTTTTTGAGCCCTTCCTTACCACACTGTTTAAAAAAAGCACCTTCATGGCACCCCTGGAATATCCAATCACTCTTTGGCTTGGATTTTTTTCCATTCCATCTGAAGACTGTATACTCTATTTATTTTTCATAGTTACTATTTATCTCCTGCTTCAAGAATTTGAGCTCCAGAAGAGCAGGGATTTTTCCCACTCTGTTCACTGTTGTATCCCAGCACCTGGGACAGTGTTTGGCACATGGAAGGTGCTTGATTAAATGAGTTATTGAAAGCTCCTGTTTACTTGAGACCAATGATTTGGGACATTCTTTGTGAATGTCTTTGATTTGCCCCCAGAAACCTCTGGAATAGGCCAGAACATAACTTCTTTTAGGTTTATTCTAAGGCAACAACATGGAGTGATCCAAAAGGCTCTCCTTTTCCAGCCTCCTCCCGTCTGAAAATATCTTCAGCTTTTCCTTCTCCTTTTTGAAACTTGCTTTCAGGAAAGAAGCTGAGAAAAATTTAGGGTAAAGCAAATAATGAAGGGTAAAATAACTCATAAAACATAATGTGTTTTGCCTCCCAGGGAAATGTATATCTATACCAAGCTGAGAGAGGCAAAGTATAATAAGTCCTTACTGGGTATCCATCAATGAAGCCAAAAGGGTGTGAGGTGTTTTTTCCCTTTTTCTTACTGAGCTACCAGGTAATACTATTGTCTTTATTTTAAACATAAACAAATAAAAGTTCAGGATGACCAACTAATGTGTACAGAGGTGGTGAGCAGCAGAACCAGAAGTTGAACTCAGATTAGTTTCCAAAGCCCTCCCTTTCTACACTATACCATTCTCCTTTTCTTGAGGAATGAGATAGAAGAAGAAAGAATGGACCCTAAGCTTGAAAAGATCCAGAAGGGCAAATCCACTTTTCACCATTGCAATTTCTGTGTATCTGTAGTTTTATTCACTAGTGACCAAGACCCCTTTAGAAAGGTTTTCTTTCTTTTTTTTTTTTTTTAAGATTTTATTTATTTGACAGAGAGACACAGCGAGAAAGGGAACACAAGCAGGGGGAATGGGAGAGGGAGAAGCAGGCTTCCCGCGGAGCAGGGAGCCCGATGTAGGGCTCGATCCCAGGACCCTGGGATCATGACCTGAGCTGAAGGCAGACGCTTAACGACTGAGCCACCCAGGCGCCCCTAGAAAGGTTTTCTTCAAGGATGGGCACAGGAAGGTATTTCTGGCCAATCCTTATTAAAAGAGGCTATTCATTTCAGTTTATTTTTCTCTGAGTCCCCACACTCTCTGCTCAGGAGTTCCGATTAATTAAGGTGTTATGCTGTTATCTTTTATGCGTAAATTCACTATTGGACAAATCATGAAATTGTCTTCGAAATGTTTAGCTCTCAACTTTCTTGCCTCCACCCAGATGTCCATGTGGAATAACAGAAAGTGTTCTTTATTTGTTCCTCACCCAAAGATGTGGTGAGTGTATGTGGGTCAATTTGTAAACCTACACAGGCCCCTTGCTTAAAAATAAAAATTCATTTACCAAAGGTAACTATGATCATAATCAGGTTTGGAGGTTCATTTCTAAAGTCTCCCTTTGCAACCAAAATTATTGGTATCTAAGGATCCACACTGATAAGCTGGAAAAACTCCAATAAGCAAATTGCATGCCAAACTTGAGAGTTAATTATTAACAAATTGATTCAAACGGGAAAGAAATAGTTTAGAGAGTTTTACGGAGTGTTCTCAGCCAAAAATTTCACTCACATTTAAAAGATATATTTTTCTTTTCATTATATGAATAATATTGTAAGACTTTTGTCAAATAAATAGAAGTTGTACATAATCTCATAATAACTCATTTTGATGCATTTTATTCTAGTCTTTTTCTTTTGGCCTGGGCATAGTTTTTTAAAACATGTTTTAATTATCACATTCTTATATGCGTCATAAGTATTTTCCCAAGTGGTTGTCATTGTAAGCTTTTAAGATATAAAGTTAATTTTTCATTGTAAAAGTATAAGTGTTATTTTTAGAGAAGTTGAACTATGATAAAAAAATAGAAAGAAGGAAACAAAATCATCTGTAGGCCCATCGTCTATAAACTACTACTGTTTACATATTTTAGAGTGATTACTGACACTGCTTTATGCATGTTGTTGTTATTTATTTATTTTTTAAGATTTTATTTATTGGGAAACCTGGGTGGCTCAGTTGGTTAAGCGTCTGCCTTCAGCTCGGGTCATGATCCCAGGGTCCTGGGATCGAGTCCCACATGGGGCTCTCTACTCAGTGGGGAGCCTGCTTCTCCCTCTGCCTGCTGCTCCCCCTGCTTGTGCTCTCTCTTGCTCTCTCTGACAAATAAATAAATAAAATCTATTTGAGAGAGAGAGACAGTGAGCGAGAGAGAGCGTGAGCAGGGGTTAGGGACGGAGGGTTGAGGGCCAGAGGGATTTTTTTTAAACTGAAGTATAATTGACATACAATATCCTATCAGTTTCAGATGTACCTCATAGTGATGAGATATTTTTATACATTACAAAATGATCCCCACCATAAGTCTAGTTACCATCTGTCACCAAACAAAGTTATTACAATAGTATTGACTAATTCCCTATGCTGTGCTTTACATGCCCATGACTTATTTTTTTTGTAACTGGAAGCTTCCACCTGTTAATCCCCTTCACCTATTTCTCCTGCCCCCCCAGCTCCTACCCTCTCTGGTAACCAACCTTTTGTATCATGTTGATTGATTTGTGAATGTTACTTACTTTTCAATGGTGGCATAATCTCCACTGAGTGATTCCACTATAATTTTCCTAATTGTTCCCCTATTGTGGGAGGTTAGTTAGTTTATGAATTTTGGTGAATTTTTCCCCCATAAGTTAGATCTCCAGACCTATAAAAACTGAGTCATGGGGCATATGTTGTTTTATGGCTATTCCTAAAGTGAGAGGCTTCTCTCTGGAAGTGCTTTTGTGAAGGGTGGAGTGTGGGTGTTGAACACAACAGCCTATAGTCTGTCTCCACCTTCCACTTTTCCCACCCCTTCCATCACCTGCTGCACTCTAACAAATAAGCATGCCAGAGGTGTGTCCACTCTTGGTTCTTGGCTTTGCTGTATTTTCTGCTCTACACAAGACAGGAACTGGTTATCTCTTCCTTTGAACTTTCAACTTAGGCAAATAGTAGGTGGAGCTTCTCTTTCTTTCTGAGCCAAGAAGGATGACATTGCTCTTTGCTTTGTTTAGGAAGTTACCTCTGTTTGTCTGGAAAGCTTCAGAGCAACTGCTATCTCTGTGGTCTTCCCTCCTCCACATACACTCTCCCTCTCCTGTTGGGACCCTCACATTGGGCTCCCTGGCCATCACTGTCAAGGCTGGATTGTCTGCAGCTGATGCCCATAAACAATGGCTCTATCATGTGCCCTCGGGGATTATGAGGAAGAAAGTGCAGGAAGAGTACCTGTGTGGGGTTACTTATTATTGTGTTTGCCATACCCAGAGGTTTTCATTTTTTCTGCTTTGCCCACTAGTAATAGTCATGATAAAAGCTGATATTTGCAGAATTCTCATGGTATCCCTGGCAGGAAGGCAGTGTGGTCAGAACACCAATAACTTTCCAGCCACTTCTGGAAAAGCATCACCATCTCTGACTGCATATTTTACAACTCCCTTAACCTACTCAAAGGTTTGTTGGGAAGGTCACAGAACATAATTCTAAACTGTGAAGTGATAATCAAAACAACAAGATGTCATCATTGTAATTATCAGTGTTTTCTCTTCAACCATATGCCCTTAACAATCAAAGAGAAAGATATACTTCCTGGGGCACCTGGGTGGCTCTGTTGGTTAAGCGTCCTACTCTTGATTTCAGCTCAGGTCATGATCTCAGGATTGTGAAATTGAGTCCTGCATCAGGCTCCATGCTGGGTATAGAGTCAGCTTGGGATTCTCTCTCTCCCTTTCCCTCTGCCCCTCCCCCCCTAAGAAAATAATACTTCCTGAACTACAATATTGATGAATTTCATTTTTTTGGAATTATAGAATCAGTCAAATTAGATTTTTTTTCAGGTTATGCTTTGTTCATTTGAATGTTTGGGATAAACGCTATTAATTATTTGTTTTAAGGAAGTGTAGAGCATATTCCTTGGTTTTCTTCACTAAGAATAGTTCTGTCAATGAAATCAGATTTTCTGAGTAAGAAGCAGATGACTACCATGCATTTAAATTTGAGGACCAATTTAAGTAAATGACTTTTTCTTTTTCATGACAAAACCGATGATAGCTAAAACATCACCAGCCGAAGACATGGAAGTTGAGTAGCTATAGTGATTATTATTTTTTTTTGGCGTTTAATAAAACCCACATATACATGAATCTTCCCTTCTCAATGAGGCCTCTTATGTCCCCCTTATTTAGTTCTACAGTTTGTCCTCACTTTCCCCCAGGACTGCCTATCCCCTTCACCCTGCTCTGCTTTGTGTTTTTTCCCTTGGGCTTTTTCATTACAGTCATTATAAAATCATACATAAATCAGTTATCTTTTATGATTGTTATTTGTCTCCCCCAACTTAAATGTAAGCTTTAGAAAGGAAACTATCTTGGTCTGTTTTGTTTACTGATGTATACCAACCACCTGGAAGGATGATCAGTACCTGGGAGGTGCTACCTATATTTTTTGCATAACCTGAATGAAAAGTAATTATATAAAAATATGAATGGTAGCTATACTACCATTTTTATACCAGCTAATTTTTATTAGCTAATTGTTACTGAGCATTTACCATGTACCCGGGGTTATGCATACACCTATCAACCAATGCTCCCAACAAATTTATGAAGCAGGTATCATTAATACTGTTAAATTACAGATGGAAAAACGGAGCATTAGAAACATAAAAGTAAATTGTCTAATCTTACAATCCATATGAGAACTTTGATTTAAACCCAATAAGCCTGATTCCCGGGGACCCTATTTAAGCTGGGCAATGTTGCTTCTGTATTATCAATTTACTGAGATATTATTATTGAGATTCCAAGGGATTTCATTTGGGAAAGGAGGTTTCCCTATGTAAACATTTTTGCTAAACTGCTGCCCTAGGCATTTGAACCAAACCAAAATCTTAGGTTTGCAACTCTAGGCCTTTAGCAGATTTCCATGTGATTAAATTCTGTAGCATTTGCACTATTTCCTGCACCTTTTATTACTTGGTTTTGCACAGACAAGTAAACAACTTTTGTTACTTTAAGGACTTTCTTCTACTCTTTTATATAAAAAAAGTCCTGTTCCTCCTCTCTCTGCATTTTATTGTGTTGCGTGTTTTGCTCTGGTTTTATGTGTGTGCGTGTTTGTTTGTTTTTTCAAGTAGGCTCCATGCTGGGCATGGAGCCCAATGTGGGCTCGTGACCCTGAGATCAAGACCTGAGCTGAGACGAAGAGCAGGATGCTTACCCGACTGAGCCACCTAGGCATCCCTCTAGGTTGTGTGTTTTGTCTGTGTTAATTCCAGTGACTGTCCCCTTCACACTCCCACTTCTCTTTTCTAGGAGAATGATATAAACCTGACCCACATTGAATCCAGACCTTCACGTTTAAAGAAAGATGAGTACGAATTTTTTACCTATCTGGATAAAGGTAGCATGCCTGTCCTGGCAAACATCATCAAGATCTTGAGGCATGACATCGGTGCCACTGTCCATGAGCTTTCCCGAGATAAGACAAAAGACACAGGTAAGAAACAGAAGGATTTTGCAACACAAGCAACTTGACATTTTCTTCAAAAAATACTGGCAAAAATAGTGTCTATCCTGGTAGACCACTGTGGGGGACTAAGCTGGAGGAGGTTATGTTAGGGACCTAGAGGTGTACCTAGCACATTTTAGACATTTAATAAATGTGCTTTTTTCACTTCCTCAAGACAGCTATTTCTTATATTAGTAATTTTCTTTCTTTTGCCGCAATTTTATATATTCTAAATTTTAGCGATCATGAATAAAGCAATTATGAACATTCATGGGCAGGTTTTTGTGTAGACATGAAATTTTAACTCATTTGGGTATATACTTAGGAGTGTGATTGCTGAGATGAACTTTTTTTTCCCTAAATAATCAAAACACTTTTTTCTACTGTAAAATAAAAAAAAAAATTTTTTTTTTTTTTTGCCAGAACAGTGAAGACTTTGGGTCAAGAGAGTTTCAAGCTCTGTAGCTGAAAATAACATTTTAATTGGCAGAGATGCCTTAAAATGAGAGAACACCCACCTCTTTGCACAGGCCATTGAAACATTTTCTAAAAGATACCCGCAAGGCCTTCCTAGGCGATCTCTCTTCTTTTTCTGCCCTCATCCTCCTGTGGCTGTTACCAAGACAAGGAAGTTTATTCCCGGATTCTGCCCCTGCAGAGCGTAGAAAGCCAAGCCCATGGGCTCAGGTCACTGAGGGGCAGGCACTTGGAATTCCTCTTCAGATCAACCCTTTTTGCCTTCCTTCCCTTCCACCTCCCGAGCTGCTTTGCTGATGAACGCCCTCTCTTGCTTTTCCGGCCACCTGCTCCCAACAGGAGCTGCAGGCCCTCAGGACAAAGGGCCTGCCGGATCCTGGGGCAAACTCTGCCTCTGCTTGGAGCAGGTGGAGGCTGGGCCAGCTGGGGTCCTGGGGTAGGAAATCAAAGCAATTGATGAGCAGGCAGGCAGCTCCTTGGGGAGCCAGGGAAGACATATGTAGATCAACTGAAGGGCGGGCAGCCTGAATTGGAGGCTCAGAAAGGAGGTTCTTAATGGAAACACGCAAGGATAGTTAGGAGTCCTGACTCCGGAACTAGGGGACGCTACACTTGGTGTGACTTTAGGCAAATGACTACCCTTCACAATCTCCCACGGTATCAAACGAACAAGAGTCTGCCTCGTAGGAATAATGAAATAATGCCGGTGGAGCTTTGAGAACCGTGCAGACGATGTTTAAGGGCTTAATAGATGTTCTCTATTCTTACCATTACCATCATTGTTATTATAAATCATGACCCCAGCACAGGAGCCATGAAAAGCCAGCCGTACACAACAACTTTTTCAGAGATTCTGAGAACTGGCAAATGACCTCAGAGGTCGTGCAGTCCAACAGACTCCTTAATTTTTCATTGTAAAAAGCAGAGGCCATGACTTGCCTTAAGGCACAGAGTGAATTCGGTGCAGTTGTGAGTGCTTACTCAAGCCCCACTCTGCACCAGGCATCGTGATAGGATCTGGGGGGAGAAGGGCTCAACACTACCCGTTCTGATGGCGCTCACAGGCTGACAAGCGTGAGGAGACACCCAAGTGAATACAGTCCAGGGACAGGTGTTGTCATGAGGGCAAGGTGATGGAATCTGGCAGGGGGTTGACATTTGAAACTGGGTTGACATTTGCCCTATTGAAGACAACCCTGGTAGACTTAACCCTTGAAAACCACACGTGTCTCATTTTATTTATTCGTGTGGTTGATCATCCCAGCCCCTACAGGCCGCCCCTCCCCGACACAGTTTCCTGACCCCCGTGTCCACGGAACAGAACGGTTGTTCAGGGTGCTGGCCGTGCTCAAACAGCACAGTCTCGCCCCTGCAGAGAGGGGCGGCTCTTTGGGTTTCTCAATTTTTTGAACTGGAGTCTGGGCCCAGAAACAGATCTTTCTGGGGAAAACAACCATCCCTTTGCAGAGTTGTTCTTTCCACGGAACTCAGTGGGAGAATGATTAGAGGAAGAAAAGCATCATGGTAGATCTGAACCTTTGATTCTTTCGCTCGACAAAAATGCCCCTTTCTTTTGAGGGGCTCAGATCTCAGGAGTGAGTCTGACAGCAGGTTGAAGTGGGAGATCTGAACCCCTCGAATCAATTTGGCTAAACCACTTTCCACTCTTGTTTTTAAACCATTCAAAAGGCCGTGTGGGTGATAGAAAATGAAAGTTTTCAGTTTCTTAATTGCTAAAGTTCCCCACCCAAAACAGCTTAAGGGAAGGTTAATTATGGTGACATGTTAAAGAAATCCCATCCTTCTAAAATGCCTCCTGGAGAAGCTGATGTGACTTTAATAGGATTTTAGTCCAGAGAGTCTTTTGAATACTTGAGGTCTATTCTCTTGCTATCCTCTCTCCTGATGACCTCAAATCCTTCTTCAACCCAACATGAAAGAGCATTAATATCTTCCATCGATCAATCTACTAATCCTTTTACCTTTCCCTTTGAGTCTTCTGCATGACATTATGTTTAGAAGGGGATGGAAAATTCCTACATGGAGGCAGATTGCAGCCAGGAGAAGCAGACGGACAGAATGTCTTGGCTAGACGGAGGTATAGGATTATCACCTTTTGAGAAATTTATCCAATTGGAGTTATTTTCCAAGAGCGAATGGACATCTGGTGGATTTTGTTCAAGCTGTGGTAATTATAAGAGTCCTGCAGTGGGGGCAAAGGGAGTCCACGCTGCCAGTACAACTGTATTTTCTGTGGGGGAACGGAAGGGCTATTTATCTATTTATTCGTCTATGTATCTGTCCGTCTGTCTGTTTAGCTATGTTTCTATCTGTCTGGCCTGGGGGCTCTTACAATTTTGCTTTTCCATTTGGATTGAATCCTGAAGCAGTGATGTAAGGGAAACAGTTATTGTGAGAAGACACACGCAGCATCATGACACTCATTGCTTCCCCCTCACACACCCCTCCCCGCTGCCAGCCCTGTCTTCCAGCCCCCTTGCTGCTCCAGTGGTGCTACCCTGATGCGCAGGGCCCAGGTAAGGCTGAGGTTTCAGATCACCTGTCGGGGGACTAAAGCTAGAATTCCTTGGAGGAGCCTGGAAGACACCTGGGATTGTGGGCAAGATGGTACATATGCATGTGCATGCATACTTTTAGAGCGATTTTCAAAGGGATCATGGTTCCCAAGGAGCTGAGGACCCTTAGAGAGAAGGTGCTTAGGGCTGTAGGGGGCTCCAGATGGCTGGGGGTTCCCCATGCCCACCACTCATGCCCGCCTTTCCTCTCTCCCTTCTTCTGCTCTTATGTTCTGTGCTGCCCTCTTCCCTTTGTCCTCTTCTTGGTTCCAAACCTTCTCCTGTACTTTCGGCTTTGCCCCAAGGGCACCTCTCAGGGCTCAAGGTGCTTGTTTGTGGCCCTGGGTCTTCAGGAGACAAAGGATCTGCATGTTTATAAAAACACAGGATTGACAGACTTTTTCAGTACACCTGGATGCTTGCTGGATGCGTTGATGTTGTCATAAGTCATGACAGCTGGGGATGAGACTTTTATCTCAGCGGCATGCCTCACTGGTACAAGCAGACCCACAGCTAAGAGGATAAGCCAAAGCAGGGGGTGTGTACCAAGCCCAGAGCTGGAAGCAGAGCTGGTGTTGTTGGTATGGGGCTCGCTCCCTTGCAGTCTGTTAGAGGCAGCTCTATTCACTGGTGAGGGAAGATCCAGGGCAAATGTTATTTCTAGAGCCCAGGCCATTTGCCAGGTCGCAGGGCTTCAAGCTAAGGAAGATCATAAATTTATAAGCAGACTCTGTTTCTAAGAGGGATCCCTTATTTGCATGCCCAACCCAGTGTTTTCAAAGTTCTTTCCTATTAGGTTGTTTCGTTTAAGCTTTGCAACAGCCAACTCAGATAGCTAGAGCAAGAAGCTAACAGTATTCTCATTTTCAATGTGAGACACAGTGCTCCTTTGGAACAATGAAGATTCCACAATCCATGCGGCCCTTCAAGTTTACCCTGTCAAATACCTTTTCTCTGTGTGACAGGTGTGATAGGAGGTGATAAGAGAATATGAAATGATTGTAACAATGTTGATTTGCCATTCATGTTGGGTTGAGGGAGCATGATAGCGATTCAGAAAAAGCCATGAATTTAGAGTCAAGAATTAGGACTTGGACTCCTATTCTGTATACTGCCGACCAGATTTGAATCCCATCTTTTTTTTTTTTTTTTTTTTTAAAGATTTTATTTATTTATTTGACAGAGAGAGAGGGAGAGTGAGCACAAGCAGGGGGAATGGCAGGCAGAGGCAGAGGGAGAAGCAGGCTCCCCACAGAGAAGGGGGAGCCCGATGTGGGACTCGATCCCAGGACTCCGGGATCATGACCTGAGCCGAAGGCAGTCGCTTAACCAACTGAGCCACCCAGGCGCCCCAGATTTGAATCCCATCTTACCCCCTGACAGCTGGGTGACCTCATTATCTCTTGTTCCTCATATGTGAAATAGAGCTAAGACCAACTTGACCACTTTCTAGGGCTTATGAGGAAGGTCATACAAGATACTCTGAAGGTTATGGTGTTTGATAGATTGAGCTTGCTTGAGTTGAATAGCCCTTGAATTTAGACATCCTTAAGCCTCAGTAGGGAGGGGCTCTGTGATCCACAACACCAGCCAACTATTAGGCTATGTGGCGCCGCCAGTTGCGTGGATATGGACACTGACCAGGCTAACATACAGGGAGTTGGTGGCAGCCACACCCTCACTGGGTCCAACTTCACCTGGCAGGTGGGGAGACAGCTTCATGTGTGGGATGATGTGAGGGGTGCTGGGAATGACCTATCAGTTCCAAATATTACTTCCTGTGAATGTGCTTTTGATGCCTACTCTTATCCACTTGGCTGTGTGTTATACTGGAAATGGTACTGGTCTAAGAGATAGAAGGCCAGCTTCTCATGCAGGTTCCTTCCTTCTTCCTCTCTCCCTCTCTTCTCGCTTCCTTCTTTCTTTTCTTCTCCTCTTCCTTACCCTTCTAGCAACACCCATGACCCAAACCAGTATCCTTTTTTTTGTTTTCATTCTCTTTGAAAATTTTGTAGCATTTAACCATGGATTAATCATTTAATCCATGATACCCCTGGAATTCTCTCTTTCCTTAGTATTTTATAAATTATGTGGCTCTTACTTATTAAAATACTGACTCTTGAGGGTTTCTTTCTTTTTCCTTCACTACTCCTCAAAGACCACAGTCAGCTTTGCTGACCTTCTTTTTCATCCACATTTATGCCCTAATTCAGTTAATCATTCATTTGTGTAACTTATATTCATTGAACACCCATTCAGTGTCAGCCACAGGATAGGGATGCAGTAGGGAAAAAGACACACATGGTGCCTAGACTCATGTTTCTTATAATCTAGTAGGCAGTTCCTATGTGGCATGAGATATGCAGGAATAGGAAAGTGTGGTTTGCATCAGGAGCTCTTAGGAGGTACACTGAAGCCAGTCTGGGGCATGGTAGGGAGAAGGGGGAGCAGGGTCAGGGAGGGACACCTGGAGGGAGACAGACATAATATGCGAGAGGCTTTCAAGGTAGATTGTCCATAACTCCAGTTGTAAGTGGCAGGTACTCAGACTGAGTGCAATGCAAGCTTTCAGGAACCAGAACTCTGTATCTGGGGATATAGTTGGCAACTTGCCAGTAGATATGTTTATAAGATATGTGACATCTTCAAAAGGATACTGGGAGGATAGTTCCGGTTTAGGATGGTGATTGGAATAAAGGATGCTGCGGGTCATTCTTTTATTTATTCATGATTTCACACATATCCATTCATTCGTTCCATCATTGATTTATTTCAACACATTTTTACCTCTTTACTTCATGCTAAGGCCCTTTTATTTGTCTGGTTTTTATTCTATTTTAACATGTGAATGGAGAGTTCAAATGCTTTGCCTGTCACATCACTGATAGAAGTGAGCCCTGAACCCACCATTCCTCTGCTCTGTCCAGGAGGAGGAAGGAACTAGTTTGGCACCAACAGCCAGAATTTGGTTCACCCGTTCTTGCCAAGACCTTCCTGAGGGGCATCCTTTCTCTGGAAAGAAAGTAGAAGCTCCTTGGGGCACCTGGTCATGATCCCAGGATTCTGGGATCGAGCCCCCCATGGGGCTCCTTACTAAATAGGGAGCCTGCTTCTCCCTCTCTCTTTGCCCACTGCTCCCCCTGCTTGTGTTCTCTCTCTGTCAAATAAATAAATAAATAAAATCTTAAAAAAAAAGTAGAAGCTCCTTAAAAGAGAAAAGTAAAACCCTCAAAAGACTTCATCTTACAGGATGTTGGCATACTACCCTTCTCCTTTTGGGGGAGCTGTTGGGATCAGCACACCAATGCTTCCCAAGAGGCTGGGGGCCTTTGCCTCAGAGGAGACATCCAGGAGCCTGGAAGGAAGGGTTGAGAACATTCTTCTATTCTGGGCCCAGGAAAGGAGGATTTATTGCCCTCCCTGAGACAGGCTGGAGGCAGAAGTCTGGAGCAAGACTGGGTGCCTTGCTGGCTAGACCCTGGGGCTGGTGGACGTTTGGTAGAGGGAGGGAGTTAATGGGACTCAGCCTGCACCTTAAACTGCTATAAATTTAATAGGCCTTCTCTGACCCATTGGCCAGGAAGCAGGCTCCCGCCAGGCCTATGGGGCCTCTTGCTCAGGAGCCTCCTGAGCCAGCCACCCCTCGGCGTCCGGGCTGAGCAGTTGACCCTGACTTAATGAGACCACGACGTGGGTGTCCAGGGTCGGCTCTCCTGCAGGCTGCTTCCCTTGGAGCCAAATCAATATTTATTAATGATCTGCCCCCCTCCAGTGCCTCTGGCTTCACAGAGGGCCTCTGTTGCACCAGCCTGCCCAAGTCATTCATTAACGCTGAGCCCAGCGGCCCGTGAGGCAGTCGAGGGGCCCACAGAGGCCAGCCCACCGCGGAGATATTTGCAAAGGTCATTAATGAGCTAATCTGATTTAACTTTTCAAGACGAAGGCCTGGGTCACCAGGGTCAGTCTCTATTCCCAGCACTGTGCCAGGGTGGGGGAGAGGCCCGGCACCGCCACTGAAGAAGATAAAGGAAATGTGAGGGTGTCTTTGAAGAGCTGAGAACTTCAGTGTTAAAAAGTTACTAACCTTAAATCCAGGGAGGGTTGGGATGGGAGATGGGGAGGCCCCGGGGCTGTCCTAGGGGTTTTCTCCAAGCCCTTTAGATTCCTGCTTTAGTTCGTCACCTCTTTTCTGTCTCCAGATGGGAGATTAGGAATCTAAAATCAACCCTCTGCTGCCCCCCACCTTATTCTAAGCCTGCCGAGCAGAGCAGTTCTCAGAGTCCTCATTCCGCAGTGAGCTCAGTGATCTTAACCAAGTTCCTTCCCCTCTTCGAGCCTCAGTTTGCTCATCAGAAAAGCAAAAATAATGTCTACCCCCTAGCATTGCTTTGAGAATTAAAACAATGGAAGTAATGCGCTTAGCATTGTATCTGGTGCATCCTAAGCTCTCAAAAAATTAACTTCAAAGGAAAAAAGGTAGCTATAACTTTTGGCCGGGAAAATTAGAAGATCCCAGGTTCACAGGTATGAACCCTGACCCTGCCACCAGTGGCCTCTGTGGCAGTCCTTAACCAGAGACGTGTCTCTGGGTTTTCTTTGTGAGGTTCAAGTGTAAGGATGGCAGATGGACCTACTACAAGTCAGTCGCTTCTCACCCCAACCAAGGAAGCAGGCCAGGAATTGGTTGTCTCTCCCATTTCACAGAGGAGAAGCCAGAGTCTCAGGAATCAAGTCACTTGCTCAGAGTCACAGAGTTTGTGGGTGGGAGAGATGAAACTTGGACACAGACCTGCCAGCTTCAGGCCCAGGATGTGCAAACCTTTTGCACAGGATAAGGTGCAAGCTTTACAAGTGGGCTTGCAACCAGTCCACCTTCCCTGGAGCCTCTCATCCTCACCAGCCCTTGGGCCAGGTGAATGTCTTCAACTGCAGATGAAGGACCCCTGTTTCTGCAGGCCACCAGCTCCATCAAGGGTGAGGTGACAAGAATGGCTGGAGTCTACCAACTGTAGGCTTCCGCTGTTCTCTGTCCGTCCTTGTGGGGTTCCAGCCTTGATCTCCTCCATTTTACACTGGTTTTCCCTTCTGTCTCCTGCCCTGGGGACTTCAAGCTCCGGCATCACACAGGAGGTTAATGGTCTTACAGGTGCATAGAAACAAATACAGATATGTAGATATAGGGACATGCAGTGGTTCTGCCTCTCTGAACTCTGAGATACACACCTACCTGCATATATGAGTATGTATGATATACGTATACAAATATATGTGTAGTATTGAAAGAAGTAAATACGATAGACTGTAAAACAAAGTGTAGGCTTCGTGCAAAAAGGTAAAGGCTCGGTCCTGTTTTGTCTGGGGTCCTCTGTAGCCTCCTTCCCTTTAGTACCTGGGTCTTCACACTGCTTGCTTCATAGCCAAAGTTACCAAGTAGCAGAGGCAAGATTTGGACCCAGGTGATTTGGCTCTGAAGTCTGTATGATTAGCCCACCAAGCTTTGCTGCTTCTCCAACCTGGCTGTGTTCTGGGCCTTTTCTGGGTGGTGACCAGAGGTCCCTGGACAGGGGTGAGCACCTCACAGCCTTGCAGTGCTGCCTGGGGGTCCCTCACAGTATCTGTGACAAGGGCTTGGGGCTTGGTGGGCTGCTCCCACCTTTGTCTCCTCTTTGCCAAGACTTGAATCCTTTGAGGTTTTGCAATCTTCTCACGTTCTTTGATTTTTTTTTCTTTTCCACCTAGAGGTCTGAGCTAAGCCAATTGGTCCAACTAGTGTTCCCCCTTTGGAAGAGCTAAAAAAAACAAAACCCCCAGAGCTGAAAAAAATGCCGGTTCTGCTGCCCTCTGGCGTTCAGTGGGGAGACGGCCGCACACACAGCTCTGAATGCAGGTGGGGCAAAAACACTTGTATCTGTGGAGTAGAACCTGCTTCCTTTAGTGAGAGGAGAAGGGGAAATGGGAGGTGCCATGCATTTTGGGGGCCGAACAAACGCAGTGACTATATTTCCAGAAGCAAGCAAGATGGACACACTGATTGAACTAGAAGTATATTTTCACATCCCCTCTGGCCAGCCTCAGCCCTTCACAGCATTCTGGTAGGGCTTGAAATACAAAACCCAAAAGGGATTACAGCAACAAGTGAATCCAGTACCTCACATTGTATGGAAGGGGGAAACTGAGGCCCAAGATTAGAAAGCCTGTTAGTACCAGAGCTTGACTGTGAACGGGCTTCTGACCCCAGTCTTCTCTGCTCTTCCTCTTCCTCTCCCTCCTTTCTTTCTTCTTCCTCCTCCTTTTTCCCTTCCTCATCCTCCTCTTCTTCTTCCTCTTCCTTCTTTTTCTTCCTTTTTTATCACCACGATTAAATTCTTCATCACCCTCATGGTTAATACAGAAAAGCACTTACAGCAGACCACTCACTGTGCTAAGATGTGTCACATTTGCTATAGTATTTAATTCATGCAAAAATGAAGTAATATAGAAAGATGATTCTAATCCATATTGTGGATAAAACACTAAAGCTCGGAGAGATAAAATACTTGCTCAATTACACAACAAAGTAAGTAGCAGATTTTCTAGTCTCGCCTGAAGACTTTCTACTCCGCTCTCTAAGCTAAGGTCAGGGTTAACAAATTCCCAGGAGCTTGCAAGTGAACAGTAACAATATTTACTATGTACCAGTACTGTTCTCAGTGAACACACATATTCACTTGCTTAATTTTATATTGTTCCAATCAAGTAGTACAGTATAGTGCTATCATTATCCCCATTTTTACAGTTAGGGAGACTGAGGCACAAAGACGTTTCCAAATTTGTTCTGGGTGCCACAGATAGTAAGTACAGAGACAGCATTCCAGCCGGAGGTGGCCGGCCCTGTTGTGCTGGGTCTTGATGATTGCCGGACTGACTCTCCCGGAGACAAACGGGGAGCCAGTTCTGGACTAAGGACGGACCCTGGCTATCCCAGATCCCCTTGAGCTACAGCAAGGCAGTGACAGGGCACCAAGACCCTCCCTCTGGGGTCTGGAGTCACAGAATGATATATGAAATAGTATCCCCCTCCCTCTCCATCTTCTTACCCCACTTTCTTCTTCAAGAACGTCCTGGCATTGTTATCTATTTAAATGTATTTATTATTTCTTTCTGGCCGCCCACTCCCACTAAAACGTAAGCACCGCAGAGGTGAAGCCTCCCTCAGTGTCTAGTGCCCTAGTAGTAGGTGCTGAATATCTATTTGTGGAATCTATTTCGACAAGGTGAAGGGTGCCCCAAGTCAGAAGGTTGGTGACAGCAACACAAGGCTGGCTTGCCGTGTCTCTGGGGGCAACTGTGACTGCTGGAATTATGGATGATTCTCAGGCAAGAGAGAGAACGAATGAGTGGGGAAGGGGTGCCCTGGAAGAGAGGTGATGGGCTGGTGACATTCTGGGGAAGCCGGAAGGGTCTCAGAGGGGATCCTGAGCCCTGGCTGACTACAGTAGATGTCCTTTCTCAAGTCCTTCCAAACCTGAGTAAGGAATAGACCCCATTTTCAGTGCTGACAACAGAGGTCTATTGTACAAGATAAAGCAGTGGGCTCAAGAAGAAAAAAAAGCCTGGAGAAATGTTCCAGAGACAAAGTGGGAAGCCGGGTGCTGTGCTAGGTGAGCAGAGCCTGGTGCTGAGTCATCTCAGACTCCAAAGTCTAGAAGTTAGGACCCAGGAGGTCTATGAAGAGACTTATCCTCCTTGTTCCTCCCCATCCTCATCTATAAAATGGGGATAGTAATAACACCCAGCTCCTGGGGTTGCTATGTGGATTTGGGTGAGGTGGTAAATAACTCATCTAGGACAGTGCCTGTCAGCTAGCCAGTGCTAGATAAGCCTTAGCTGGAATACGACTGCAAGGTCTGTCCCTGTGACTGACCACAGAGAGCCAGCCTTGAGAAGTGGGCTGGGCTTTAGGGGCATGGAACCTCCAGGTGGTAGACGGCAAGGACACTCGGGCAGTCAGGCTCCAGAGCCCAGCTAACAATGTGCTCCAACCCCCAGAGTGGCGGGGTGGATTCATGGTCACAATGGAAACCACCGCGTCATCCAGGCCTGAGTTTGAA
The DNA here is from genome assembly GCF_004348235.1 of Phoca vitulina. Classification (NCBI taxonomy): domain Eukaryota; kingdom Metazoa; phylum Chordata; class Mammalia; order Carnivora; family Phocidae; genus Phoca; species Phoca vitulina. Next base: position 16,313,162 of record NW_022589722.1, on the reverse strand, counting down.
TCCTGACTCCTCTGTTTCCTAGCAGAGGAAAACCTGTATTTGGGTTTGCCACCTAACCTCTCTGTACCTCAGCTTCCTCGTTTGTGATCTGGGGAGACCACTAGTACCCGCCTCACAGGTGAAATATTTAGAACAGCACTCAGTGTTACTTTTTATCACTCACATATGGGGCAGACAGCCTTGCACCCCACGTCTATGGAAACAAGGCTCTAAATGGCCCTTTGTTAATGCTGTTGAAATAAGCATCTCGTTTTGGTGGAATGTGGCTGATTTCTTGCCTGCCTCTTCTATGTCGAGATCACGGGTGGCGTTTCCCCAGTCTGGCCACTAGATGGCAAGCGTGTGCTTTCCCGCCCCACCTGAGCAGGGCCAGAATCCGAAACAACCTGCCTGAGATGAGAAGCTTCCTTTTATGGGCGAGACATTGTGCTGCGCCCTTTGCCTACATTCCCATGTACTCCTCACAGTAATACTCAGATTAAAAGAGATATTCCACCAAAATGGTAAGCACGGTGGTAGCTGGCACGTGGTAAGGCCTCAAAAAACATCTGCTACTCTTCCTATTATTGTGGCTATTATTCCCATTTTTACAGTTAGGATTGAGGCACAGAGAGCAAAAGCAAGTAGATGCAGCCTGGATTCCAAGCCGGACCTTACTGATTCCAAGTTCAGCATCTTTTCCTCTAAACCTCGTTTCAGGGGAAGAAGCATTGGATGCCTTGGCCTCCCTTCTGGCTCCCCTCGCCTCCCATGTCCTGGAGCTACCACTTTCTTACTTCTTGTGTGGCCTTCAACTAGTTATTTATACTTTCACAGCTGCAGTTTTTCATCTGTACAATAGGGATCATGATGCCTTCTTATTTTGGAGATACTTCAGAAATCAGAAACAGCAACTAGACCAGAGTTGGCGCTCCATGGATTGTAGTTACTGTTGTGAATGCCTTACAAGTTAGCATACCCAGAGTTCGTTCGTTCATTCGTTCATTTGTTCCTTCCTTCCTTCCTTCCTTCCTTCCTTCCTTCCTCCATCGCTTCTCACCCCCCACCCCCAAGCCCTCCCTCTCCTCCGGGCACCTGAACTACAAGGCACTCATGGTTTCTCCGCTCATGGACCTTTCAGTCCAAAAGGTCCTAGTCTCTGTTCATTCCTGGAACAATTCCACCCTCCATGTGTCTTCTTCCCCGTAGGCCACACAGCTCAGGCCTCACCTACTCCCCCACTAGGCTACTCCAGAAGCAAGCCTGTGGGTTCTTTACGTCCTACAAAGCACTGTCAAATCCTAAACTGCCTGACTCCATTCTGTTTCATCAGTGACTTTCAAATTGGCTTGGGCATCAAAGATTCTGCCACGATGATGCCTGGGAAACTTTGGGAGGGAGATATGTGATAGGAAGATGGGGTCTCATGGGCTTATCCTTGCATAAAACAGAACAGCTCTGGTTTTATCTGATTTATATTCTGGGGTTACATGTAATACTCTGCTACTAAAGAAAACCATCAAAAACCACCCCACTATACCATAATAGGTGGGAGGGAGGTAAATTTTGAGATAATTCAGAGAAAATCTTCAGGAAAAAGAATATGTTTGGGAAGATGTTTTAAAATTATTTTCTAAGGTGCTAAGTGAAATAAACCAGACAGAGACAAATAATGCATGGTATTCCTTATATATGGAACCTAAAAAAAAAGCACCAAACTCATAGAAACAGACAGTAGATAAGTGATTGCTGGGGGCTGGGGGCTGGGAGAAAGAGGGGGAGGTTGGTAAAAGGGTATGTTTCAGCTATAAGGTGAGTAAGATCTGGGGACCTAGTATAAGACATGGCGACTGTAGTCAATAACACTGTATTACATAATTGAAACTTGCTAAGAAAGTAGAACTTACGTGTTTTTACTAACCCCGAAAAATAAATATGTGTGTGTTAATTAACTAGATGGGGAAAATGCTTTCATAATGTGTACCTATGTCAAATCACAATGATGTATACTTTATCTTATAATTTTGTCAGGTAAACCTCCACAAAGCTGAAATTAAAAAAAAAATTATAGTTTCCAAGAAAAATGGGCGTTAACTTTTGTATTATAGTAAGTTGGGGGTTATATGGGACCCCATGTTCCCCCCATTGGTTTGTCTAATTGGGGCTGATCCATGCTTCTGACCTTGGTGAGGCCTTTGGCCATGTCCTGCCAATCTTCAGCTCAGGACTTTGCCCTTTCTGTGTTTCAGTGCCCTGGTTCCCAAGAACCATTCAAGAGCTCGACAGATTTGCCAATCAGATTCTCAGCTATGGAGCGGAACTGGATGCAGACCATCCTGTGAGTCTCCGTGTCGGTGGCCCTTCCAATCAGACCCTTTCAGTGCTCCCCTCCCTGACCCTACTCCACTCCCTGATCCCCAGGAATGTGTCTTCATTTGTTTGCTTGTAGGACAGACATTTGTAGGGTGTCTTCTTATACATCATCACTGCCATGGTTATCATGGTCGTTACTATTGTTGGCGCAAATATGGATTGGCCTCCGGAAACTATTGTTTATATGTATATATACGTATGTATGTATGTATGCACACATACACACAAACACACATATATATGTAAATCATCTTTCTTTCTGTCTTCAGACAACTACAGAGGTTTAAGTCAGGGGTTTGGGAAACAGTAAACCACTAACAGCTCTGCCAGGTACAGCAGGGCAGTGGTGACATTGGAACTAGATCCTAAACCCTGAGTAGAAGATGCTGAGGGAACATATTGTGCAAAGACCCAGTGTCCTGAAAGTATCCAGAATATTTTGAAATGCAGAATATTTTGAAATGACTGGCTAGTGCATTAGGCGTGAGGGCCAGATTTTAAAAGGTCTGATGTGGGGCCCCTAGGTGGCATAGTCGGTTAAGCATCTGACTCTTGGTTTTGGCTCAGGTCATGATCTCAAGGTCATGATCTCAGGGTCGTGAGATTGAGCCCTGCATCGAGCCCTGCACTGGGCTCTGAGCTGAGCTAAACAAGGAGTCTGCTAAAGTTTCTCTCTGCCCCTCCCTGTGCTTGCTCTCTCTCTTTCTCTCAAATAAATAAATAAATCTTTAAAAAAGTAATAAAAAAAAAAAGGTCTGATGTACCAGACAAAGAACTCAGACTGTGTCCTGTGTCTGGTGGGCAGGGGAGCAGGTTCCCTACTGGTTTCTGAGAAGAAGACCAGGATGGGGGAACTTCACCATTTTTTGTGGGGGTGGAGGATTCCAGGGAGGAGCAGCTCAGGCTGGACTCAGGGCCAGGGCCAGTTCTGACATCCTCCTTAGGTGGAAAGTGCCACCATCACATGGGCTGTCACTTAATCTCTGCCGGCAAATGGCTTCTTCATCTTTAAATGACTTGGAAGCTGTTTTCATTTCTAGTGGTTTAGTGTAACTGAGTGAGAGTGTCTACATTTCATCTGGAGTCTGTTTTCTTACATCTCTGTGGGTCTTCACAGTTGAGTAAGTTGTGAACTTGATCTTCACAAAGGCTCTTTGCAGGAAGCAAAGCAGATGTTCCCATTTTACAGATAGATTCACTGAGGCCCAGTGAGAGTAAATGACTTTTCTAAGGTCCTGTGCTAATCTTTGGGTCTTAAGACTCTTACTCCAGTGCTCACAGAGCCAGAAGACAAAGGTCCAGCCCAGTAGCAGAAATTCCAGTGCTTTCCCAGAGACAAAGAGAGAGTTATTTCTGGAGTTGGCTGGCCTTTTAAAATATGAACACATGTTGCTTATTTTCACTTAAATAGTAAATCCCTCATAGTGGACTTAAAAATACAGAAAAGCATGAGGGAAGAAAATGAAGATCACCCATGATTCCAGTTACTTCTCTTTTCCTCTTGATGGTATTCTGCATTTTTTTTTTTACAGTGAGAAACTATTTTATTAACAGAAACAAAGGTGAATTCCCTCCTGACACCCAGACTTGAAACTAGAAAAAAAAATCACCTATTGTCACACTGTCCTGAAATAATTGGTGTTAATTTTGGTGTGCTTCCTTCCTCCTCTCCCCATCTCTTTCCCCCGTCTCTCTTTCTACTAGTTAGACATTAATATGAATTATTAAATTTTTAAGCTATTAAATTAAATTATACAATTATTATATGTATAATTTTTCGTGCATTGCCATAACTTACTAAGCAACCCCCAATGGCAAGCATGTTTCTAGTCTCCCTGTTACAGTAGTTTTCTGGCCTGTGCATCTTGACAAGGATGCCCCATAGCTTCCTTGATTCTTACTTGTGAAACTACTTAGCTCAGGATAGGAATCATATTTCAGTCTCCTAATAAATATATACTTAAGCACCTTCTCCCCCAAAAACCTAAAGGTAAGGTTGGAGGATTTTGATCCCCATTCACCTTCCTGGGGATGGTGCAGCCTTCTCCTGTGGGGCCCAGGGGCAGTAGACGTGCTCCAGAAGAGGCTCCAGATCCCCTTCGACAGGTCTTTGGCTGTGGGCCTTGGGAGCAAAGCGTCTGCAAAGAGATCATTCCTCTGGAAAAGCCGTCTGGCCACCTTGACCCAGCCCATGAAAGCAGCCCATCAGGGTGTTTCTTCCTCTTACCAGCCTCCACGCCTCCTGCCTTAACCCAAGACCCTTCCACTGGCCATACTTGCTGCTCCCTTGGGGCAGAGGGGAAAGAGGGAAGAGGCCACAGATGTGGACATTTCCATCTTCTTATCCTTGTGTCTCTTCAGGCAGATGAGCTGGTCATCAAATTCCCTGGAATTCATTTCTCCTTACAGACCCAGCCCACATTTTTGGTTCCCTGGCCTCTCGCTCTGATGAATTTTATCATAAAAGAACAATTTTGTCAGGTACACAGTCTTCCCACTGAGGAGGCCAGGCTCTCTCTGTTCCTTCATCAGAGCCTGGGAACCAATGGGCCAAGGACAGAGTAAACCCTCCAGAGTGCTTCCCCACACTCCCTCGGGCCCCACAGGCCTTGGCTGCCATGTGTGAGAAGTGGCGGGTGTTCTTCCCAAAAGGACCCTCTGTTCCACTCTGTCCCCGCCGCAGTACGCTCCCCTGCCCTTGGCAGTGTGCACTGATGTTTAACTCAATATCTCACTTCAGGGTCTCCAAAATAACCACTCTGAGAAATGTAGCCAAGGAAGGATTGTTCCTGCAACAGAGGGTAAAGGGCATCTGCGTCCCAGGGTTAGCTAAGTGGGAGAATGAAATAGGATAGCTGCATTCCACTCAGCCTTCTTTCTGTTGTTGCCAGTGTCCTGCCCTCCCTCCTCCCCTTCTGCCTTCCTCCCTTCCCCAACTATTTACTAAGCAAGTGATCCTGGCAGCTCGCATTTCTTGAGCATAGACTGTGTGCCAGTCACTGTGCTAAATGCTTTACCGGCATTTTTAAAATTTAGGTGTGATAGCCATCCTGGGAGCGTTGTGTTTTCTCATTCAGATGAGAAATTTCAGAGAGGGAGACCTGCGTCCCAGGCTATGTAAAGGAACGGGGAGCTGAAATGATTCATAAGACATGACCCATGTCCTCCAGGGGCCTCCAGTTGTGGGGTACAGGAGGGAGTGGTGTCTACTCTTTCCAAAGGGGGTGCCAGAGGTGACTGGGTTACAACTTTACAGCTTACAGGTTATGTATTTACAAAGTCAGAATCCAAGTGGTCTGTTTGATTTCCATTCTAAGACTGAGTCTCCTTTCTCTGACCATTCCCCAGCCTCTCTGGGCCTGTCTATGTGGTCTCCTTCACATGGGATGCTTTTCCTTATCTGCTCACCTGTTCTTTCCCTGCTACAAAACCTCTATTCATTTCCTAAGGCCCAACTCATATGTTGGCCTCCTTGAAGCCTTCCACCTACCTCTTCCCCAGGCCAAGTTTTGACGCTGATACTATGGGACTGTGTGCATGGTGTTTCATACTTTGAGCACAGAGCATCAGAGAAAAATAAATTCACTTCCTCATGAACTGTAACCTCATAGAAGGCATAAGATATAGATATATAGATACACCCACCCCCCCCACACAAGTGAAAGGGTAATATGCATGCTTCCCAAACTATAATCTATGGAAAAAAATTCTCATGATCAAAATGAGAAACAGTGTATTCTAGAACTGCATTTTAAGCATATGCAAGTCCCATTATCTCATTTGGGACTTTGGCAAGTCCTGCGAACATGAGACTCATTCAACCTAACGTCCCTCAAATTTTTTTACTTATGGAACCCCTTTCCATGGAATACCTAGCAACATTATCTTAAATGGTAGTGTTCCATGGAATGCAGTTTGGGTAATATTTAGTTTAAATCATAACACACAAAAGTACATGATTAAACACCAGGTTTAAAGAATCAGATGGCATGTGTTAACGGTTCTAAGGTCACTGTGAACTGGAATTGTTAGAGAGGACTTCTGGAAAGAGGAAGATGTGAGTTGAGCCCTCTAACAAGTAGGGTAGGCTAACTGCTTATCAAACAATCCCCAAAGCTCCATGGCTTAACCCACTGAAAGATTATTTCCAGTGTAGGTCAGTAAGGAAATTGCTCCACACAGTCTTGCAGAGACTAAGTCCCTTCCACTAAATGGTTGCACCTTCCTTCAAGTCCTCAGAGCCCTTTTCATTCTTCCAGCACATGGGAAAAGGGAGTGAGAATCACTCCCAGGTCTTTATGGGTCAGGTCTGGAGGTGACTCACAACCTTCCCTCAAATTTTATTGATTGCAGCCCGGTCACATGGCCACTATGAACTTCAAAGAAGACTGAGAAAAGTGGTTGAGCAGTGTTCTCTGAAAGAAGGATTAAACACAGATCTTGGGGAGCCTCTGCCACACAGACCTTAACCCCAGAGTTCCCTATTCCAGTTCCCCTGGTGCCTACGCCAGTGTCTAAAGCTGAAGATCTGCACTGGGGGGCTTTCCGGGGGAAAAAATATTAGTCAACACACTGTCCTTTCTTCTACTACCTGAAGCTTTCAAACTGTTTTTCAGTCTTTCAGATACAGATATTGAGTTTCTCTTCTCTCCAGAAAGAGCCTTGCCCTTCCCAAGAGCAGGGCTATATTTCTAGTGCTTTTCTTCTCTTCCTTTCTCCCATTCAAACTTCTCCATCCAAGGGCCCCATTAGAGTCTGTTGTAAGGATGTCAGTCATCAAAGACTTGTTGCATTCCTCCTAAGTTGCTCTGTCAAGGCATCATTTAAAAAAAGTTAAAAACAACTGTCATACAGGTATATAGTCAACATTTGTCAAAAATCCATTAACTCAGTAGTGAAGAAAGCAGCCAGATGACAACACTGGTGTGAAGGAAGCTACAAAAGACCAAAGTATGGATGGTCTTTGAAAAATCTAGTGCTGGAGCAAGATCACAGAGATTGCTATACAAGTGATTAATATTCTAGAAGGCAATAAAGCCATAACCGTGAGTGTTCCTTTCCCTATTGGACAGAAATCACTTGCAACTTGATCATAAAATAAATATTTTGCTACTTATCCATCTTCTATAAGTCAGCATCTTACCTTGAAGAGTTTGGGCCTTACTAAGTAGTAAATTGCACATCAAACAAATATACACGTCCCTTGAGTACAGCAAGCTTGTTAGGCAGTGATCTAATTTTTTTGCATAATTTTTTTAACAACTCCTACTCAAAAATATGCCATGCACTGAAAATCCAGTGATAAGTGAAACAAACAGAGTCCTGAGTTTAATAATATTAACAAGCATAATGATTATCTGAAAAGAGAAACACTCAGGTTATTGAGAAAGTGTATTATAGAGGAAAACCAATAAACTTAGGAAAAAGCAAGAAAGGTCTCTAAAAATGCAGGATGGAAAGGCCAAGTTGTAGCTTATTGGTCTGGAAGAGTGGGAAAGAGTATTCCAATAAAAGGGAACAGCATGTGTGAAGGCCTTAATGTGGGAAAAAGCATGATGTATTTAAAGAATTAAAATCAGACCAATTTGGATGAATTTGGAATGTAGCATGTGGAACTCCAATTGTAGTTCAACACAGAGTTGGAAGCATAGGCAGAGCCAGATCACACAAAGCCTTTTGGACTGTGTTAAAAATTTTGGACTTTATCCTAAAATTGATGAGAGGCCATTGAAAGTTTTTAAGGAAGGGAGTGACCCCACCAGATTTGCACTTCATAAATCTACTTGGGCTGCATGAGGGGGGAGGCATGGAGAGAACTCAAAGAAAGGCCACTTGGGAAGCAGTTATGGTAGTCCAGGCGAGAAGTGACGGGGTCCTGAACTAAGGGGTAGCAGTGAGAAAAAAGTAAAAAGGACAGACTTAAGATATTTGGAGGGAAGAATGGACAAAAATTGATTATCGGGTATGAAGGAAGAGAGGAAGAGAGAAGTAAAACAATGACTCCCAGGTTATTGGCTTGGACAACCAGGTATCTGAATCCTTTCCAGAACAGACTTCTTGGCCTTATTGGTGGCGGCCATGGCCAGCAATAGAGAGTGGGCAAGGGGCGGTGGGGCTGTTGTCAGTGCTGCCCTGGTCTGTTAGTTTGCAAATCTCTGGCCAGTGCCTGCAGGATGACATTGGCAGATACTGTACCACTTTGAACCTCTTTCTCCTGTGTACCATCCTTCCTCCAGTTGGTGTGGGATTGATGGAATGCAAACAGCCTCTCATTATTGGCATAGATGAAATAGAAATTGCAAGGTAAGAATTCTACAGATGCTGCTTAGAAGGTCCAAGGTGGGGTGATGGGGCTCAGTGACCCATTACAGACTCTATCCTTTTTGTGTTCTGAGCCAGATTTCTCAGTTTTTGGATTTCCCACCATTTTGTACAAATACATCATTTTTTAAATTCAGATTATTACTTGGTGCTCTGCCTATGTTACCTAATCTAACCCACCCAATACTGTGAGGTAGCTGACAGTCTCATTTTACTGATGAAGAAACGTAGGTTTGAGAGTTGAACTGACTAACCTCAAGCCGAGCTCCTAGTGACTGGGGTTAGTAATCCACCCAGCCCGTCTGACTTGAAACCCCCTGTTCTCCTTGCTAGTCTAAAGATGGCATTTCTGAGGTTTAACCTCAGCCATGACATCAAGAAATGATAAAATAAAGATCTCAGTCTAGAATACCCAGAAGACTTTACCATGTAGTTACCCACTCCCCGAAATCCCCACAACAACAAAACCACACACTTCAACACCCAAGTAACAAAAATTCCAAGATTAAGGAAAGTGTTTGCATACAGACTGCAGGTGATGTTATAACTGTGCATCATGTAGAATTCTCTCCATTCTGTCCCTTCCACTCCTCCCCTCTTCCCCCTCCTGCCCACTCCTCCTTCACCAACAATATATTTTCCTGTCAAAACATACTTGGTTACATGCAGTGCAACCGAAATTGCTGCTATTAGCTTAATTGAGACAGGGTGATTATAAATAAATTACATGCAGTGCTACTGAAATTGCTGCTATTAGTCTAAATTGAGACAGGATGATTAGTCATCATCAAGTGAAGCTTAATTCAGAGTGTGCTTAATTCAGAGTGTACCCCACATGGCTGCAGAGGCCCTGTGGTCATCTGGCAGCCCAAATGATGCAAGGCCAAACCAAGAGATGGACTTTGAGGTCTCAGTTCTCTTTCACTGATAACTGAGGGACAGAAGTCCTTGCAGCCTGGCCAGTGGGTGCTTCTTGAAGACTGATAATGAACTTATTAGGTACTTTGAGCTGGAAAGGACTGTGATTAGAAACTTTCCCTATGGAAGATCCATATGATATACTGTGTATGTGTGTGTGTTGATATAACTCAACGTGTGAATCTTCTGTTACTTCTTCATAATGGTCTGAGATAGATTTGTAATACTATTTCACTTTTTTACTAATTACAAAAGAAATCCACACTTATAGTACAAAACTTCAAAAGCATAAATAGTATAGAAAAATAACACAGTTACTGTTTCTCATTTTCATAACATTTGTTAGACTCTGGTGTACTTTTCCGTTATTTCATTTGTATATTCCCTCTGACAGAGTTGATACCTACTGGGTATACAATTTTACAGGAAACTTTTTTTCTCTGACGAAATATCTTTGAACTATCTAGACAAAGTATATTGACTGATGAATTGCTGAACTCTACATCTGAAACTAATGATGTACTATATGTTGAATTTAAATTAAAAAAAAAAGATCAAAGATAAAGAACTAAATAGGGAAGAGAAATTGTCATGGGCATCTCATTCCCAGAGGCAGCATAATGGAGTGGAAATCCACTGGCTAAAGGAAATCTTCCCTCACCATCCTGGTTTCCTGCTCAACCCTCAAACCTCAGCCCGCTACATGGGTACAAACAGAAAACCCCAGCAGAGGTGCTGGTTCTGCAAATGGCTGTATGGGCTTCATTTTCCTCATAGCTAGATTAAAATATAGAAATAGGTATTTTCCAAGATGACTTACAGGTGCAAAAGTCTACACTGTATACTTAGGGGCTGGAGAGAGCCATTTATTCCTGACTATTAAATAAGACAGGTAGGTGAAGATAACTGTGATGATCAAACCTTAATGACTGGCAAGAATTAGGTTTATATTTTGAGTCTTAAGTATGGAGATGTGTTCTACATTTAGTCTGGCAGGTAGGTTCCTAAAGGGGTGCATTTAGTACTACTTGGAAATTAAATCATGGTGCCCAGTTTCCTGACTGTATCATCCCAAGCAACTTATCTTCATCCAGTAGAAGTGTGCCAAGGGTAGTTTTAAGTTTTTAGATTCCTAAGCCTTCCTACCTGTAATGAATGATTCCAAACTATTTAGTACTCTAAGGAAAACCGAAGAGCTATGCTTTGTAGTAACTGTGTCATGGAATCTTTTCTAAACTGAATGATCACTTAATTTACTTGAGATTTAGGTTTGGAATAAAAATTTATGGCAATTTTAATTTTCCAATATGAAACATTTAAATTTCTCTATTTCTCAAAATTTGTTTATCTTAATAAACAAACTAAGAAATTCTTTCTTCCTTCCCTCTGCTCATCCCTCTCTCCCTCCCTCCTCTTTCCTTCTTTCTTTCAACCAGTGTTTGTAGTTCTTTCCATATGCCAGACTCTATGTTACAGAGTCTCAGATTATATATATATATATATATAATATATATATATATATATATATATCTCCCTGATTCTTTGGAATTGCTGGCAGGCTCTGATTGATTGATTGATTGATTTTTTTAAAGATTTTATTTATTTATTTGTCAGAGAGAGAGCACAAGCAAGGGGATGGGCAGAGGGAGAAGCAGGCTCCTCGCTGAGCAAGCTAAAGGGGTAGATGTTATCGCTTATTGGGAAATGCTTGGAAGGAACAAAGCAAGTCCTACAGTGATGATGCTAGTCTCATGTCTTTCTAAAATTTAGATTACAGTCATTTTCGTTTTGTAAAATACCCCCCTTTTCAGATTTATTAAGGTATAATTGTCATATCACATTGTGTAAGTTTACAGTGTATAACATGATGATTTGATACACATATATATTGCAAAATTATTATAAGGTTAGTTAATATCTTTATTACTTCACATGTTTACCATTTGTGTATGTGTGTGTGTGTGTGTGTGTGTGTGATGAGAATACTTAAGATCTATTCTCTTAGCAACTTTCAAGTGTATAATACAGTATTATTAATTATAGTCACTATGCTTACATTAGATTCCCAGAAGTTATTCATCTTATAGCTGCAAGTCTGTACCCTTTGATCAACATCTGCCTTGGCTATTGTGAGTAATGCTGCAGTGAATATGAGAGGGCAAATATCTCTTCAATATCTTGTTTTCATTTCCCTTAGATACATACCCAGAAGTGAGATGGCTGGCTCTTATGGTAGTTTTGTTTTTGATTTTTTAAGGAACCTCCATACTGTTTTCCATAGTGGCTACACCAATTTACATTCCCATCAATAGTACATGAGGGTTCACTTTCTTCCATATCCTTGTCAAAACTTGTTATCTCCTGCCTTTTTGATGATAGCCATTCTGACAGGTGTGAGGTGATATCTCATTGTGGTTTTGATTTGCATTTCCCTGAAGATTAGTGTTGAGCATCTTTTCAGGTACTTACCAGCTATGTGTTATTTTGTCTTTGGAAAATACCTATTCAGTTCCGCTGCTCATTTTTTAATTGGAATTTTTTGGTTGAGTTGTATGAGTTACTTATGTATTTCAGGTATTAACCCCTTATTAGATATATGGTTTGCAGTATTTTCTGCCATTCCATTGGTTGCCTTTTGATTTTGTTGGTTGTTTCTTTTGCTGTGCCAAAGCATTTAGTTTAATATAGTTCTGCTTGTTTACTTTTGCTTTTGTTGCTTGTACTTTTGGTGTCATATCCAAAAAAATCATTGCTAAAACCAGTGTGAAGAAGCAATCCTGAGAAAGAAAAGCAAAGGTAGAGGTATCACACTTCCTGAGTTCAAATTATATTACAAAACTATAGAAATCAAAATAGTGTGGTACTGGCTAAAAACATACAGACCAATCAATAGAACAGAATCGAGAGCCCAGAAATAAACCCATGCATAGGCAGTCAACTAATATTTGACAAGGGAGCCAAGAACACTCGATGGGGAAAGGATGATGATCTCTTCAATAAATGGAGTTGTGAAAACTGGATGTTCACATGCAAAAAGAATGAAATTAGATGCCTATCTTATACCACTCACAAAAATTAACTTGAAATGGATTAAAGACTTAAATGCAAGACCTTAAACCATAGACCTCCTAGAAGAAAGTGCAGGGAAAAGGCCCTTTTAATTAATTGGGCTTACCTCTGACTGAGGGATACGTTGCACTAACACTGAAAGACACTCTTGGCTTCTTTTCACTGTTTAGAAATATGCTACTTATGAATTGTTGGGGAAAGGCTGCCTGCAGGTGAGCCTCAGAGGAGAAATGATTATCTTCATTTTTATATATTGAGACTGATTTCTCAGTTGAGCCCCTGCCATGTTATAAAGGTTGACAATTACTGAAGTGTAGTGAAAAGAACATGAAACTGGGTGATTCAAACCCTGGCCTCATCTTTGCTTGACCCCTTTTTCCCTGAGCCACTGTATATTCTAGAAGGATGGGGATAATCATACTGATCTACCTTACAAGTTTTTTGTGAGAGTTACAGATAAAAGAAGTCCCTAGCCCACACAGACAGGCACATAGTAAGCACTCAAGGAATAGTATTTTTAAAAATTGCAATAGCAGCAAGCATGTACCTGTTTGTTTATTAAGAAGTCAGGAAGGGGCGCCTGGGTGGCTCAGGTGGTTAAGCATCTGCCTTCAGCTCAGGTCATGATCTCCAGGTCCTGGAATGGAGTCCTGACTCGGGGCTCCTGGCTCAGCGGGGAGTCTGCTTCTCCCTCTCCCTCTTCCTTTCCCCCTGCTTGTGCTATCTCTCTCTCTCTCTTTCTCAAATAAATAAATAAATAAATCTTAAAATAAAAGGTCAGGAAGCAGTTCTAGACACATACCATTGTTAGGTATTTAGTGGATATTATATATTTTTGTCATAGACATCTATCCTGCTAACTGCCTAGTTTAGCAAGTTGGCAAGTTAGAAATGCTGTAGATGAGATTTTTTTTTAAAAAACCTGTACACCATTTGCACTTTGGAATTCCATAGCAGAGAGGCCCACACTGAATTGAAGGTGTTGCTGATAATGTGCCATTCATAATACCTGGTGGGAAAGCTTACCCTTAGTTTCACTGAAACCTTATTTTCAGGGTATAATCTGAGGAAGGAGAGCTGGACTGTCAGAGCTCACGAGCCCCCATTTGAATTGTGCATAGATATGCCAGACCTCTCTGCTCACGCCTTGAGAAATCAAGTGTCTCCTTTCTCCTAGGGTTTTAAAGATCCTGTGTATCGAGCCAGACGAAAGCAGTTTGCTGACATTGCTTACAACTACCGACAGTAAGTCCGCTTTGCTTGTCTGGGGGAAGAGAGAAGAGCACACTCCTAGCTTACCTTTTCCTCACCCAAGTTTGGAAAATACTAGCATAGAGAGTCCTGTTTGTGTGTGTGTGTGTGTGTGTGTGTGTGCGTGTGTGTGTTTAAACCCTCCCTTTAATAACACATGTTTAAAAAAAATGCTGCTAGACAAAACAAAATTACCCACTGAGCAGGGGCCCAGCTCTCTCCCCAGCTTTGTTGCGTCCTTATGCACTAACGTCTGAAGTAATTATAAAAGGCCTCAGCCCTGAATAAAACAGCCTCTGGTATTCTCCACATTAAACAGGGAAGAAGGAAAAAGAGAATCATTTACATTCAAGGAGGAGTTGGCTGCTTTACTGAAATAATGAATCATTTGAGATTTCAGATGAGCCCTGCCTCAGTGTTCTACTTTTATCTGATCTGACCCAGCTGCGAAGGGCAATTTTCTGATGAGTTTATTTTTTTTCTGTCTGGGATTCTACCCTATTTTAGCCAAAGGAAAATGCAAGTATCAAAGATGTCATTTGGGAAGAGAACTGTTCTTGCTATTTTGAGTCCTCAGGAACTACAGAAATGCTACCATGGGACATTTAGTATTTGAGGCCTGAGCTCCATTCCTGAGTTAAGGACGGGAGAAAAGACAGGCTCAAGAAGAGACTTAAAACTTGACCAGAGCCCTAAGGGAATTGTACTTGAACAGCTTTGATAGAATATGAGGGAGATAAAGAAGAGGATAGGGCTCTGTTTACTGGATACAAAGTTACCTACCTTCCAGATGGAAAGACCTCCAGAGAAAATAAGAAAATTCCCTTCTCTGAATGACTTCCGGCAGTGGAAAGATCCAGAACTTTGCTGACCTTGCTTAAATCTAGGCCCATTTGGGCCTTGGCTTATAACAAGCAGGAATCACAGAACATGGCAACCCACCCCCCATCCCTATATTTGCTTTAGCATGGTCAGGTGGACACCATCAAATCAGGTACAGACATGAGCCCTTTTTCAGGTAATAAATAAAAATATATTATATTTATGATCTCCTTGCTATGTCTGGGGCTTTGCTACATGCTTTGCTTCCATGATTTCATTTAGTCTTAGTAATAACTCCCTATGTTTCAGATTGGAAAACTAATGCTCCATGCAGTTAAGTAACTTGCCAAGGTCATATAACTCGTAGGTGGCATCATCCAGTTTTGAATTCAGGTTTCTTTAACTCCAAAGCATTCTCACCCTCTTCCCTGAATGCTGGGATTCTCAGAATGAGGAGATCACACTTTTCCACATAATCCAGGAGCTGCTTAGGAAGTATATTCAGTTATTGCTTGGCTGTTGGGATTTGAAGGAAGAAACGGATCCCCTAACCAGCTTTCCATAAAAATGTTAAACCTAATGAAGAAGCATGGAATTGATTGAATGCCTCACCATCCTGGATGTTTATCAAGTAAGTTAAATGGATTATTGAAAACCATCCATGGGTGGCTGGCTCTCTGAGGAATGTTAGAGATCTTCTAGTCAATTTCTCGATTTTTACAGATGCATCTCAGATTGTTAAGTGATGTGGGCCAAGGTCATGTGGCTAGTAAGGCTGAATTTGTTCTCAAATTCAAAGCCTATTTTTGAAATGGTCTCAGCTTGGTATCTGGCACAGTGGCTTCTCATTATTCAAGGATTACTTGCTTACATTTATTTGAGACTTCCAAATCAATACTGTGGCACTTCTGCGATCATTCCTAGACATGACAAGAATGGGGAAAAGTTTGAGTTGCCTGATACACAAGTTTCCAGGTTGAACAAGGTGACACCACTTTCTTATTCCAGTTCTCATCTGTAAACAACTGTTCTTTTTGAGATCTATTTAGATTAGATCCACATTTGCCAATTTTTTGTACTTTTTATTGGCAATTTTGCTGTTTAAGATGGCCCCCCAGCGTGGTGGTGAAGTGCTGTGTGGGGTTCCTAAGTGCAAGAAGGCTGGGATGTGCCTTATGGAGAAAATACACGTATGTTAGGTAAGCCTCATTCAGGCATGAGTTATAGTGCTGTTGAGTACAATGTTGATGACTCAACCATATGTACTAAATAAGATTTCTTTATATAAAAGCTCACACAAAACAAGATTAATATTGTCATTTGACTAAAATGTGACCAGAAGCTCATGGGACCCAAGTCCTGGTTTCCTTTTGGACAAATGGTTCAGTGTTCAGATGACTGTATGTAGCATAACTACCATATATAATGAGAATCGAATGTATTGAATGTATTCCAGTCTCTACTGGTTTCCCTCCTTCCTTTCTGAGGCTTCTCAGTTCTCCCTGGCCTGTTCATCCCACCCCAGAAGTTGTAATGTCTTTCAGGACTAAACTTTGGCCCTCTTCCTTGGCTTCTGCCACCCTCCATGCCAATAGCCCCCACATTCAGATCTCTGGCACTTTGCCATTCATTATTCCACAAGGGGAATAAAGCACAAACTCATGCATCATGAGTCATAGAATCACAGGATATTGATCAGGTGATAAGATATATCTATTAAATTCCAGAGCCTACCCCAAGAGCAAGACCAACAGAGACCATGTCATCTGGGGGAACACTGGGAAAGACAATGACAAAAGCAACAATAAATACAATAGGTATTACCAAAGTCAAAACTCAGGTGTCATAAGGCATATCATTAGGAGTTTAAATGTAGACTGAGCAAATGGGTCAGCCAGATGTAAAGTTTAGGCTGAGAATTAAAGATTGAGTTGGAATTTATAGCCAAAGAGAATGGGGGTAGTGAATGAAAGGGTGGGTCTGGTTAGCTATGGGGCTTTTGTTTTGAGATGTGAATATTTGGAGTCAGAGTGAATTACTATAGAAAATAAAGAAGCAGCTAAACCCCACCACTGCTAGCTACCCTCTTCTCTGCCCATCTGCCATATAATGCTCTGACTCCCCAACCCAAGAACATTTAATAAGTCTTAAAACATCAGTTTGAAGAGACACTGACAAATTACAGTTGTCCTTTGGGGCACCAAATTATTTGTCTTGTAATAATTACATGAATGGGAGGACCTGGAGTAAAATAAGACACCAAGGAGAGGGAAGCAGCTGTGCCAGGTGCTGGAATATCTCGAATGCCATATTTGGTTGACAGAATAATTCAGAAAAAATGTCTTCTACTTAAAGCTTCTTTTTTTGAAGAGGAATCCTAACTGGCTTAACCAGAAATCTCCTTTTTATTTCAAACCAAACTGACACTCTTCCTAAAATATCTTAGTTTATTTTACTTAATGAGATCATGACTTGGTAAAAATAATTGATAATTTCTTCAAAGACCAAGGATCTTATAGAACCTCAGGTCTCTTGATGGAAATAGAAGATGGAATAAAATGTGCTGTGTTTAATTCCTAAGTAGACCATGGAAGTTAGTGTGTGTGTGTGTGTGAGAGACAGAAAATAAATTCTGAAATATTTACTATATCCAGGCAACACTTGAGATATGATCTATTTGATTACCATTACAACATTATAAGATAGATTTGATTGTCCTTCCTTATAGTGAATGTACATATGGCCCAGAAAGTGACAATAACTCGTTCAGGGTCCCACACACTTCCCTCCCTCCATCCCTCTCTCTGACTCTAGAGTCCTCTACATTGGCCTTAGTCTCTGGCATTGGTCTCATCTCTCTTGGAGGTGAGCCCAGTGCCACCAGGCTGAAACCCCAACTCAATCAGAGGTTCTATCTCTTTCCAACAGAATCCACACAGGTTTTCTCATTGAGTCTCATTGGCTCTGATTAGGACATGGGCCCATCTCTCAGCCAGTCTCTATGACCAGGGAAATGAGACAGTCTAATTAGCCAGACCTGGTCACATGCCCAGGTGGGAGTGGTGGAGTCTCCTCCCACCTGAGCCTCAGACTGAGAGGGGAAGAGGGTGATTTACTGAAGGAATGAGGAAGGGATATTGAACCCCTAGAACAGCAAATATCAACCAGGGGGACATCTTTGTACCCAGGATGTTACTATCTCTTAAAAATTTGTTACAAAATAGCAAATACCTTTCTTTTTAAATAAGAATCAGTTATAATGATAATTATCCATTACCCAATGGTATTATTGGTCAGCACCAATATTAGGTACTTTATACATAGTATTTCACCTAATTTTCGTCTATACCTTTCAAATAGTTACTTATTATTAACCCATCTAATAACAGCACAGACTAGGCCTAGAGAGGTTTATTAAATTTCCAGAGACTATCCAGCTAGGGACTGGCAGAGCCAAGTAGTGAACCCATCTCTGTCCATGATCAAAGCCTGCTTTTTCCTTCCAGCAGCTTTTGGCCTTAAAATAATGGTGCATCCTCAGGCAGGGGCTTACCTGATGTTTTTTTCACAATTCCTAATGGTCATTACAGAGTCTTCTGAGGTTGTCCTACTTTCAATTCCTAAGCAAAAATCTATCATTTTTCCCTAATCCCTGCCCACCTTTCTGGGGGAATTTACAGTGCCTTTGCTTTAATGTCCTTGGATGAGCTACAACTTTGAAAGGGCAGGAGAAACCTTACTTTGGAGCCTGAAGATGATCCATAATTCTGAAGTAAACAGTGCTGCCTTGTTCCCAGACACTGTGTACGCTGTTGGAAAATAAGCCTGCAGTGCAAAGAACAGTGACTGGTTTTTAAGGTCAGGCTTTGTTTGATTTTCATTTGTTTTTACTGTTGAGAACACAGCTTATTCTTAGATGTTTTTCAAAAAGACCTTGGAACTAATGAGTCTCAAGCTATACTATGTCCCCTGGAAGCTTACTGGAATCCAGATGCCTTGGCTTTCCCTCCCCAAAAGATTCAGGATCTGTGGGGCAAGGTCCAACACATGTACTTTAACCAGTTCCCTGTAGTTCTGTTGTGTCATAGCAGAAGATGTTGCATAAGTGGATCTTATACCTAGCCTGCGTTTAAATACCATTATAGCTTCCTAAGGTCAGAAATATCAAATCCAGCAAGTGCATGCCCACCAAAAGGGTCTCAAACTCATGGTCCACAAATTAGATCCACTTTATCCCACAGATATAATTACGTTAGTTGACACAATACAACACATGATATTGCTTTACTTGAACTTGGATGCCTTTGTTTAGAAAGAGGATGCATTCTTCAGTTGTCTCAGCTCTCACCCTCTTATTGTCCATACCTGCTACTTTACCCATTTATGTTACCTGCTGGGTCCCTGAAGTTAAGTGAACT
The DNA here is from genome assembly GCF_004348235.1 of Phoca vitulina. NCBI lineage: Eukaryota > Metazoa > Chordata > Mammalia > Carnivora > Phocidae > Phoca > Phoca vitulina. The sequence continues at coordinate 16,294,011 of NW_022589722.1, read as the reverse complement.
TCCACCCTGGGTAAATAATTGGAGAGATAGGGGAACAGAAAGGCCAAGTGATTTTCCAAAGTGAGAACAAATCTTTGGTGTGGTAGGTGAGCTGAGAGCTTGGATCATTGCTTAACCAAATTACATGAATGTTTCCTATATCATGAAATAGAGTTTTCCTCTTTCAAATAACTTATGAAATCCCCTGCAGTCCAGGTGACAGCAGCTCAGAGACTCTGCACCTGTCTCTCTCTGCTAATGCTCCTTCTTCCTCTTCTTTACACCTGCCCTGCTGGAGACAAATATTTCATGCCTGTATTCTAGTGGTCAGCCCATACCTCAAGTGGAATATACGGAGGAAGAAAAGAATACATGGGGGATGGTATTCAGGACCCTGAAGTCCTTGTATAAAACCCATGCTTGCTATGAGCACAATCACATCTTCCCACTTCTGGAAAAGTACTGTGGCTTCCGCGAAGATAACATTCCCCAGCTGGAAGAGGTTTCTCAATTTCTGCAGAGTAAGTCCACTTCAGGGACAAAAGGGGAGGAGGGAGGGAAGGGAAAGGGAAGAAAGTAAATTGAAGCTAGTGTGTGTGTTTGTGGTAATGCATGCAGGTTGATTCTCCAAAAAGCATTTCACTGCTGTGTTCTGTCTCACGACTAGCTTCCACTGTTCGTCCCACTCTCACCCAAGACAAGGCATCATGTATGGATTTTGCCATATCCATGTCTCTGAAAAACACTTTTTCCCATACTCAAAGCCCCAGGTGCCCAGGCAAGGCTCTCCTTGTAGTTCCTGCTGTGTTGTGAGATGGCTGCAGTGTGCATTTGTGTAAGAAATGTGCTCTTTGTGACAATGCCAAGAGCCCTGAGCTCTAAGTCTGTGCATCCAACTGGTATGAATCTTGCTTTGACCCTCTCTATTTGGGGGAAACTGCCTCAGTTTAGTCATCTGTCAAATAGACTGTCTCTTAGGGAAATTGTGGGAATGAAATAAGACATTGCAGGTGAAAACACCCAGCATGGTGCTACATATACAATAGGTGCTCAGTGAATTGGGGCTGAATTGGAATCTGAGTAACTCTGTGGGGAAATACGTTATTGGGATGACTGGCCTCTGCACATCATTTCCAAGTGAGATAAGTATTTTCCTTTCTGCCAGGAGGCATTAATTCAGCAAAACCAAAATAAAACTATCAGCTAACACATATTAAACACTTAGTATGTGCCAGGTGGAATGAGAGAAAGTAGGAAGACAGACCACAGGTTTATAGAAATGAAGAAGTTTCTATGCCTCTGAGCTATATGGAGATGGTATGGTCAGCTCTGGGGCAAGGAGCCAGGGAAATTATGTGGCAGGGAGAAAAATGGTAGCTGGGTTAGATTGGGGATGGGTTAGATGACCTTTCAGATCCCTTCTATTTGGACAGTCTCTACTTATCAGATAAAGAGGGGAATGAGAGGCCAAGTGGAGTGAATTTCAGCCTGAAGATCCAGAAAACATAGGTACAGGGGCAAGGATGTCCTAAAGACATTCTCTGGCTAATTATCCATGTTTCCATGGCCAATAGTGAGATAATAAAATGGTAATACTAGCAGCTGGAGCGTTATAGAGAAGTAACTAAGGAATAGACTTTGAAGCCAGACTGATTGTAGTTGTGACCTTGGACAAGAACTTTAACTTCTCTGTGTCTCAGCTTCCCCATCTGTAAAGTGGAAATAATATGAGCATCTACCTCATAGGGTTATTAGGAGAACTAGTTAGTATTTATAAAGCGTGTAGAACAGTGTCTGCCATATGGTGGGCAGTATATAGTGTTAGCTATCATCATCATTGTCGTCATCATCACTGTGATTATTATTCTCCTTCCAAGTTTGAAATAAATTGAGAGCCAGAAATAGGAACCAGAGAGAGGATAAAAAAATCAACTTTATTACTGATAAAAGCTACTTGGAGAATGTAGTATGGCTGACAAACAAAATGGACTTTCTAATATTTCACCTCTGAATTATGTAAACTTTTTTACCAATTCACTGGTGAAGTGTATATTCTATTGCATGGCCCAGAGCAGACCAGAATGTGCTCCTCTGTGGGCAGTCAGGAGAGAAAGGTCCAAAGGGATCAAATTGAGAATATTCATTTTCTCTTCCCAAATGCTCCAATCAGAGAAGTCCTTGCTCTTTCCATGGTGTAGTGTGTGAAGGGCAGTAGAGAAGCTGGAAGGGTTCCTCTTATACTCTTCCCTTCTGGAAGTGGAATGAAAACCCTCCCCACTCTAGAGACATGAGAAATAAGGAATAAATGTTTCATCCTAATAAACAATAATGAAAGCTAAATTTATTAAATACTCCAATGTGCTAGGCTCTGTGCTAAGTACTTTATATTTATTAGCTCATTTGATTCTTGGAATAACCCTAGTGAATACCTATCCACATTTTGCAGAGGAGGAAATGAGGCTCAGAGAAATGAAGTTATTTGATCCAAATTGCCCAGGTACAAGGTGTAGAGGCAGAGATGTGAAGCCAAGTCTACTTGGCATCCATACCCATGCTGCTAGATGGTTGGGAGTATTGCTTTCCTACCTAATGGTCTTCAGGCACCTCTGGCTCTGCCATGATAGGCTTTGAGTTTTCTTTCTCTGCTTCACAGCTTGCACTGGATTCCGCCTCCGACCTGTGGCTGGCCTACTTTCCTCTCGTGATTTCTTGGGTGGCCTGGCCTTCCGAGTTTTCCACTGCACTCAGTACATCAGACATGGGTCCAAACCCATGTATACCCCTGAACCGTGAGTATTCTTCTCCTGCTACCAGTATCCAACCACAGTGAATGCCATTGCTCACTGCTCCAGGAATGAGGTTTGGGTTCATGGAAGGCTGATCCACAGGACTAGTTTTCTGGATGGTTTGATGGTAGCACAAAGAGAGAGATCATCTCTCCAGGGTATTTTCTCTGTCCAGTAGACCATACTGATAGGAGATTTGGGCATCTTGTGAACTACACATTCAGATCTCCCCTGGCCATGGGAATAAGAGGTCACAGTCAAGCTCCAAAGGGATTATAAGAGTCAGAACTATGATGTTCCAAATGTGAACAGGAACAAGTGGTGGCCAAAGTAACTCAATAACTTCAGAATATACATCTAGATGATTATAATCTTCTTATGTCTGGATGCATCTTGTCTGGAGATAGAGAATGGCTGGACACTGAGCCCTTTTGTTGGCATTTAGCCATCTTCTTAATCAAATAGGACTTATGCAATTTATACAAAAAGTCAGTAGGATGCCCAAAATGATTTTTTTCCTGTCCACAAAGTTTATAACTACAAATCAGAAAAGACCTATTCCTAATGAACCTGGCACATAATATGTTAAATAAATGTAAATTTTCTTCTCTGACTATTGCCCCCCTCTAGAATAAGAAAAGAACAACACTATTTTTTTAATTTAATTTTTATTTCTTATGGGGAATACCTGAGCACATTGCATCTGCCCAGGATGTCAATACCAAGATGAAGACTTGGGATGGGAAATGTTCATGACCCACAGCTTGCTCAGGTGTATAGGAGGAAGTCCATAGGAATTTTGGCTCTTCTGTTCGGAACCCCACTGAGCATACACTTAAGACCCCCTGGTTGTTGTTCCCTGACTTGCCCCTTACTTTTCTTTCCCCTTCTTCCTTTTCTTTTGTACCTTGCCTCATCTGATCCCAAGCTTTACGTACCACTTATGCTTGGGAATGAGGTCATAAACTTGAATGGCTCACTTCCTTTCTACCGGCTCATTTCTCATATAGAAAGACTGAGTCTGATTTGGCTTATAACACGCCTTACCTCCAAGCTCTGTGCTTTCTGTCTTTCAGTGACATCTGCCATGAGTTGTTGGGACACGTGCCCTTGTTTTCAGATCGCAGCTTTGCCCAGTTTTCCCAGGTGAGGAATGGATCCTTTTGGCCTTTTAATTATATGATTGAGACCTAGATTGCTTAAGTGAGTTGAATCTATGGAGGGACCCTTGTGTCTTCTGCAAGGTTAGAAACCAGATACAGTTCTGTGATCCCACCAGAGATGGGCATATGGTCCCATGGAGATGGCTAAATACCCATTCCAGGGATCACAGCATGGGGGTGGTGAATCACTCATCCTCTGAATTATATATGTGCTGTTGAATTTGGTAATCTCAGTTGTCCTACCGGGTTTAGTTTAAGAGCCTTTTCATCCAAGAAAGCCTGCCTGATCCCCACATAGGAATAACCTTACCTTCTTCCAAGTTCTCCTGGCACCTTTCCCCTCCTCTTTAGGGCCTTGCCATTTCCTACCTTGTCAGGCAGTCATTTTTATATATGCTTTATTTAAATAAGAAAATATTTGCTGAGAATCCAATTCCAATAGCCCAACTCATAGTTGGCAAAAACTGATGTGTCAAATGTCTTGCTATTATCATCAAAGCAACAGGCTAGCCTTGATTCCTCTATTACAGTGGTGAGCTTTTTACATGAGAGAAAGAATCCTAGTAATTCCTTCAGAGCACTGAGAGGCTAAACCATGGTTGGGTAGCTGGGATCATGGGAAAGTTGAATGAAGCACCCACACACCCCACCCTGCCACCAACCAGCTGTGTGACCTGTTTCCACAAATGAGAATCAATAGAAAGCTTTGACTGCCAATCTTCTTCCTCATAGGGAAAGATAAAGATCAAATGGAATGAGTCATAAGCAAATACTGCAGCAAATATGAATTTCAGAGTAATGGGATTGTGTATGAATTTTATAAGCCTTTTCCCTCAGCTGGAAGAAATAAATACTTTCACTGTTGATTGAAGAGGTTACCACTTAATATCTGAAACAAACAAACAAACAAATAAACTGTTGCTTTTATGTGGGGTTTTGGGAACTGTGGTGTTTAGAGATTGTTGGACTTTTACAAGTGGAGTGTTTGAGGATTAGCTGAACTTTAACTCAGAAGTATCACCATTGGACTGAGGCTATTGTTGACTGGCTAACTTTCAGAAGCATGGTTCCTTCTGTCAAGATGTCATTAATTGCTTGAGACAGCTTTAAAACTGGGAATTGTTCCTATGGCCAAAGAATTATTAGTGATTTCCTTAGAGAATAGGAACTTTTTATTCTCACTACCAGAAGCTATTCTGCTTGGTCAGAGGCTAAGTGACAATCCTCCTTAAGCCATTTCCATTTGGGGGAGCCCCCCCAGAGGAGTGTACAATTACCTGAGTCAACAGATGGATGCTACTGGGCCATCAGTGTTACACATCTCCAACTTACACCTGGACAGTCCCAAGGCAGGGTGTCATTTTGAAAGTTCCCTGAGCACATTCTTTTTGGATCTAGAAGGAGGACTTGCTTCCCACTAGAGTGCAAGATGGGATGGGGATGAAACACAGAAAAATCTTGGGACCCCTTGTTTTAAGCAAGCTTTGGGCTCACAAAGAATGGTAACCATGAGAACAGAGCACTGTTTCAATGTCTTCTGTTAGACTGTGGCCTGCCTGGATAGGATGGCTGGAACAGAGATGGGGGCAGGGGCAAGAGAGGAGAGCCAAACTGTCTGAATTTAGTTCACTCTAACTCAGCATTTTCTTAGTATGTAATATGGGCCAGGCTCTGAGTTCGGCCCAGAGAGGGATACAGAGATGAAGACCACGTAGTCTCTTGCTTCAAAATAAGCCCAATCCTTAGTCCTTCTCTGTCTACGTCAATTCCTTTGGTAATCTCACCCAAACTCATGGTGTTAAATATCATCTCTATCCTGCTGATGAACACATTAATATCTTCAGCCCAGACCTTAGTCCCCAAACTCAGACTTATGTATCCAAGCACCTACTCAATCTGTCCACTTGGATGTCTATTACACATCTGTATTCATCCTGTTCAAAACTGAATTCCTGATCTTCCCATTCAAGCCTTCTCCAACCACAGCCCTCCCTATGTTAGTTCATGGTAACTCCAGCCTTTCAGTTGCTCAAACCAAAAACACTTAGGGTACATTATTGGCTTCTTCTTCAAATACACGTAACCAATCTGTCTAAAAGTTGTATGTGTTTTCCCTTCAAAATATGTGTAGAATCTGACCATTGTCCATCACATCAACTGCTACCAAGCTGGTCTCAGCCACTATTGTTTCTCACCCTGGGGACTGTGGTAGCCTCCTATCTGGTCTATCTGCCTCTACTCTTGATCCCCTACAATCTGTTCTCACATAGCAGCCAGAGTAAATCTTGGATGACATAAATTAGGCCTTACCACTTCTTTGCTCAAAACCTTGCAGTGGCTCCCATTTCACTGAAAGGAAAATCCTAAAACCTAAAATAGCCAAAAAATGTTCTATATGACTGAGCTCCAGATCCCTCTTTGATACCACCTGCCACTCTCCCCACTCTTATTCTGTTCTAGCCATACTGGTCTCTCCCTGTTATTTGAACCTACTGACATTTCTCCTCCTTAGAGAGCTTTATCACTGGCTATACATGTGGCTTATACGATGATCTTCCCTCACACGTCAGCAGAGCCAACAACCTCACTTCTATCAAGTCTTTGGTCAAATATCACCTTCTCAATGATGCTTGCTCTGAAACCCTATTCAAAATTGCAGGCCCCCCCCGACCCGTTCTCCTGGCACTCCCACTTCCCCTTGCACTCCCACTTCCCCTTGTCCCTTTCTTCTTTTGTTTCTTCTTTCCAAATAACTTATTCCTTCTAATATACCTATGTATATGCTTATTATTTATTGTCTGCCTTAAATGTAAACACCATGATGTCCAGGACCTTTCTTGATTTTGTATACTGCCAACTATATAGAAGGCATTCAATAAACATTTTGGAGTGAATAAATGTATATAGTAGGGAAAGCAAATATATTTATTTGTGTATATACACTCTGTCTGATACAAAGCAGGCTGGAGCAAATGTTGTAAAAGGGACAAAGACAAAGAGACCACTAGGGGAATTCTGTAATTGGAGCTGCGATGAGAAGTGGTCCATAGTATTTCAGACTCTCTAGCTAGTATTTACCTGGATGGATGTCAAGCATTTCTCAGCAATTCTCCTCTGGTATCTTCATGATACATGATTAAGACACTCATCTTGTATGCCAGGAATGTTCTGCTTGAGCTATGGGAGAATAATCACTGAGCTGGAATCAAGGAATGAAACTTTAGACACAACCTACTGTGTGACCTTGAGTAGGTCAGCTCCCTTCTCTGTGCCTCAGTTTTCTCATTTGTAAAGTAAATACAAAAGACTAAGTGATGAAATAAGGTTTTCCTGCTCTAGAGATCTATGATTCTATGATGTGTGACTAGGGAAGACCTAACAGAATAATCAGGGCCCTTCTGAAGGCATCTGGTCACCCATCACCTTCCTGTGGCAAGTACAAAGTCGGAGCTGAGGGTGAAGTTTGAAGTTAGGCAGACCCCAGCCATGCCAGTGACTCTGTTTCTCTACAATTACAGGAAATTGGCCTTGCCTCTCTGGGTGCACCTGATGAGTACATTGAGAAACTCGCCACAGTAAGTTCCCTCTGCCTCTGGTGGATAGTGAGAATGCAATAGGCTGTAGCCCTCAGATCTTCAAAGCTTTGATCCTCCCCTGAAATCCAGGTCATCTGGGGGAAAATATCAGAATATGCTGACTTACATTTACACAAATGAAATTTCACATTTTGATTTTTCCTTAATGGTCTGATTTTGAAATCAGCTACATGCAAATGTTTGCATGTAATTTTAAACAAAGTATCTTAAACAGGAATGGGCTGTAATGATAGCCCTTGAGAACCTTTGGGCATAAAGTGTGTGTGGGGGGAATAGCCTGGATTCATGGCTTTGAAGAGGAAATATTTACACCCCTCCTTTGCACTGGATCTAGCATTAGGATCTTTCCTTTATTAGACACAAGGTTGGAAATGGGGGTGGGTTTTTCTCATCTTATCAAACACTTCCCTCTCCCCAGTGAATGTGATGACACTCATCCATTGAAGCATGGAATCAACAACTCTTCACAGTAGGGGGTTTTCTTCCTACAGACTCCTTTCCAACTTGAGTTTATCCCTCCCCAGTGTCTGAGTCACATTTCTTATAATTTGTTCAGTCTGGAAGATGAAAAATAAAGCTTTGTAAGGAATTAAGGGACACAAATGAATGAGAATTTATCAATAAGATGTATCAGTTTAGAAGTTTATGAAATCAGTTTAGAAGAGCAAAAACTTCCAGAAGTTTCTTTCTCACTGGCCAGCTGCTCTGAGCCCCTGGGCAAGCAGCTTTTGCTTCCTCATCTCTAAAAATGGTTATATTAGTTTATATTCTGCCCACCTAAAAAGCATATCATAAGGGTCTGAAGAGTTAAGTGTGTGTGAACATAAATTTTTAAATGTCAGATTCTATATAGATGCAAGAAGCAGCTTTCAAAGAAGTTGAAGATCTTGGAATCTCTCACTTGTAGGAAGAAAACAAACTAAGAACTCAGAGTATCATGTTACCTGCTATGACAATGATAAAAGTACTCATCGCCAACGTAACTTCTCAAAAAACAAAAACAAAAACCTTACTATTGATACACTGGGCTGGGAACAGCTCTAGGTTCTTGCTCTGCCTTTGATTTGCTATGTAACTGGATGCATATTGCTTGACCTCTCTGGGCTGAAAACACATCATCTGTACGTGAGGAGGTGAGACTGATTAAGCTGACAGCCTTCCCAAGTTTCACATTCTCTAGTGCAATAAACAGACTTACCTCATAACCCATCCCTAATTCTCTAAGACCATGACTATCTCCAGCATCTAACTGGGCCCAAGGTTTCTCTTGGCCCTGGTCAATAGGGTTATGCCAGAATTCCAGGATCACCTTCCTCAGGCCAGGCATCTAGGACATGTTGGACTGGGAGCTGTTTAAAGAAAAGGACTTGGTTATTTGAGGAGGATAAGTGCAGTTGTTGGCAGTACATCAGAAACACCCCAAGTTTTAGCATGAATGGCAGGATGCCCTCAATGATTTTATCACTACCTGGTCTCCTACCTCCCATGACTGAGCTTGATGGGTTTGCATGGTAAGTCTGACCAAATAAAGGGAACATCTCATTATAGTTAATGCCACAGAGAAGAAAGCAAAAGGGGTTGAGGAATTCCTGTCATCTAGAGTTACCTTTTGGGGGTATCTTCTTGGGGCTTCCTCAGTACTCCCTCTCTGCTTCTTATCACATCTTACATTCAGCCAACTCTTGATTCAACCAGTGACTGGATAGAGTAAGACAGAACATGGAGAAGTGACCCCAGGTCATGGTGATTCAGAGAACAGACCTGTACAAATGCCCACCTGGACAGTCCCGTCCTTAGCCCTGGGGCATCTGCTGCCTTTCCCTTCCTTGGGGTGTGCTCTCAACCTCACTTTCCATTCCAGATTTACTGGTTTACTGTGGAGTTTGGCCTCTGCAAACAAGGAGACTCCATAAAGGCGTATGGTGCTGGGCTCCTGTCGTCTTTTGGTGAATTACAGGTATGACCCCATTAATACCCATTTTGAGATTTAACCCAGGGGTTAATCCTCAAATGATTGGTACCTTAGCAGCTCTGATTTGTTCATGACTTTGGGTGTTAGATGTAGAAATTGAACTGCAAGTACACAAGTCTACAAAACAGAAGGGCCTCCCAATCCCAAGGCTGAACTGTGCCTACAGATGTATGCAAATCCATGTGTTTGGCTCTCACATCCTCTATTGATCATCTCACATGAAAATGGCTAGCGGGAATTACTCCTTTCTAGCTGGACTGTAGGTTTTAGATGAGCTGTGAGGGTAGGATCTAGTATATGTGAAATAATTTAGTTTACTGCATTTGGGCTGGGGTGTGGAAGGAATCATGATGGGATGGGAGAAGGTGCACAAACAGCCTATGGGAGGCAAAAGGAACCACTGACCCAGACTTACCTGTGAAAACTTTCCACTTGCTGCCTGCAGTACTGCTTGTCTGGCAAGCCAAAGCTCCTCCCCCTGGAGCTGGAGAAGACAGCCATCCAGGAGTACACCATCACAGAGTTCCAGCCCCTCTATTATGTGGCTGAGAGTTTTAATGATGCAAAGGAGAAAGTGAGGTGAGGTGGTGACCAAGGTGTGTCAAAAGATCTTGGGGACTCCCGATTTGGTCTGATGCCATTGATCTGTATGTGGTTGTCCAGGAGAGTGGACTCCAATGCTTCTAGCAACAGTATGCAGCAGACAGAGCCTCCCCACCCTTGTCCTTTTCCACTTTATGTTTGGGAGGGGTTCCTTAGCGGGACCCCATTTCACAGATTATTGTCTGGACATGTTGACCCCTGCAGACAATTCTGCCACTGGATCCTTGTTTTAATGTAGCCACTAAGCCCAAACACTGAACTCTCTCCTGTGTACAGAGTAGCCACAGAAGGTCCCCAACAAATCATTCCTAGGATTCTTCTAACCTGGGGGAATTCCTTGTTCACTTTATTCTCCCAACATCTGCATAATTCACCCCCTTTGTTCCTTCAAATCTTCACCCACATTTAACCTTCTCTGTGTGTCTTTCTCTAACTAACCAACTTACTTAAAATCCCTACCCAGCCCCATCCCCACACTCCTTACACCCTTCTGCAATTTATTTTTCTCTTTAGCACCTGCTAATGTTTAATATATTATATGACTTAAGCTCTATTTGGGTAGGAATTTTTGTCCTTTTTCTTTTCCTGTTCTTTCCACAGTCTCTGGAAAAGTGCCTGATACATAGTAAGCATGCAATAAGTAGTAGGCAAGTGCATCAATCTCAGAGACAATCCAGCAAAAGGCTGATGGGGATGGAAAGCTATCAGGACTCAGATTCTCAGCGCACTGAGCTGACAGCCCTGTCTATAATCCACTTGAGGACTCTCCTCTTAGCAAGAGACAGGCCAGGCAGAGGGTCTACCTGGACATGGCTATCCTGATACTCAGTGTTTGTTACCACTTTTTTTTATATCTTATCTGTGAGGGATGATAGACATAGATATATAGGTTTCTGGGATCCCATGAAGCTGGGTATGCCAGCTTCCACTGTGTTGAGCTTAGGTGATGGAAGGTAAAATGCTTGCCCACAGATCCACATGGTTTGACCTAAAATGTCTCCCTTCCTCCTATCTCTCCAGGGCCTTCAAGTTCTTTCAGTTATTCATTTCTAGTTATTTCCTAAATCTCCACTCCTTACTGGGAGTATAGCTTTCCTCTAGCCCCTAAAGGTTCCTCTCTGCCATTTCTGGGACCCTTTTGGGGTTATGGATTTCAGTGGTTTTGTGCATTATCCCTCCTGGGTAATAATAATCAGAAGAAGAAGGAGAAGAAAAGGAGAAGAAGAAGAAGAAGAAAGAGAAGAAGAAGAAGAAGGAGGAGGAGGAGGAGGAGGAGGAGAAGAAGAAAGAAGAAGAAGAGAAGAAGATTAAATGCATTAACACCTATTATGTACCAAATACCAAATGTTCTAAGTGTTTTTCATGTATTGATTCATTTAAACTTCAAATAAGACTATGAAGTTTGCAGGTGGGGTTCAGAAGCATAGAAAGGGTAAAAGACTCACCCAGGGTCATACAGCTGGTAAGTGGCTGACCCAGGGTTTGGACACAGGCAGGGGTGCTCAAAACAGGATCTATCAAACCAGGATCACATTTAAATGGGCCCTCCTGATGATGACTTTTTAACCTACAAAGTGATCAATCCCAGACCAGCAGAGAAGAGCTTTCCAGAACCTAGACTTTTTGGGCCTTTGAAATCCCACCCACTCTGTCAGTACCCACAGCCCAGAGGAGACACCCACAAAAACTCCATCCTGCTGAGAGGTGACTCACAGAGTCAAAGGGAATGCTGAAAAACAGGGTTCAGAAAAGGAAGGGATTCTCTTAGAGCCTCCCAGCTAAGAGAAACCAGCTTCAACCATTTTCAGTTTCAAGATTCAAGTTCTAGGCAAAAAGAAACAATGCTGAGTGGGTCATGTGCCCACTCCCTGGCTAGAGGAGGGGTGGGCCCTGAGACTGACTGCCTAGATGAACCCCTCTCTTGGCATAGAGGCAGATTGCGCAAAGCAAAGATGAGGTAAACTATGGGAATAAGAGGGAGGAGATGCAGAGCGAGCCAAATCACAGACATGCATTACATGCTTCATGTCACCAGTGGGGTTGGGAAAGCTATTTTCAGGGAAGTAGAGGTGGAGAGACATACTTCACCATTTGCTCTTCTTGAGTCCCCAGTCACTAATGAAAGAGAACAGCTAACACTCATGTAGCACTTACTCTGTACTATAACAGCACTTGCTACGACCCTCTCAGGTAGTACTGCTCTGTTCCAGTTTTATAGAGGAATGAGGACACCGAGGTGCAGCCTGCAAGGGCTGTCATTGGCAGAGGCAAGGTTTGAGCCCAGTGCCTGGCTCTGGAACTTGGGTTTCCAGCCACGATGATCCACCACTCTTGCCAAACTTGGAGAGCCCACTAGTTTCCCTTAGAATTGTCTTCTCAGTATGGCAGATTCAACTCTCACCAGAAGCCAACTTAGAAATATCATTTGTGATGCCATTGCATTTTATAGGTTATTGGGGGATATCTTATTATTTGCATTGCTTAATGTCCCTTATAAGGTCCTCCTGGTACATTCCTCCTAGACCCAGGAGTAATGAATGCATCGAGAAGGCAAAGAAGTGAAGAGCACAGGCCAGAGTCAGACTACCTGAAAAGGGTTTCAGCTGCACAATTTATTGCCAGTATGTCCTTGGTAGTCATTGAATCTCCCTAAACTTCAGTTTTCTCATCAGTAAAATAGGGATAGTAATAGTACGTTCCTTCTAAGGTTTTTATGAAGATTAAGTTAGGAACGATAGTTGTAAAAAGTATAGAACAATTAGGACCTCACATAGTTCTCGGTACATAGGAGGCACTCAATTCATGTTAAGTTTCATTAATAACATAGTGTTTTCTTCCATTCTTGAGAGCTGTGTTTCCCTCCTTGCATTGATTTCCAAGCATCTCAGAGCTTATTTTTTTCTATAGCATTCTTTGGCTAGATTTGTTTGCTCTTTTGATTTTATTTAATGGTAAGAATTTTGGCCTTAATGTATTCTGTGCTTTTATTGTAAGCTATCTCTGTCATTTTGGAGGTAGGTAACTAAATAAGTATGTGCCCATGTGTGTTTGTATATACACCTAGACACATACACAGCACACAAGGCTTCCCAAAAGGATCTCACTAAAATTCCATTTCACTTCTCAGAGCCCCTGTTCTAGTGAGATTGAAGTGAAATGCCACTGAGAAATCTTTTAGAATTATTTTCCCCTGAATGGTGCCCTTTACTGAGCTTTGTGGATTTGGTTTCAGGAGCTTTGCTGCTACAATCCCACGGCCCTTCTCAGTTCGTTATGACCCATACACTCAAAGGATTGAGGTCTTGGACAATACACAGCAACTTAAGATTTTGGCTGACTCCATCAACAGTAAGTAACTTACACCCCAGGAGGCCACTCTTTTTACCAGAAATAGAGTTGTATTTTCTTACCCTCACCATAGGAACAAAAAGAAATTTATTAAATATTGAATTAAGGAGAAAAGCACCTCCAGGTAAGCCTTTTGTTTGTTGAGGGAGAAAAACTAGGTAAAAAGGCCAGAATTGCTTGGAGTATCTTTTCTTCTTTGACCTTCCTAGATTCCATGCTACCTCCCACCACCATACCAGCTTTCCACCCTGGCTTGTCACTGCCATGTTCCTCTTTCTCCTTTGCCTCTCCAGTCTGTTTCCTTTAAGTGCCCAGTGGATATGGCTGTGCCTGGAATTCCAGCCCTTATAAGACAGGTTCTAGCTACTTTATCGGCCATCCAGTAGCTCAACCGTGGGCCTTCCATGCTTCCAGGACAATGAGGATATTATAACAGTTGTTCATTTAAAAAATCACAGTATTACATTGCTCTTCACTGTATTTTCTTTCCAGTGCTTCAAACTCCCCTCCAGCAACATTGACCAGATTTTACTTCCCATACTCCTGCCTGGTTTCTGGCCTTTGCTCATGCAATACTTTATGTTTAAAATACTCTCATGCCCATTCTCATTTAGAGGTCCCCAATTCCAGTTCATCTTTTAAGTCTTTCATAGGTATCTCTTCTTGTAGGAAGACTGGTTTGGGTGTCCTTCCTCTCTTGGCATTCCTACAGATCCCTTTCTCAGAGCACATATCACTATATTGTTTTGTAATTGTTTACTTGTCTGACTCCCCAACAAGACCTGAGTAGAGGACCAGGTTGGGTTCACTGTCAAATCCCTGGTACCTAGCTCTAGTCCTAAAAAAGTATATTAGGTCCTCAAGAGTTATTAAATGGATGAATGAAACCATCAAAGGGGTGAGAAGCCTAAAGGGAGGAATTCTAGGTTAAGTGGAGGTTCCTACCTTATGTAACGCTAACAAAGGCCAAAAAGGCAGGTGGGCTTGAAGTATCCCTCTAATACCCCACTGATATTGCCTGTCCATCTCCAAGGCCCCTTCTACTTTTTTGAAGTGTTTTTGTTCCTGTGGCCCCTTGGCATGTGAGAATATGGCATGAATGGGAGCAGCTCCATTGTAGTCCAGTGGTCTAGCAATCTAGGTTGAGTTATCTGCTTAGACCATGCATTCTCAAACCTAGTGTACATCAGAATCATTTGGAGAGCTAGTTAAAAGTGAACAGTCCTGGCTCATAGCCCCAGACTAAATTTACTAAATTTGTGGTAAGTCTTGAGAGTTTGTATTTGTAATAAGGCCCTAGGTGATCCTGACACAGGAGGTTCATGTGAACCACACTTTTAGGTTTCATGGCTTAGGTCCTTGCAAACATCTATAGATGGTCCTGTAAAAGAAAAAGAGAGAAAACTGTTAACTCCTTCAATGGAAAGAGGAAGCTAATTACATTAAAACTTGTAAGTCCCCATGCTATAATTGCCCAAATCCTATCACCATAACTAATCCGTAAGCTCCTTGAAGGTTCGGGTGGTACCCAGCCTATGCATACATCCCACCAATCCCCTAAAGTGTTACACATTGTAGAAATTTAAAGGGTGTCTTCTCGTGATGTAAGTGGCCCATTTTTTTTTTCTTTGTAGGTGAAGTTGGAATCCTTTGTAGTGCCCTCCAGAAAATAAAATGAAACCATGGACAAAACCTGTCAACTGAGAATCTGTTGCTGGAAATCCAACTACTTTCATTTCATCTGAAAAAGTTTGAAAAGCAAACCTTAATTTGAATTGATAGCCTTAAATGCTTTTTGGAACAAGATGGAGGATGAGCAAATAAATCAAAATAACTTGAAATGACATCATATTAATACATACCCCAAAGCATAATCTTTTGGGGTCATCTTTGATTTAGAGATGATAATCCCGTGCTCTCAATTCAATTAAAATCAATAATCTGTCACATTTCATCAAAGTTAATTAAAATTGGGACCTGATTTATTCAAATTTCATATATGCTTTTGTTATTTGCCATAGAGAATTCCTAAAAGAATATATATCACTCAATGTAAAACACAAGCTTGTCATTAGAATTGAATTTGTTGATTTAGTATAAATCTTAACCTACAAAAGTCATTTTCTATTTCAGTAAACTATGATTCTAATTATTGTTGTGTTTTACCCATGTAGATTTCCTTTAATTCAAGAGCCCATTAAAATAGTTATAAAGGTTGAAGTTCATAGCATAATATTGAAGCATTTCTGTATATTTTATTGTAATCATAAATACTGCCATAGAAGGTAATATAACTCCTCACCTGACTCCCACAACTTTCAGTATCATTTTCCAATTAATTGTCATCTGTTTTGTAGATATTTTGCAGACACATGTGATGCAACAGATGTTAACTGAAGGCTTGACTGGTAGATATTCAATAAATACTCATTGAAAGAATAAGGGAATACATTATTAAATAGTAAATCCTCAACATAAGTGAGAATTTTATGTTATGTTAAAAAAAAAGTCTAGTGGTTAGAAAATTTTGCTGTTCCAAACGTTTCTTGGAAGGAAATATTCCTCTCCATTGCCTTAGAAATACATTAACTGGATAATCTTGTGACATGAAAAAATGATCAGTCTCAGATTTCCAACCCATTACAGGAGTTCACTGTGATAATCCAAGTTATGTCTGGATAGTCAACAGACTAACTTCTGTTGGCTGTACATTTTACACATACATGAGCATGAGTATCTGAGAAACAGTAGGGAGAATAATAGCATCTTTAAAGCTGTGCTTTGAAATTTTCACTCTAACACTTTATTTTGGAAATAGTTAAATCTTAAAGGACTTGCATAGTATTTCTTCACATGTGATTCTCAAACCAGCTGTATCATCATCAACAATAAATCCTGGGCACATCCCAGCTCTATCCAACTAGAATATCCAGGGAGGGAGCATTTTTAAGTACCCCAGGTGTTTTGTTTTTGTTTTGTTTTGTTTTGTTTTGTGCCCAGCGAAGTCTATTGGGTACATTAAGTTTGAGAAAACGACTTCTAGTGGCCAGTTCTGCCAATTGCCAATTATGCCACCTTGCATAATTTACTTTGGATCTCAGTTTTACTTGAACAATGAAGGAGTTTAACTGGATGAATCAAGTTTTCTTCCAGCCTTGAAATACAATTCAAATGCTAACATGTATCTTTAAACAGATGTCCCTGACCCACTAACAGTGTGTAATAATACCAGCCCAAGTATGCTAGAACAATTTGGTCTGATTGTGTCTGAGATCTCATTGCTTTGAAGTTGGGTTTCCACATCTGTATTTATTTCCTCATGCCTCTGTAGAACCCACTGACAAATGCTGATTCTAAAAGTGGTAATGTTCTTTTATCTGTTTTTTAGACCCCAAACACCCTGCAAAGGGACTATTTTGATAAATGTTTCTTTACTTTATATTACTCTGATTTCTCTTCAGATCGCATAAATGTAGATTAGAGAAGTTCTTGATTTTGGAACTAAAATATTTTATAGTATTTTAGACTAGATATTTTATTTTGTAGTGCTTTTTAGTCCTACTGAAAATAATTTAGTGTGTTTGAAGTTAAAGCTTAGGTTTAGTTTACAATTTTGCAGAAAAAAATTACATACTGAATAGAAGATAATCTTTGATTTTTTAGTAATGTGTTACTCAGTACTTAGTTCTTTTTATCTGGATATAAAGCCCAACTTACAGCAATGGATTCAATATATTTTCATGTGTTAGTATTATCTCTTTAATATTTAGTAAATGGGCTGCTTTTTTTTAGAAACAATAGTAATGCTTTACTGATAGCTATCCCTATTGTGTCCAAAAAAGAGAAATACATGTAAGAACATTAAAAATTTTTAGTATTAGTGTTCAATAAATTTCTAAAAGGATCAATTTAAATTTTAATTCTAGGTTCCTAAGTTATATAGCTTAACTGTTTATCAAAGAATCTAACACTAAAATGTCAACTTCATAAAAATATGAACCTTGCCTGTCTTTACCTCTAGAAGCCTTAGCATATAGTACATAATAGGTGCTTAATAATCCTTAAAAAAATTTCTGAGTGAGGTGAATCATAGGGAGTGTAGTGAAGATTGTCTCTCACAAACAAGCTATTTTGCAGGAAAACTTGAGAAACAACTAAATTTGCAATTTTCCCTTTAAAATGCTATAGAACATTTTGCATCTTAATTTAATTTTTTTAAAAAAGATATTGTACCTTTAGAGTAGATTATGGCTAAGTAGTTTGTATTTATACTGCTTGAACAACAACTGACATATGAAAGTACTTAATAAATGTTTGTTAATTAATAAAGGAAGCAAAATTGCATCAATAAAATGTTTCAGTTATCCACAGTGGGGCTGAAATGGTCAGAAAGCAATGAGTGCCTTGCCTAACAGTTGCAAAAAATTACAGAGGAGACAAAATAGGAAAGGCTATAAAAATGGACTCTGCAAAGGAAAGAGGAAAAAAAAAATGATCAAAGCTTCTTTCCAGTGGAGTGTGTACCCACCCCACCCCCACCACACACACAAGATCCCTGCCTTTTAATAGTTTTCCTGTGCAGTTTCAAAAACTATAAACAGTAGTAGATTTGATATGTGCTAGTAATGGCTTTAATAGTTTCTGTGCTGTGAATTTTCTCATTTATAATCTCACTTTTAATTCTGCTAGCTCCAAGATACAGTTTACCTTCTCCTGTGTAGTAAGCTTAAAGAATAAACTCAGAGTGGTAAGTAATTGTAGAGAAGATTGAATCTAGCCTTTTAGTATATACATACAACTCTTCTCTACAATATGATTCATAGTTGTTCAGTGTTGCTCTTCAACAATGTTTCTTTTGTATGTTTCTTGCACACTTTCTTTTATGACAGTAGTCTAAGTAATAGAACATTCCTGAGAAAAAAGACAAAACGATGTACCTCCAGGAGTCCTGGGATCGAGCCCTGCATGGGGATCCGTGCTCAGCACAGAGTCTGTTTGGGATTCTCTCTCCCTCTCCCTCTGTCTCTCCCTCTGTGTGCTCTTTCTCTGAAATAAATAAATAAATCCTTTTTTTTTTAAAGATGTACCTCCCTGAAAGATGGATGGATTTCCTGAGTCTCCAATTTGAGGGAGCAAAGCAGGAAGCATAATACCTGCTTATTTTCCAGTTTTCCTAAATGGATAAAAGATAAATGATTATAGCTTGAACTGCAGCCTTTATTTTTTTCTCAGATCATTCTTTGGAGTTAGATGATGTCCAAAGAAAGTAAATGTATCAGTATCCTTTATTGAGTTTATTAAAATTGGTGCATACTTTGAATGTTGATGATTTACTCTTCCTAGAAGTAAATTAAGGAATATCTACTTAAAAAGAAATAAACTTAGTCCTCCCTGAGGTCTCTTTATTCCTAAAGGTTCTCAAAGAAATATCAGCTGCCTCCTGTCCTTTTATGGAATCTCCTTGCAAATGGAGAGGGTTGTGTGGCAAAGGGCCGATTTCCACTATTCCTTCTGAGTGGTCAGGGGAGAGTGGAGTTTGGACTTAGAAGAGGGATTAGGAATGCATCTTCATTTGTATCTTTGAGTTTTTCACTTATGTCTCTAAAATGTGGGTTTTGGGTTTCTTCCAGAAGTCACTCATCCTATCACACCACACACACACACACACACACACACACACACACACACACACACACACACATACCATCCCTTTGACCTCGAAGAAGCCACAAGATGATATTTGGGACTGAGTTGAAGACTCGGCCAACACAGGCACAGAGAAACTGGCCCTTCCCATAGCCTTTACCTGCCCTGTTTGTGGGAGAATGTATTTCAAAGCCATTCTTCAGAGGGTCTTCAGGGATTGACACCACCCAGGAGTAGAGAATCAGTCTGGAACAACAGCATTATTTGCAAAGGGTAACTGCCAGACTATGAAGGCTTTCTATCTCCTCCAGGGTCCTAATACTCCTCTCTGCCACCAGCCCTGAAGCTGTGGTGCCCAATGAGCTCCATTTCCTTGGCTTAATGAAAAGTCAAATTTTGGAGTGGGGAAGGAGAAAACAGAACCTTTCCAAAACTTTCCATTCCCTGAATGTCCTTGGGAAAGTCAGAGAGACAAGAGGCTCCCTGCTGAGTTCCTCTTGGGAAAAAAAAATTGTTTCCTAGAGTGGAGGGAAGTCTGGGATTAGAATATAGTGGTTTTATGACGTGAAGTGCCTCACAGGAGAGCATGCTGACGCTGGAGAGGAGTGAGAGGACAAGACTATTCACACCTTTCAGAGCAGAGTTTCTCAGCACCATGGACAGCCAGAAAGGTACCACTGGCATGGAAGGGAGTGGTAAAGCCCCAGAGCCTATCCTTTTTTGGAACAAAAGTCAGGATGGGGTAAGGGTCATGAAGAAGTTAGTAGAGAAGCCAGGAAGCACGACTCTGATGATTGTCTCTGCTCACTGCAGACGTTGAATAAATTTTGGCTGAGTAATGGAAAGACAGAATAGACAAGTGTGACATTTATTCCCTTGGTGGCAATGACCAGTTTTTTGTGCTTTATACAGAGTAAAGCCAGGTACTTTTTTGTTAGTTAGTTTGTTTTTTTAGTGGTGCACTCCCATGCGATAATGTTTGAAATGGGAGGGTGTAACATTTCTCAGTAGTGCTGCTCTGGTAATCCCAATTCGAATGCCAGTTTTTCCATCAAGCTGAACCTAGTTGGATGGACTCTTACTCTCCTTTAGTCTCATTTTCCTCCTCTGTAATATAGGGAAGATGCATGCCTACCTCACAAGATTGTCACAAAGATAAAATAGCATATCGTGTACATAGAAGCTTCTCAATCACTTTCAGCAGTATCTAGCAATTTCAAATGTTTATTATTCTGTTATAAAGCACAAATGAGCTCCCATAAGAATTAGTTATTATATTTTTGTTCATCTTGGTTCAGCAATATGATCTCAGTTGGTTCTTCTTCTCCCCCCGCCAAAAAAAGGACAGTTATTAGAGTGCCCTACATAAAGATTCTCTGGCTTCCATTTGAGAAAAGAATTTGACCAAAGCAGAATTTAAACCTTTCAACACAGTCCAAATCTATATGTACATATAAATTAATGTCGTGAGCAGTAAAATAGGAAATCTATATCAACTTGAAGCTAAAACTGTATTGTGAAAGGGACAACTTTGAAGATTGAAATGGAAATGTCCTGTTTGAAGCTAAAACAACAGAACTTCACTTTCCACCTTCATTTCTGAAATTGGCATGCCATTAGACAGTTCCCTTCTTCCAGAGCTGTAGCATTACCAGTACAGTTTTAAATCACAATGTCCAAAAAGCCAGTATTTGCTCTGCTGCTAAAGACACTATTTCTCAACTGAGAATATCATGTTGTGCTCATTTTATGAAATAGTTAACATAAACAAGATTGATTTAAAAACCGAACATTCTCCAGACATGTTCTACTGAGGAACCAATACAAGAAAAAATGGTTTCACCTTGCTGCCTAATTTTAAGATCCCCTCAGGAAATGAAATTTGGGGGTGCCTGTGTGGCTTAGAATGTTAAGCATCTGCTTTCTGCTCGGGTCATGACCCCAGGGTCTTAGGATCTGCCCACCTTTCTCCCTGCTTAGCGGGTAGTCTCCTTCTCCCTCTCTGTCTTCTCCCCCCCACCCCCGCTCGTGCGCTGTGCTCTCTCTTAAATAAATAAATAAAATATTTTTTTTAAAAAGGAAATGAGATTTGG
Organism: Phoca vitulina; assembly: GCF_004348235.1. Taxonomy (NCBI): domain Eukaryota; kingdom Metazoa; phylum Chordata; class Mammalia; order Carnivora; family Phocidae; genus Phoca; species Phoca vitulina. The sequence goes on along the minus strand of NW_022589722.1, from coordinate 16,272,825 downwards.
GGAGCTATTTATCTTTCCATGGGCAGTAAGTGGAGACCAGTTTTAAAAATAAAAGTCATTGGAACAGTGGTCAGACCGTTACCTCTTCTGAGCACTTTGCTCCAAAGCCCACCCTATAAAAAGCCAATGTATAGGGCAAAGTAGAAATAAAGATTCTTGCAAAATAGGCTAGGACAAATTAGTCCTTCAAATAAGCTGATGTGATAAGAAGGAATCCTGTTCCTCTAAAAATATTGCTCCTTCCCCATTCATTAAAGGATTGTAGAATAAATGTCGCCAGAAATCTTCCATCAACTGTATAGTCTGACAGGGGGAAGAGATAAGCAATTAAATTATAATGATTAAAATAGCAGTTTATTGCACTTTTCGGGATTAATCTAACAAGTATTTGTTTGACCGTCTATTTCCTGCTCCACGTGAGACCTGGAGCATTAAAATGTTTACTGTGAGGGCGACCCAGCAGCACCTCGGTGGCCCCACTGAGCAGAACTGATTTAGGAGATCTATGTTTCCACCTATGCAACACCTCATTCTTCAGCCTCTTTTTTCCGTCCCTCTCCCAAAGCTCTCCAAACTAAAAGGAGGCAACCTCCATTTTACAGTCCTGGTTCAGAATCAGCTCAGATGAAACCGCAAGCACAGGATTCATTTATTTTTTTAAATTAAATTAAATTTTATTATGTTATGTTAGTCACCATACAGTACATCATTCGTTTTTGAGGTAGTGTTCCATGATTCATTGTTTTCGTATATCACCCAGTGCTCCATGCAGTAGGTGCCCTCCTTAATACCCATCACCCGGCTAACCCATCCCCCCACCCCCCTCCCCTCTAAAACCGTCAGTTTGTTTCTCAGAGTCCATAGTCTCTCACTGTTCGTCTCCCTTTCCGATCCCCCCCCCTTCATTTTTCCCTTCCTTCTCCTAATGTCCTCCATGATATTCCTTATGTTTCACAAGTACGTGAAACCATATGATAACTGACTTTCTCTGCTTGACTTAGGGTTCATTTAAAGAGGATTAAACCTCATTGTTTCGAAGATTCAGTTTCTATTTGGCATTAAAGGTTCATCCCCTCCACATATGGCAATGGGTTTTAAGCCAATCCCAGCTTCAGCCTGCCCTGAAATTATCAGGATCAGCTTGATGGCTTGGGGATCAGGAGTAGAGATGACATAAGCACGTGGCTATGCAACCTTCACCTCTCGCTTGTCCGCCTACATCCAGAGGTGGGGCAGGGGAGGGAGCTGGAGGAAGAATAGATTCCAGGAGGGGGCAGTGTGAGAGGATGGGAAACGTCAAAAGAGTTAACCTCTTTTAAATCCAGAAAGGGGAGCTGGCACAGAAGGGGAACGTGAAAAGAAATTTTCAGATTCGCCCAGGCAATGACTTAACGCTCGGGAGGGTGCGGAAACGTGACTCTCAGACCTTGCATGCGAGCAGGTTCATTAAAATCAGTTCCAGCTCCACAGTCGGGACTCCTTCATCAGCTGTAGTGGAAGATGGGCGCGCTGTTCTTGGCCTTAAATATCCAAGCGTTGACGTAGGCCAGGACCACGGACAGCTCCCGCCCAGCGGTTCCTGGGCAGTCTCCAGTTCCACCCGAAAGGACAAGGAGTGCGGCTGGCTCTGCTCCCTTCCCAGCCACCCCTGGGTGTCTTTTAGGAGCCTGGGGTTCGTCCTTGAGCTAGGCGCCCACAAAGGGCCAAAGCCAGAGAATCAACAATGGGGATCCCTATGAAGACCGAGGTCCCCAGCTCCCTGGGAGCTCAGCTTCAGTTCCAGAAAGGCAGCACCCAGGAAGATGACTGCGGGGAGAAGGCGGCTGCGGGGGCCCCCCCGGGAGTCGACAGGGCGGAGGTGACCTTGTTTTTTCTACCCGAGGGAGGCTGGCTTGTTGAAATCAACCTAAGTCGTCGAGGTACCGCTTCTTTCTTTAGGTCCATTTTCGCTTCCAAGTGAGGGATAGGTGAGAGAGACGTGTCAGAAGACTCTGCACAGTGGAGCTGAGATTTCCCAGGGTGATAAGCTCAGTCACTCTCCGCTTTTCCCTCTACACCACAACTCTTGTCCTTCCTAACCGGCTCTTTGGGGGGAGGGGTTGGCAAGATATGTAATGCCTTTACTCATATTCCCCCTTTCCAGGGTCCCTGCTTCACCAACCACTGGGTGGTCTCCCCACTCCCCACCTCCCCTTTCCAGATCCAGCAATCTCCTGTGGAAAGAGTTGAGAGGAAGGTGGGTGACCAGGGCTAGGCTGGGGTTGAGGCCTGGGGGCTCTTGCCTTCTGCTGAAAAGTGGAGAGAGAATGTGAGATTATTCTGCTTCAAGTTAGTCTTCTCTGCTGGCTTCCACCATAAATGTAGAGGCAGAGTGCAAGGAGAAAAAGCCCTCCTGTTTCTCCAAGACTGAAGAAACATTTCACAGATATAGCCTTTGTTCAAGGAGATGGACCTTTTGTGGGGGCATGGGGGGGATGGGGTGGGTAGGCATGGAAAGCATATTTCAATTCAACTGAGCAACAGCTTCCAAGGCTTTGGTCTCTGTGAATCCAAAAAGATTCAGGGCTGGCCCTGGAGGCAATGGTCAAGATGGAAGACTACACCTAGGTGGAGGTAGGAGATGAGGGAGAGAAGATGCAGGAAGGAGGAGGGAAGGTAACTACCAGGTTTTCTTCTTGGTTGAGTATTGGGATGGGAATGCAGACACACTATTGCCTTTAAGGATTCGTAATTTAAATCATTGTTACTGGTTGTAGGCATCTAAACTAGAATTAGAAGCAGAAGTATTACTGGAAGGGAGTTTGGGATCAGAAAACCACTCAGTTAGACTTTACCTTGGTTAATTCAAAGGGGGAAAACCCCAACCATCTGACATCTTTCATGCTGAATGATCTAAAAAGACACCACCTGGAGAATGTAAAAAGATACACTAAGATGACCTTTGCAGCAATTTTTGTATTAGCAAGTATTTTGAAACAAGTCAAATATCTATCAGTAAGAGATTGTTTAGGTAAATTATAATCTGTATAATGAAATATTGTGCAGGAATTAAAAAACAAAATGAGGTAAATCTGTAAATACTATCAAGGAAGTCCAGGAGGTATTGTTAAGTGAAAAAATCATGATCATATTTTTATTTTTTAAAAAAGCTGTCAATGGTATATAGGTATGTACATGGCCTATAGGTATATTTCTATAATCACAGAAGAAAGAAAAGACTGGTGAGGACCAGAATGTTGACAGTGGTTACTACTAGGGCTGGAATGGGGGTTGGAGACTACTCTCATTCTTTACCTTATATTCTGTTTTAAAGAGAAGAGAAATGATATGATTAAAAATAATTTGAATTTTGTTTTTTTCTGTTTTTATTTTCTTTATTTCAATATTTTCTTTTTTAAAAGATTTTATTTATTTATGTGAGGTAGAGAGAAAGTGAGAGAGAGCACAAGCAACAGAGAGGAGCAGAGGGAGAGGGAGAAGCAGGCTGCCCGCTGAGCGGGGAGCCTGACGTGGGGCTTGATCCCAGGACCCTGAGATCACGACCTGAGCCGAAGGCAGATGCTTAACCAACTGAGCCACCCAGGTGCCCCATATTTCAATATTTTCTGTAACAAAGAAATAAACAAAGAAATAAATATTATGAAATCAGAAATAAACAAGTACGTGAAGGTGTCAATTACTGATCCATCTTTCCCTTTAGTCCTTTGAAACAAATATCCACCATCTAGAATCCAGATCTGTTCCCAAAGCCAAGGGTGCTTTGTCCCAGCTAGAAATTTACATAAATATGACATTTCTAAGTCCAGTGTCAGCCTGGTTATTGATACCTTAAAACAAGAGTTCATAGATGTGCAGGTTCATCCAGAAGATAGAGAAATATCCTATGTTTCTATTAAGACTTTGTAAATCAAAACTGAGTAGAGATGAAGTGCTACTATTTTCCTGCATTTACTATGTTCACTAACATTGTTTCCTTTTAAGGGTAGTTCCTGGAATTACCAAGCACCACAGTCTACTCAAAACTTTTTTCTTTTAGAACTTTCTGATGAAGGAGAGAAGAACATAGTGATCAAGCAAGGGAATTGAAATCAGACTGAACCGCTGTTTTCCTATTCACTGAATCAATGGTTTCACCACATTATTTACCACATTTTGCTTCTGCTCCCTTACCCATATGTGGGGATATAATAGTACCTACTTCATAGATTAGGTAAGAGCATTAACTAAGATAAACCTGTAAAACTTAGAAGAATGTGAAGTGTCAGCAGTTATTATCCCTAACTCTGCCTAGAAAATGTAAATCAAGGGACAATGGAAACCTGTTAGGAGCAACTTGGATCTTTTCTGAAACTAAACAAAACAAATAAACAAAAACAAAAACAAAAACAAAAAAACTTACCACTTACCGTGGGCAAAAGAGATAGAGCTGGAGAATTGGGAATAGACTGAGGAACGAAGCTATAGTCTGCCTACTTACACGGAATAAGGCGATGAGTTTTAAGATTCAGAACTCCTGGATTCAACTCCTGGCTTTACCAGTTACCGGATATTTGCACATGAACAATCATGTTACCCTCCTTTACTTTTTGTTAACTACAAAATGTCAACAATAATAATGCCCAGTTTATATGGTAGTACTAAGTACTGAGTACTCAATACATGCTAGCTTCTTTTTTTTTTTTTAAGATTTTATTTATTTATTTGACAGAGAGAGAGATAGCGAGAGCAGGAACAAAGCAGGGGGAATGGGAGAGGGAGAAGCAGGCTTCTTGCAGAGCAGGGAGCCCGATGTGGGACTCGATCCCAGGACCCTGAGATCATGACCTGAGCCGAAGGCAGACGCTTAATGACTGAGCCACCCAGGCACCCAATACATGCTAGCTTCTATTTGTCTTCAGATGCTATCAGTGACACAACCTATTTCTTTACCCTTACTACTTCAGGACAGAAGGGTAAATTCCAGTGGCCAGTTGCTGCATTTCTCTTTCTGAAAGTTTTATCTGATTCTAAGGCACTTTGTCTGCCCTTATGGAAGACCAAAACTGTCTGGAAATTAATAACCTCCCATCAGTCTTCTATCAAGACACTGGCTCCCAGAGTTTCCTGATTGGGATTAAGTTCAGTTGCCCACAATAATAGCTGCTTGATAACACTTCCTTTAATTATTGCCTTTCCTTCTCTGTTTTTCTTTCCTACTTTTCTAACGTCAGTTCTTAAGCTATTTGCACTAGAGTCCTTTTCTCGGGGTCTGCTTCTGGGAGAACCCAAACTAGGACAGAGGTACATAGTGTTTTGTGATGATGATGGCAGCATCTGTTGTTCATACAAGCTTCTGCATTATTTCCTTCCAAGATTGCCATTCAGAAGCCCATATACCATGCAATTATTAATTTTAATGTTTTTTTGTTCTCTCTTAATTCAGATATCTTCATTTCTCTTCCTTACTTTTCCCTGGTTTCCAAGGAAAATACAAGATCTTGACAACTGCCACCATCTGGTAACCAAGGATGGACCCAGTTTGGACCATTATCTCCCTGAAAGTGAAATGTCCTTGTTTATCTGAATTCCATTCTATGACTTACTACTTATACTCTCCAAAATTCCAAAAGAGTATTCCAAGTAGGCTTTTCAACTGCTCTGAAAGCAAATACCATCGTCACTGTCACATAGGAATCTGAGAGATAAACTTCTATTTTTTTAAAGAATAGAAATCTGAATGTGGATTTAGGCTAGTATACACGATGCATTGCAAAATGCAAAAAAATTCTAACCCCAAATACATAGACAAAGGTAAATTGAACCCTCCTATTCATGAGTATCATGGAAGGAGCAATTCCACATAGTAGAGTGGGCAGTTCAGATTTAAACAAGCTGGGTTCTCATCCTGGTTCCTCCACCACTAACTATGTAACCTTTGGAAATGGCATTTAATCTCACTAAACTTTGGTTTTCTTATTTGCAAATTGGGGATAAGAATACATACATACATACATATACACATACATACCTCACAGGTTTTTTTCTAGGGATTAAATATGCTAAGTATATTAAGTACTTAATACAACAGCATATCGTAAGAGTCCAAGAAATGTTGACCCTTATTTTCCCTATTGATAATAACAACAATATTTGATAGAGGAAACATAAGGTACCATATAGTATGCACTGAAATTATAAATTCTGAAAGCTAAAAAGAGATCCTAGACATCTGACAGGACAATAATCCTCTAACCGAGGTAAGATGAGGTAACATTCTACAGAACCCACAATTGGTTTCAGCAAGCAAATACAATAATTGCTCATTACATGTTAGATATGATGGTATTGGTGTTGCTGTTGGAACAGGCAAAGCAGAGGCAAAGGGGGTACTGGTTGTTGGAAGACTTTAAGGTTATAGATCAGTGCAAAGCCTATTCATAGTCACCTGGAAGGTGGCCAGAGGTAACACCTAACACTAGCTTAAAATAGGGGACCATTTCTCTTCTCTAAGCCAAGAATGTGGACAGGGACCTATCCATCTTGGAAGAAGAGGTGGGACTTCCTGGGCTCAGTTTGCCAGAGGGAAAATGGGTTCAATTAGTATGGCACTGAGAGGGAACTACATAGAGACAGAGAAGGGAGCATGATTTCTGCCTAAACACTCTCAGTGGGTTGATATCTAGATTGTCCAGTTGACTGATTCTCAGGATAGAATGAGTATCCACAGTATGCAGGTCACATTGCTGCTGGGGACATGCACTGTGGCACATGCCTTAGAAATTTCTGCTCCATATCTCCAAGCCCCCCAAAATGGAGATCTTATCCAGAGTGAATGGCTGGAACTCTTTCAGAAATTTTAATCCTGACAAAGCTGTGCTGTCTTGTGGCCTATCTTATCACAATATTGCTTTCTAAAGAAACATCACTTTTGTGGCAGAGAACCATTTTTGAGCAATTTAATTCTTTATTGGAATCTTTGGAAAGGGGATCTAAGGGAAAATTCCATTTATTTCCTTACAGAAAAATATCCTGATATTCTACAAAATTTTCTCCTTTCTCTTTCCTGTACTTTGTATCTCTTAAACCTTAGCCAATGAACCTTTTCTTTCTTTCTCTCTCTCTTTCACATTTATGTTCTTATCTCCTAACTTTCTGGCTCTAAATAACATAGTGTTATGGTTCAGAGCATGGTCTCTAGAATCAGACTGACTAGTTTTGAAACTAGTACTGCCACTGTTTGTTTATGGCCTTGGAAAAGTTGCCTAATATTAGTTGACATATATTGACTTTTACCTTGTGCCAGGCATGTATTAAGTAACTTGCCTAAAATCATTTAGCTAGTTTGTAATGGACCCAGGACTTGGGCTCAGGCAGCTTGACTCCAAAGCACACATTGTTGGTGATACTATTCTGCCATGCTATGCCTCAGTTTTCTCATCTTTAAAATGGGAATAATAATACCTCCTCATGGCAAGAAAGGCAATGTTACTATTGAGTGGTAAGGCTGTAAACATATTAATTTCTTCCTGACATCAAATGTCCTTAATGGTTCCATTTTACTGAGTTAAATGAAGTACAGAGAAGTCAAGTTACTTTCCTACTGTTACTCTAGTAAATTTGTAAAGCAGGCTGGATTTAAATTCAAATCTATACTACTTCTAGAGTAGGTATTCAAACCTATACTCAGCCACCTGCCTATGATATGGGGCATGTTTCTCTATCTCCCTGGGCCCCAGTTTTCTCATCATTAAATTAAGGGGTGATAATACCTGCCCTGCTCTCTTCACAAAGCTGAGGAAAGAATAAAAATTAAATATGGAAATGTAATTTGTAGACCTTCAAATGGCATGGAACTGTAAACTAAGGTATCACTGGAGATTTCTAGAAGCTTCCTCTTATATTGCACACAACTAGGGAATGAACAAAGTTTGATGGAGACATCAGACACACTAAAATTACCCAAGGACACCATAGATGGTCATTCACCCTACTGGATGATCTATTAGAGATCCTGCTGAGGAGAGGACAGAGGGATGGTTGCCAAGGTCCCTGGGGCCAGCGATATAGGAGAAGTGGGGAGATGCTCCTGCTACATATTTCAGGATGGAAGAAGAATCTCTGTTCTACTGAAACAACAGTGTACTTCTATTTATGGGGAAGAAGGAAGCTCAGCAGTTGAGCTCATGGAGAATTCAGTTACTTACACATCCAATCTTCTTTCATTCCCCTTGTCCTAACAAAATCACTAAGATTACTTTCCCTTAGGAGGAGTAACAGTGGCCTCAGCCATTTGTTCAACAAATATTTGTTAATTGCCTATTATGTGCCAGACACTATTCCAAAGAATAGAAGTAAAGTTCCTATTTTGGTGAAGCCTGCATCCTGGTATATGGGTAGGGGGGCAGGAAGGGCAATGCAAAATAAAGAAATAAAGAAAATTATTTTGTGTGACAAGGGCTGTGAAGAAAACAAATACCTGGATTGCTCATTAAAATAATTCCTGATGATAGATCACTATATACTCTTGGCAAATAATCTGAAGGTATTCAAAGAATTAAGTGACATCACTGTAATAAACCTTATATTCTCATTTGCCTATTTATGTCAATAAGATTTCTCAGCACCTAAAACTATAAAAAATTAAAAATCACCCACAGAAGTAGAATCAATATTAGTTCCTATCTCATTCTCATTGTAAATAAATCCTATATGAATTAATAGAGATTTAAAAATATATATCTAATTAATAAATACATTTGCAATTGAAGTTTACTTTTTTGGCTAATAATTATTCATAAAGGGGCGCCTGGGTGGCTCAGTCATTAAGCGTCTGCCTTTGGCTCAGGTCATGATCCCAGGGTCCTGGGATTGAGCCCCACATCGGGCTCCCTGCTCGGCAGGAGGCCTGCTTCTCCTTTTCCCACTCCCCCTGCTTGTGTTCCCTCTCTGGCTGTGTCTCTCTCTGTCAAATAAATAAATAAAATCTTTAAAAAAATAATTATTCATAAATTGTATACTAATAATATTTGTAAATTTTACCAAGTCCAAAAGAAATATTTTAACCTTTAGGACCTTATGGTAACAGGAATTTTTTTTAAACTTACTTTTAATTTATATTTGTATTTTTGTTGCAAAGAACAATAAATTGCTTTTAGAAATAAAATATATTGCATTGGGATAAAATTCAGTTTTGAATGGAAAAAGGATTTAAGAAAATAGTAAGAAATAAAATTATAAAATTTGTAATGATTATCAAAGTGCTTATTCATGTATTTTGAATGGATTATGGTGAATATCAAATTGCAATGGAATTCAGATTTCATTGGATACCTACAGAATGATCTACAGTTTTAAGTGTCAATATTTTAATGCACCAGGAATTATATTCTTTGCAACATACGATAAACATTTTCAGATGATAATAAAATATATAAGGTGTATACAATTTTTTATAAAATTTTAACTTTTTTAATAAAATTGTTTTAGGGAGTGTATGAAATATGTTTGAATACCGTGTGTGTCATCTGTAGGCCGCAACCATCTTTAGTGGCCTCTAGAGGGAGTCTCTCCTCACACATTGTCCCAGTTCCACTTCAAGGACAATTTGGAGGGGTAAAGAATTCTCACTTGCATTGATTGCTCCATAAACTGTTAGAAAGGCCCTAGGGACGGGAAGCCGACTGGGTGGGAAATGTGTCATAGTGGAAATAGAACTAATGGAGAAATAGATAATAGATCTAATGTGAGTCCAGAGTCTTCTATCTCTTTGGCTCTCCAAACAGTGGTTGCTCCACTCGAAAAATGAGCATAAGAATACCTACCCTTTCACGAACCATGAGAGACGATGGACTCTGAAAAACAAACTGAGGGTTCTAGAGGGGAGGGGGGTGGGAGGATGGGTTAGCCTGGTGATGGATATTGAGGAGGGCACGTTCTGCATGGAGCACTGGGTGTTATGCACAAACAATGAATCATGGAATACTATATCTAAAACTAATGATGTAATGTATGGGGATTAACATAACAATAAAAAAATTAAGGAAAAAAAAAAAGAATACCTACCCTTTCCAATCCACAATGTGGTAGAATATAGCGATAAAGAACACAGACTCTGGAATTTGATTGCATGAGTTCAAAGTCCAACCTCGCCATTTAACAGCTGGGTACCTGATGTATATTTTTTATTTCTCTCTGCCCTCTGTCATCTAATAATAACTGTAATAGGTATAATAATAGTGCCTACTGAACAGAGTTGTTGTGATGCTTAACCAAATGAATATTTATAGATAAAGTGCTTTGAATTGTATGTGGCACATAGCTATTATTATTACTTATTACCTTAGCTATCACTGTTATAATCATTCACATGGCTATTGAAAAAAATCAAATGGAACAATACATGGCAGATGCTTTAAAAACTATGGCTGCTATACAAATAAAAGAAATGCTGATAAAACTATATTGGTTATGGTGCTTTCACCAGCAAATTGCAGAAAGACAAAAATAAAAAACCCAACTAAAACTGGCTTAACTTTTAAGGAAATTTTCTATTTCCCATAACAGTAAGTCCATACATGTGATAACTGGGACTCCGGTGCCATTTCTCTGGGCTCTGCCCTATGCGTGTGCTTTGTCTTCATAGTGACTTTCCTCATCATCACAGGATGGCTACTGGCAGAAGCTACGGCTAAGTGCTTCCCTTCTGCTGTGGTCTGAATGTTTGTATCCCCCCAAAATTTATGTGTTGAAACCCTCACCCCAAAGATGATAGCATTAGGACCTGGGACTTCTTGGGAGTTTCTTGGGTCATAAGGGTGGAGCCCACAAGAATGGGATCAGTGCCCTCTTAAAAGAGACCTCACAGAGATCCTTCTCCCCACCCACCATGTGAAGACAGTGAGAAAATGCCAGCTATGAACCAGGAAGAGGGACTTCACCAGACCTCAACCAAGCTGGTGATTTGATCCTAAACTTCTCAGCCTCCAGAACTGTGAAAAATAAATTATGTTATTTATAAACGGCCTAGTCTGTGCTATTTTGTTATTGTAGCCTGAACGGACTAAGGTATTTTCCATATAATTGGCCAACTTAAGTCAAGTGCCCATCTCTGGATCTAAAACATTTCTTAAGGGAATATCATGCACTGATTGCCTTAACGCTGGGGTCTGAGATGATCACTGCCGGCAAATGGGATACTGCGACTAGACTGGACTAGACTAGACTAATCAGGAGCCAGGCCTTGGAACTGGGGATGTGAGTCACATGATGTATTTGGATCCCAGCAGGAAGCAGATGATATATTAAAACTAGTTAGGTAGGAGAATTTATTTATTTTTATTTAAATTCAATTATCCAACACATAGAACATCATTAGTTTCAGATGTAGAGTTCAGTAATTCATCAGTTGCATATAACACTCAGTGCTCATTACATCAAGTGCCCTCCTTAATGCCCATCACCTACTTACCCCATCCCCCCCACCCCCTTCTCCTCCAGCAACCTTCAGTCTCTTTTCCATAGTTAAGAGTCTCTCCTGGTTTGTCTCCCTCTCTGATTTCTTCCCATTCTGTTTTCCCTCCTTTCCCCTGTGATCTTCTGCACTGTTTCTTATATTCCTCATATGAGTGAAACCATATGATAATTGTATTTTTCTTATTGACTTATTTCGCTTGACATAATACCCTCCAGTTCCATCCATGTCGATGTAAATGGTAAGATTTCATCATTTCTGATGGCTGAGTAATATTCCATTGTATATATATATACCACATCTTCTTTATCCATTCATCTGTTGATGGACATCTGGGCTCTTTCCATAGTTTGACTATTGTGGATATTGCTGCTATAAACATTGGGGTGCAGGTGCCCCTTTGGATCACTACATTTGTATCTTTGGGGTAAATACCTAGTAATGCAATTGCTGGGTCCTAGGGTAGCTCTATTTTTAGCTTCTTGAGCAACCTCCGTACTGTTTTTCAGAGTAGCTGTACCGGCATGCACTCCCACCAACGGTGTAAGAGGGTTCCTCTTTCTTAAATAGGAGAATTTAATAAAGTGATTATTTTCAAAGTTTTAGGCAAAGTTAGGAACTCAATAATGGTAGGGTACCCAAGAGCTAGCAACAACCGGGAGCCATTACTACTCCTCAGACCAAGGAGTAGGGAGCTGTTACTAGAACATTCATGCAAAGAATTGAATGGAGAGGGTTGCCCAAGAGGATCTTTCTGCATTCCTAGAGAAATGCTGTCAATCTGCAACTACTTAACAATGGAAGATACCAGCAGAATAAATGCCCCAATGTTATTGTTGTACCACTTGCTGAAAGCCACAGTGCAAGGGAGCCATTGATGCCAGAATGCACACCCATCACCAGGTCAAGCACCCATGCCCTAGGTCAGAGTGGAGAAAGACAAAGATGCATTTGGAGGAGCAAGTGGGATAGGAGCACAAGTGAATATTGAGCATACCTGGGTGCACAGAAGAAGGGAGTGCTATCTTAAAAAAATCATGTCTTGGTAGGAAAGGGGAAGGGAAAAGCTGGATAGATATCTTAACAGGATTCACTATAAGTATCCTCATTCAAAATAAAATTGTTCTCTCTTTTTCAAATGTAAACTATCTAAAATTGCAGACATCTCTTATTTGGAAGTAAAATTCATCCTCAAGGGAGCTGTGCAAGAAGATAGCAAAAGCCTGAGCTTCCACTACTTGATGAGGGATTCAGGGAAAGGGGGGATGTCCTGACCTTTCAGGGAAAAATGAAGAAATCCATTCCCAGAAGGGGGATTGCAAAGGGAAGTGGCTGTTCCCTTAACAAAGCCAAAGAGGGCAAGCCTGATGAGGCCTAAGCCAGTTACATGGTGTAATTTACTGAATGGTGTTGGCTCTCTTGCAATATTTTAAGGCGATTTTTTTGGTAATACATGATTAGTAGGGAAAGATTTGGATGTTGCCATTTTCCAAAGGAAACTTGACTACTCTTAGTAATAGAGAAAAATGTTCTCCTTGGAAAGTCTCATATTTCTATGCAAAGTGGTGTCCCAAGTCAGAATTTACACAATTTATTATTGCCTAGCATATGAGGATCAGCTAATTAGTTCTGAACTAAATGTCAAGATAAACAAACCCAAACTCTAAGGGACTCCAAGAAGCTCTATGACTAAGTGGCACCATCGAGTGCCCATCAAGGGCGAGGAGAGTCTACACCAGTGGTTCTTAACATTGGCTGCACATTAGAACTACTTGGGGAATTTTTAAAAAATTTCCATGCCCAGACTCCACCCCAGAGTAATTAAATAAGAAACTTTCAGTGAGGTCCAGATATTGGTACTTTTTGAAAACCTCCCTAAGCGATTCTAATATTCCACCATGGTTGAGAATTTCTGGTCTATAAGATACCTACTTATAGATGTAGCATGCCCCAGATCAAGCAGTTGGGGCATGAACTCACCAGTTTAGTTCAAATAGCCATCCCAGCATATGGAACCTATGGCTCTGTTTTGCTGCGCCTTTCAGCCAGATATTGAGGCAGTACAATAGATGGGTTAGGAAGGGGGCTCTGTGATCAGACTCCCTGGGTCAAATTCTGAGCCTGTGTGACTTCGGGAAAGTCACTTAACCCTTTTGAACCTTAGTTTCACAATCTCTAAAATGGGGGCAACAGTAGAAGTTACAACAGATTATTCTGAGGGTTAATTTTGGAAAATGTTTATAGATGTTTTAGTGCAGTGTCTGACATAAAGTGAACTTTTAATAAATGCAAACTATTTATTATGTGTCCAGATTTAAGCCAGCTGGAAGTCTCAGAAGGATCCTTACATTCTGCTCAGTTGGCTCTGTAGAGTTTTCTATGGCATGGGGGTGGGGACTGGAGGAGAGGATGTTGAAGTAGCTGCTGGATCTTTTGTCCCCTTTTAACTGAAGGCCTATGGGTCTACAAGATGTTTTGGAGTTACTCTGCATGACAAGCAAGGGCATTAACAAAGAACAAGTAAAAACCACTACTACGCCTGCCAACAAAAGCCACTATTTATTGAGTATGCCAGGCACCATGTTAGGCACTTTATATCTTCTCTCACTTAATCCCACAAAAATAGGAAGTATCCCTCACTTTACTGGAGGATCCTTTGGCTCAGAAAGGATGATAATCTTTCCCAAGATCATCCAGCCAATAACTGAACAAAATAGGATTTAAACCCAGGTCTCTCTGGCTTTAGACCTCAAACTTTGTCAACTGGGCCATGCTGCCTGTCTTTTATGACACTCCTGTAACTTCTCTTCGGGAAAGAAAAAAAAAAAACTTAATGAACAAATGGGGCCATATTCCTAGGATGGATCCTTCTCAGCTAGTCTCTTCCTTTTTAGGGTGACATAGATCTGGAGTACTGAAGTTAGCAGAAGACATTGTGGAACTGGCTTTGGGCTACAAAGAATAAGTAAGCCCCTCAGATAGAGTTTCTGGGTCCAGAGCTTTCCTTGGAAAAAGAATGATTTTCCTCATGGGAATATTTTTTTTTTCCCTGCAGAATGGGTCAGCAGGTAGTGTTCTTCCAAGGGGAAGAAGGAGCAGAATCTGCCTTTGTTGTTCTTCTGAGGACCTATTCTCATTGTGTTCATCAGTGGTGGGTGATTGGAGGTGGAAGAGCTATTTATAGCCCATCTCTAAGATGTTAATATGAGTCAATCCATAACGCTAAGAATGTGCTACTTACCTTCCACTGGGAAGGGCACCAGAACCATTGTGATCCCATTTTCCTCTCCCCAGAATGGGGTCACTTGGCCACACATAAATTTTTCCTGATTTTGGAAAATGCTTATGTGAAAACTCTTACCGAGATAACATTTTAAATCACATTTACATATGTATATGTATATATATATATATATATATATATATATATATATATATATATATATAATTTTACTCTTAGCTTTGTCATTTCTTTCTTTTTTTTTTTCAAAGACAAAATGATGATGATAAGAGTCTAATTTTATTGAGGGTTTTTTTTTTTAATGGGCCAAGCTTTATATGTATTAATCCATCTAAGCTTCACCATTACCTTGTGAGCTATTGATCTGACCTTTCAGCTGAGAAGACTGTAGCCCAGAGAGGTTAAATAATTACCTGATGGATTTTGTGGTAGATCTTTGGTATCTCTCAGGTCCCAGAGGAAACAGAAGAAACACTCAAATTGAGTAAATTGGGATAATTTAATATTGGGACTAGATACAAGAAGAGGGCAAGGTGTAAGGACATCTAAAAGGCATAGAAAGTATTTCAGCCCACACACGTTGACCTCCCTTGGGCACAGGACAGGGTATATAGTGTGGAGAATGGACCTGGAGGAGCAAACAGAAAATATTCAGCACACATCTGACCTCAGTTTGGCCAATCAGCTCCTCTCTCTCTAGATTGGAAACAGAGCCACAGAAACTGTCATTAGAAACTTTTCATGGTTCATGACAGAATGTCCATGAATTTCTGCTGCTGAAGAATCTTGACATTGCTGCTTCTATTCCTTCTATACATTGGCTACTCAGCCCCGTAAGATGTTTCTGATAAGGCCCTTACTTCTGCTTAACCCAATCAAAGTCACTTACAGTTGCTTGCAACCCTAAGGTCCCTAACTAAACAAAGCCCAAGTTTTCTGTCACCCCAGTCTTTCCCAGCATTACTAATAGATCACTGCATTTGTATCTATAATTCCCAACTGTATTCAACAAGAGCTCCTATATAAGAATAAAGAGAAGGAGAAAGGGAAGAAGAAGGAGTGGGAAAAGAGAAGGAGAAGAAGGACAAGAGTAAGAATGATTTTAAATCCTTGGCAAGTAGGAACATCTTTGACATGATTCTGTTGAGAACCATTGGTCCCACCTTCAACTTTCTTACGTTGCAGTTTCAAAGAAAAACTTAAGTATAGGGTTGTAACTTTTATGGATTTGGCTATTTTGGTTAATTAAATTTGCTGTTTAACCATTAAGCACCTTTGAATTTTAAATCTTGTTGACATCTTTGTTAAAATGTTATTAGCTTACTTTCATTCTTTAGTGAGTACTGAATCATCCCAGAGAAAAAAATTCCAATGCATATTATCTGGAATTTTATGTCCACCTGCATTTCCCTAAAGAGTTGATTGGAAAGGTAACATTCACTCTTAATTTTCTGTCCCTCTTTGTAGAGAAATCAATCAACCACTCATTTATCCTGCAAATATATGTCAACAACCTATGTTGTGCTGGCCTGGGTTGTATTCTAGTCGAGGAATATAAAAATGCCAAGACAGTGTCTTTTCATAGAGGGCAACTTAAAGCCTTAGCTCTTGATGTTCCTTCTGCCCAGTAATATCTAGTTTTATATTTAGTATTTTAATAAAAAGCTCTTCTTCAAACTATTTTAAAACACATCTTAACAGAAAAATCATTTGTTTGTTTGTTTCGCTTTTCTTAACTGCACCTGTGGAGAGCTTGGTTCTTCAGATTCTAGGTTTCTGGCCAAGACCCTTTGGTCCACCTGGGGGCAGCATATCCTTAAGTAGAAAAGCACCTTGAAGGAAACAATAGGCTTTCCGAATTCCTAGCTTTCAAACAGAAGCTTTTGGAGTAGTGTTTCCCAAGTGATTGATCCCACAAATATTAATTCTGAAGAATTATACTTGAATAAATAGTTCCATAGTCAAATAAGTTCTGGGTAATTCTGGTAACAAGTTAAAACTTGTTCTCCCTGTAGGACTTCTCAGAACCTTTAATATGCTTTTGTGGTACAAAATCAATACCGGGGCATGCTCACACTGTGCCTGGCACTGTGCTGTTTCCCCTATAATTGGCCTATTTAATCCTCATAGTAACCCTATGAGGGGGCATTAATACCACTCTTCATTTTACAAATGAAGAAAACAGAAGTACAGAGATCTTGAATGTTAGCTGAGTTTTTTTTTAATTTTTAATTTTATTATGTTATGTTAATTACCATACATTACATCATTGGTTTTTGATGTAGTGTTCCATGATTCATTGTTTGCGTATAACACCCAGTGCTCCATTCAGTATGTGCCCTCTTTAATATTCATCACCAGGCTAACCCATCCCCACTCCCTCCCCTCTAGAACCCTCAGTTTGTTTCTCAGAGTCCATAGTCTCATGGTTCGTCTCCCCCTCTGATTTACCCCCCTTCAATTTTCCCTTCCTACTATCTTCTTCTTTTTTTTTTAACATATAATGTATTATTTGTTTCAGAGGTACAGGTCTGTGATTCATCAGTTTTACACAATTCACAGCACTCACCATAGCACATACCCGCCCCAATGTCTATCACCCAGCCACCCCATCCCTCCCACCCCCCACCACTCCAGCAACCCTCAGTTTGTTTCCTGAGATTAAGAATTCCTCATATCAGTGAGATCATATGATAATTGTCTTTCTCTGATTGACTTATTTCGCTTAGCATAATACCCTCTAGTTCCATCCACGTCATTGCAAATGGCAAGATTTTGTGTTTTTTTTTTTTCTTTTTTGATGGCTGCATAATATTCCATTGTATATATATACCACATCTTCTTTATCCATTCATCTATTGATGGACATCTTGGCTCTTTCCATAGTTTAGCTGAGTTTTAAACCCAAGCTGTCTAGTTACAGAACTTGCATATTTGACCACTACACTATAATGTTTCACAAAGTGAGACTCCAAGAGGGGGAATTTAACAGTCAGTGTTTCTTGAATTTATTTGGCTTTGAAACTCTTTTCTTCCCTCTGATCAACGTAGAGGACTAATGTTTAATAGAACACACTATGAGAAATGCTTCCATCATGTGATTAGTAATGTTATCCCTCTTTAAAATTTAACTGGAAATATAAATACATGGGCCCATTATGTAATTGAATGGTTAACATTCAGTTTAATTGTGTTTTGATGGGAAGGATCCTGCTATGCTAATCTCTGCTCTCAAAGCTAGTGCCAGTGAATCCAGACTATTGACTGTATTTAATATCAAATACCAGTCAGAATTGGCTCTTCTCAGGAAGAGAAGAAGGTATGGGGTAGAGAGGTATGATTTGTAAGCTACAGGCTTTAGCAGGGAAGCCAATTATAGTGTGAAATGTTCTGGGAAAATAGGGGAAATGCTCACTTTTTCATGGAAGTCCAAAAACAAGACTGAGATTCTAAATAATGTTGGAGAATTATAGCTGGAATAAGAGTGATACCTCTGACCAGCACAAGGCCTTTTCGGAATAAAGTTAAAAGAGTTAAGGGATAATCTACCGGGAGGTTGGATGTCAGATAAGCCTGGTGGTTATTTTAAGCAGAATTTTCCAAGATTTAGTCATTTACATACTAACTTCATGATTTTTTTTTTCCTATCAGGATACCACTACTGTTACATCTTGTATTGATGTATTGAAAATACATCTAGTATTTTCAATAAACTGTCTTATGCCTTGGTATAAATTTATTTTTTAAAGAGCTTAATATCTGACAACTCATGGTTTTAAAAAATAATTATATTTTTTCTAATATATAAATTTAAAAATAAGTAATTGTCCGTGATCCATCTAAAGTGGTAGGTATATCAGTCTTCGGAAATGCTTCTCTAAAGGATAAAAAAACCTACCAGTGTTGTGAAAAAAGAAAATGGTAGAATTGAGACTAAGTTAAAGGTAAAAATAAATTTGAAGATAAGACTAAAAATGAGTGATGAAATCTATTCCCACTTTGACATCACAATTTCAAATGCTTTTCATAGTGTGTTCTAAATTATCAATTGTTCTTTCGCTTGTGTTTTAATACAGTGATTGAATAAACAGATAATCTACTTTCATAAACAGATGATCTTTTTCTTGGTTCTGTCTAATAACTACAACAAAAACATCAAATACACTTGATATAAATTGTCGAACCCCAAAAAACTTTATTATTTGGGATATTTTATTTATGACAATCTATATTGAAGCTTTGTGTTAACATTAGCTTTATGGTTGTTTAGTAATTGATTTTGAATTTTTTAAAACATTTATTTATTTATTTATTTTAGAGAGAGAGAGCAGGGGGAGGGGCAAAGGGAGAGGGAGAGAATCTCAAGCAGACTTCCCACTGAATGCAGAGCCCGAGGCGGGTTTCAATCTCATGACCCCGAGATCATGACCTGAGCTGAAATCAAGAGTTGGATGCTCAAATGACTGAGCCACCCAGGCACCCCTGGTTTTGAATTTTTAAAAACTCATCTTTTGCTTCTAACAGTTACAAAATATATTAATATACCACAAAGTTCACTTCATCAAACAGCATTTCATCAATCCATAGATAACCCAAGGCACCAAACATTCTTCCATATTGGTATTTGACACAGAAATAAAAACACAGAAATTAAAATGTTCCAACAAAATATGAACCAGCAGATTATTTGATAAAAACAAGAGACATTCCCTATCACAATACTATCCAAGAGAAAGTCCTATGATGATGGAAAAGTTATATATCTGTAACAAGTTGCTATTGAATTGGAATTGGCATAGTGTGATGTAGCCCATGCCCAAAGCATGAACAATGATAGTCACATATAAGTAACATAATGACAAACCAAAAATTTACCTAAATAACCTATTTTCTGTCTGGACCCCAGATACATAGAATAAATGTCAACTTGATTTGGTCAGAATTATATACCTGTCTCTTTTGGTAATGTTATTTTCAGATTTTCAGGTGGTTTAAAAACTATTTATTTTCTTTATTGCCACTTGGTAGCAGTATAAATATTGTAAAAGCAACTTGAGTTTTTTCATTTGACAAACATTTATTGCAAACTTACTCTTGGCAAGATCCTGGAGATGTAGTACTAAACAAGACAGACATGTTTCCTGCCTTCATGGAACTTAAATTCTAGCTGGGTGAGGCTTGCTGGGATCAGAAAACTTCATCAGTAAGAAAACAACTTCATGAGAGCATTACCCAGATAATCCAGGACTAAGGTGCGCAGAGCTCCTTAGACATGTATTCTAAATTCTCGTATCCATGTAAGAGAAAACTAATCTAAATCACATATTTACAAAATGTGTTTTCTCTTTTTCCCTGCTTTCCAAGTGATGATCCCTTTCCAAGACTGAATTATACACCCCAGGAGATTTCAACTTAATGAACATACCCCATTTTCTCTCTTTTCTTTTTTTTCTCTTCCTTCCTTCCTTCCTTCCTTCCTTCCTTCCTTCCTTCCTTCCTTCTTTCCTCCTTTTCTCTATTGCTCTTTCTTCATTCATTTATTTATAGATATTGGCTTCACAATTCATGAAGAGAGTTTCTAAAATCATCGTGAACATATTATTTATATAACTTTGTTGTTGGCTCTGCCATGTAGGCAAGGAGAATTCATTGCTCTATATGTCAATACCCTTGGCAATTTTAAGCAAGTGAGTAGAGAAGTTAAGGCTTGGATCTAGCCAAGCATTTACTCTCTATCACAAATGGATAATCTTAAATGATCAAATAGAGCCAACTGTATATCTCAGATCTATTAGTCAATTTATGTCCTAGAGCTATGCTTTGTAGACAGGGAAGTTACAATTCATGAAATAATATGAATTGGGGCTGGAAGGCATCTTATCATTTTTCTCATGGAAGATCATGAATAACAATTCCAAGGCCAGGTAGATAACACAAAAGTGTGAAATGAATGGTGCGTAAGACCCTAGAGGCTAAGCAGCTTGTATTCTTATCAGGCTAGCTCCTGGCCAGTTTTATTTCTTGTTAAAATACTCTGTTGGCCAAACAAAATTAGAGGAGTTTCATCCATTAGATATTACTGAAGACACAGTATCTAGATCCTAAGTATTTTGGAGCCTATAACCATACACATATATATGTATGTATGTATATATATATATGCTTCAAAACATAAAAAGAAAATATCAAAATCAAAATTAATATATTAATTGGATGCCTGTAAAATGTTGCATACCAACTAACGAACAAACTGCAATTCAAGTATTTTGTAGCTAAATTACATTTCATTTGGAATGTGGAATATGATTGATTTTAACATACTTGACAAATTTGATGGGCCTACAAGAATAAAGGTGTCCAGAGCCCTGAAAAAAATGCCAATACCAAACTTTTCTGGATGCCATATTGAGTCATCAAGTTGTCAGTTTGCAAGCCCTGAATGATGTGTTCATTGCCCAGATGAGAAAGTCATGTCCAGGGAGGTTAAATGAATTGGGTAAGGCATATCCCCAACTAGAACTTTTATCTCTGGACTTCTGCATGAGGGCTTTTGCACCCAATGTCAGCTGCATCAGATTCATCATGATGCTTGTGAAAATGGATATTCATAGGCTATACTTCATCTTTACTTAATTAGAACCTCTGGGTCTCAAACCCATGAATCTGCATTTTGCCCCACACAATGCTGCCTATCATTTTACCCCTTTCCATTTAGTTGTCTAGCTAGTCAGTTGTGGTCAGACCTTTGAGCAAATTTGTTACTAGTGAGTTGACGAGCTGTATTCAGTTGACCTGTTGGTAATATGGACATAAGTCTAAAAATGATTTCCTTTTTTTTAATGACCCTAGAATGAAGAAACAATAATGCTTAGATTTCAGCAAAGTTCTCTTGGAAGAAGAACCTTGGACCTCCTGCTCAAGATGCTGGGAGACAACTGTGATAGAGTGGAACAGAGGAAAGAGACAGAAATGCTGACTTTATAATAAATGTTCAGGGATAACCACTGCAGTCACTCAACCTTATGGTCTCTGCGTTTTTGACTCTTTTTTTCTAAATACATTAGTTCAAAATGGTGGATGTACGGATATATGGAATGTTCCAAATACGTTAAGTGCCAAGCACTGTCCTAGGTGCTGAGGAATCCATGATGAGTAAGTCAGACACAGTCCTTGTCTTAAATTTGCTTATAGTCTAGCCAGAATAGAGCGAACAAAAATTTAATTCTAGATCTGCCACTAATAAGCTGTGTGATCTTGGATAAGCCACTTTTCCACTGTCTTATTTTAACCTCTATCTAGTTCAGCATTACCCCTATAGGAGCATCAGTAAATTTTGAGAGTGGTGGGCTATCATCTACATTGGTATTTCACTAGTGCTGTGTCTCTGTCTTCCTGCCAGTCAATTATTGTTTAATTCCAAGTTAGGCCATGCCAGCCCAGTGAAAATGCTGTCTTCTCCACATGGCCCCACCCAGGGACACTTGGGGCCAATTACTTCAACCCTTTCTCGAAATTTGCTCTCCAAATTAGCTCTTATGTGCTCTGGCTATGTGAGAGGGTCACATCCATTACCTCATGGATGTGATGGCTCCAGCAAAGCCCCTAGGGAGCTGTGCAGCCCACTGCAACCTCCTCCAAGGGCTTTCAGAGGAGTGGCAGCAGGATGCTTTTCCTCTGTAGTGTCAGTGGTCCATAAAAAGAAAAAAAATAAACCCAGGGTCAAAAGATTCATTTCCAAAACAGCCCCATGGCTAAAACAAACTGTGGTGGCAGACTGGTGGGAAGGAGATAGAATGATACCCATGGGAAGACAGTGACATTTGCGGATAAGGGAAAATATGCACTCTTCCGATTACAAGCCTAACCAAGTCTGGCAAATTCCAATGGGAGCATTTTTATGAACATTTAGGTTTAATTTGGGCTCCCTATTACTAAGTTAGCCCAGAATATACACTTTGGGTTACATACAGGGAGTAATAGTAATATATAATTGCTATTGATTTAACTTATATTGAGCAACTATTATGTGTTTGTCATCATTGCGGGCACTAGGATACGAGCATGAAAGAGCATCTTTGCCCTCGTGGTACATTTATTTTCATTAGAGAAGACAGAAATAAAAACAAACTATTTACGTAAAAAGATATATATGACATAATTTCAGGTAATGATAAGTGTTTTGAAGAAAAGGAAGACAGGGAAGAGGGGTAGAGAATACAGAGGAACAGTACTGCTCATTAACCTGGGGTTCAGGGGAGACTTCTTAAGTGAAGTGACATTTGAATCTAAACTTAACTGAAGGGAGGCTGTGATCTAGGCAGATATCTGAGGAAAGAACATTCCACACAAAGAAAAGAGCCCTACCAAACATCTGGCTATCTACTATGTATTTTACACACTTTATAAATATTTGTTGAATTAGTTCATAAAATAGAAGACAGGTATTTTTAGGGACATTTGAGAAACTGAGGTTCAGAGAGGTTAAGTGATGTGCCCAGGGCCACACAGCAAGTTAAGTGGCAGAGCTGGAAGGTGACTCTTCCTAAGTGCTCTTCATTCTTATGCTGAATTGTTCCTGGGACTAATCATTCCTAAACTTCACTTGAATCTGGTTCTCTGTTCCCCCCACATAAGGCATACTCTCCCACCATCCTAAGCTTCTACCAAGCTGTAGGGGTTTGCATTAAATTCCAGAACTCAGAGCTGATAGAAGCTCTGTTTCATGTGCCCAAAGATTTCTGGGTCTGAAAGCATTGAGAGGCATCATTGGAATTTGCCCTTATTGTGCCACAAGGAGGCCAGCCTCTCCGGGCACTCAGGCTGCTCACACCATTTCTTTCTGGGGAGAACTGGGTGTGGAGGGGATGTCAGTCACACCCGTCCTGACTAAGGAAATGTGCAGAATGGAAAGACAGCCTTTAACCCAGGCTGGCTATTGCCTCCTTAGCAACAATAGCTGTGTACACATTCACACACAAACACTGCACCAAAACAAGCAAAGGTCACTCTCTCTGGGCACTTCCAAGAATGATCTCAATTTTTCATAAAACAATGTTTATAAATTAGATGGAACCCCGGAGCAGTCCGGGAATAGAAATAACCATTTTATGAGGCTTCCTGCCATTACATTATTGCTTATTTGCTTTGAATAACCAAAATGCAGTGTGCAGCCCACCCCTTCCAGAGCCAAGCAAAGGCCTCTTTACAAAGGCTCCAGCCAAGCAAGCCTGAATGGGAAGGTATCCTTGGTTCTAGTAGGGACTTCCATTCATGGCCTTTTGACTGGGAACACCTCAAAGGCAAGGGCTGTGTCCTACTTATCTTTTCATCCTAGCACTAAACACAGCTCCTAGCACAACAAAAGCATTTAAGAAATGATTTTGATTGTTGAATAAGTGAATATGTGACTGAATCAATGAATGAAGGAATAAATGAGTAATCTGATCTCCAGGGCTTGTACTAAAGAAAATGTGATACCCAATAAGACTAGAAACACTTCTGAGACCTTGTTACATGTCAGAGCTTTATATGTGATGACACTGAAGAAGTGTTTCATGTTCTTCAACCTACTTCCTGCTCTTACTGGCTTTTCTTCAGTCCCTTGGGGCTTCCAGGCTGCTTGCTACAGCCCCTGACCCAGGCTGCTCTCCAACCCTAACTCCAGAATTTACTTGCCCTCTTTACCTATAAGAAGTCCCACTATCACAGTTCCCTGATGAAACTGTCATGAAGAAAATAATCTGATAAACTAAGTGTCTTAATTGAGTTCCCTCAGAAGCAGAGCCTGAGGCAAGGATTCAGATTCATGTGGTTCATTTGGGAAGAGACGCTGGAAGGGAAGACAACCAGTAAAGGGTGTATTACTAAGTAATTTACCAGTAGGCAACTGGACCTTAGTTCCATGTAGAAATTCTGAAAAATTCTGTGGGAAATATGCCACCTTACTCCAAGTTTTTCCACCCAGAGACAAGAGAGCTGGGATATTTATATACCACCTTGTCAGTCACTGATTGAGGGGTATTAATCTCTAGTACTTCTAGACTTCCTTGCACATGGGAAGATTGGCTTTACCCTGTTTTAGAGAAAGACTCAAGCAAAGCAATGCTGATACCTACATTTGGAAGTAACTTGGGCACATTGAAGAGGTAAAGCTGAAGAATTGTGGGTACGGTACTGACAGAATTGGCCACCCTAACTCTTACAGGATGAAACGGCTGATGACATTTGCCACAAATACCCTGGAGGTCTGACTTTCTGAAGAAGAGCTCGGATGGAATAATGCCTTAACTCAAATGAATGCCTTTCATATTTAGGCTGGAAGATAAGAGAGGAAGTTGAGATTTGGTGGTGGAAAGGAGCAAATGAGTTTTGTTTAGGTAAGACAGATGCATGAGGTTTTCTTGGGATTGTGGGTGAGATGAGCTCCACTTTCATAAAGGAGTGATAATGCAACTAGTATTCTTTCCAGGAGAGAAATCTACCACAAACTGAGTAGTCTGTATCAAACCCACGCCTGTAAGTGGTGCCTGGATGCCTTTCAGCTGCTGGAGATATTCTGTGGCTACTCAGAAGATTATATCCCTCAACCTGCAGGACATTTTTAGATTCTTGAAAGGCAAGCTTCCCTTCCCTTCTCCCCCGTGCTCACAAACTAGTAAGAGAGAACTTATAGTTTCATGGAGTTTTACTGATGTTAAAATTAGAAGGAATCTTTGAGAATTATTTCCTCCAAACCCTTTTTTACAGAGCAGAAGCTGAGACTCAGAATAGAGAATTCACTTGCCTGCAATCACACAATGGTGAGTGGCAGGCTGGTTTTATCAGGCAGAATTCAGAAAAGAAAATAAAATCACTCTAGATTTGTGAAGTAAAAAAGTATTTAACATGGGGGAAGTAAGCACTTACAAAACCATTTAAGGCTAAAAGAGCAAGAGTCAGGAGCACTGCCGCTAGCTTTTAAGTTGTGGTTTCAAGAGTCATAGAATTTGGAAGCTGTCCAGAGCTTGGAAACCAGCTCTTTCCCAGGCCTGAGGCATGTAAATTTCAGGAGCCCACTACAAAACCTGTCTGCATGGCATCACATGCTGCTCCTTCTGGGAGGGAATGATGGCCACAACCTCTCTTCCACAGCTTATGCCAGTGGATCTCACTAGCAAACTAGAAATCAATCACACTGGAGATAACACTGGAGGCAAAGGAGTCTGGGAAATGTAGTTCTCTGGCTTCCAGCTCCTGAGATTCAGGGGAGAGCATAAAACCAGTAACAATGAACGCTGATCGTCCCAAGCCAAAACAAAACATCATCTAGAACTATGGTGAGCCCCAGTTTGTAGGTATAGGAGTGAACTGGGATAATAAAAGGAACATCCACTTAGTGGTATATTCTTCTCCCAAAGAACAAGTGGGAAGGAGGGACAAGAGAGAGGACCAGCACTGGCCAGAATTCTGTGCCTGGTCCTGATCCTGGCAGCAGTTCTAGAGACCCTGCACAAGAATTATTTCCAACATCACTTTTCAGTCCATCATATTCCTTGTCTTTGTTTTACTGCCTCCCCTGCCTGTCAGTCTATAATGCTGCACCATGAATGTGTAGTGACAAATCTCAGGGGAACACTGAGGGTGCTCAGGGTCTGTGTGACTACACAGGGAGCTACTAGATACAAGCATTCAGAAAACTCCCATTGATTGAGCCTGCAGATGTTCTTCAAGAACTTTTCTTTGTGCTTCATTGGTATATAGGTGTTTGGAGTAAAGTGGTTGGTTAATACCCATCAATTTGGGGTAACTTGATTTGATATATGACTTTGGGCAAGTTACTTAAGATTCCTCATCTCTAGGAGAAATGTTGTTGAGCTACATTATCTGTATTCTCAGTCCTGACACTTTAGTATCTTTACATCAAAGCATCTTAATTGTAAGGTTGTGACATTGTCCTGAACCCCAAAGTATGGCAAGGTTTCACTAGGATCTGGAACTTTCTCTCTTAAGGGGGAAAGTTCTATTTAGACAATTCCCTCCTTATATTCTCTCCTTAACCAGAATTAAGACTGACCCTTTGAGGCCAATAGGGTCACTATAGTGTTTGGTTCAGAAACAAATGTGTAAGTTATGGTGCACAACACAATTTTGAACTTTCCATTAGGAAAAAACCCAGAGCCCTGAATACTGTGTCCAGAGAAATCTTTGTGCCAAACTCTGAGACAACGCTTTTGGGAGGACTATATTTCTACCTCCTTTTAGGATTCCTATGCCTTCCTATTGCTCCCCGATTCAAATTCTGGTATGGAGGCATTACACGTTCCTCATCTCTTTCTTACTAATCAACACTTGTCAAGTGTCACTCCCTCCTAGGCTATTGCTCTCCGTTCTGAGATGAGGATGATGACTTTAGTCAGATAATATCCCTGAACTAATATGCTGTCTCACCTAATTTACAGAATATTCGAATCAATTTATTATGTGGCATTTATGGTGCATTTATTATTACTACTATTAACATTATTATTACTAAATAACCTTTAAATATTTTAAATATAATAATTATTATTAACAAATAATATAATTTTTCTTTGGTAATAATAATTATTATTGATGATGGTGTTGATAATGATAGTATTTTATCTTTCCAGAGAGTTTTGTGGTCTTCAAATTGTTTTATTTTTAATTTTCTAAGGATGGAACTGAGATTCAGATCAGTTAAGAGATTTTTCCAGGATCACCCAAATGATTGGTGGTAGAGCTGGAAATAAAAGCTAAGTCTCTTGGCTTCCGGTTCATGCTCTTCTTATTGCATATCTCACTGTTGGAGGAAAAGCCTACACAAGTCCCAGAGTAAGGATGATTGAGGAGGATGGATGAACCAAGTAAAGAGACTGATGCTGTGTTGTGTTCCGGTGTGGCATTAGATAGATTCTCAGTTCTCCACAGTAGAATACCCATCTAGACCAAGCAGTAGGTTCACAGGATAGTCTGATTTCTAAGTTTTAGAGGTAGCAAAACACTTATTTCTAAATATATCAGTTTGGCTTCTTTCCTTGGGAAGCACAGCCAGGCCACCATGCGTAGTGTTGGCTGGACCCTGCACAACCCCAGGGAGTACCACTGACATGATAGACACCATATATTTACATATTTGCTATTAAGACTTTCTGGAAAATGACAGTAAAATGCTTTGTTCTATCAAAATCAATGTACTATAACAATTTTTTTTGAGAGATGGAAGTGAAATGTCTTGAGGAGGAAAGCTCTTCTTTCTAACTCATTCAAAGCCAGATAGGTGAGTATCATGGACATAATCTAGGGTCCAGATCAATGAAAGAGAAATTTGGCTTTCATTTATTTACTTGTTGATTTGTTCATACATTCATTCATTCGTACATTATGCATTCATTTAAAAAGTATACTTCGGGGTATAGTCTGTGCTAGACATTGTGCCTGACTGGAATGCTTAAGACCAAATTACTGCTGCCAGGGTACTCAGTCCAACAGGAGAATCAGAGAAGTAGATAAAATACTTTATGGTACTGTAGGGTTTCATGTGAAACCAGAGACAGGAAATGTAACCCAGCCTTTTATGGGAACAGACAAGGTGGGAGAGTCAGCAAAAATCACTTTCCTGCCCAGATGGCATGAGAGTGTTCCAAGCTGAAGGAATAGCATGTTCATAACCCTGGAGGTAATAGGCTGTGTCTTCCGCACTTAACACGTATTTATTTATTTAAACTTCATAACCACCCTATGAGACAGGCACTAATATTATACCCATTTAACAGATGAGAAAACAAAGGCACAGAGAGATTAAATAACTTGCTCAAAGTTACACAACTGGTAAAGAATAGACCTAGCCTTTGAACCCCTCTGGGTTCAAGCTATTGAGTTCACACTACTTCCCTCTGCCTCTCTTTTGAGAGAATGGGTGCATTAGGAGAACCCACTTGGGTAGATGCTCAGCACTGGGGTTGGAGATAGTGAGATACAAGGTTGGGGAAGCCCATGGGTGAGAGTTAAAAGGAGCTTTCATGCCTGGAATGATCTGATTCAGGGCTGGTTGTAAGAACACAAGCCTTGTCTCTTGGTTAGTTCCAGCTGGTGACTCCACCTTTTCTTCTGGCTACTTCACATAATCCACTGCCCTAGCCCCCCAAGGGGCTTACACCTAACAAACTCTGGGGACCCCAGGAAATTACTCATCTTCTCTATTCCATGTCCGTACTGATTCCAGAGACATTTTCCAGAGGTTGCTTTGTCAATTCTTCAACTAAATTTCCATCCGCTTATTTTGTTACTATGAGGCTCTTTTCCTTACATGTTGAGTGATAGGAAAGGGGACCCAAAAACTGAATTTCAGTTGTTCAAGGGCTCTGACTTAGATTGATTCCAGTTTAATTGCAAGTTTACTCTATTATGTTAGTATACCATTTAAGTTCCAATAAAGCTAAAAAGAATGTGTACATTTCAAAGTATCTGTTACTTGCTTTCTTAAGAATTTTTGGTCTGTTAGGCAGAGTCAAAATTTATCCTTGAAAGATCCTTAGGAAAAAAATTAAAATTTAACTGAAAAAAATAACTTATTCTGTATTTGATATATGCGTGATGGCACATTAAAATTACTGTGCAAATTCTTGCCACTGTTCATAGTATTTGATCAAATGAGCAGAGAGCACTTTTTTTTTTCTATGTTGGATTCAGTGATACAAATACTCAACTATTAAAATACCAGATCATTACACACGCAAGTTACAAAATATGTTTTAGCAAACACTGGAGTATTTCCATGAAAAACATAGCCTAAAGATCTTAATCACATGTTCCTTTCCAGAAACCAACTAGGTGTGGTATTTTGCTATTGGTCATGGAAAGCAAAGCCCTGTCTATCACTTTGGTTCATTTGTGTGTGAATGAGCTCCCATGTTGGGGCACCAGCCATATTTTTAGCAGAAAGTGTACTGGCCTTGGAGTCAGGGGGCTGGGGAAGGGAACTCCATACTAATCCCAACTCAACCATTACTTACCCTGGATGAGCCCCTTTACTTTGGGGACCTTGGCTTTTATCAAAAATGGATTAAACTCTATGATCTCTGAAGACACTTGTTTGCCCAATTCTATGCAAGATCAAAGCTTTGATACTGATAGAGACGAGCAAGCCTCAAGTAAACTGACATTTTGTTTAATCAGGACTCCACAATCTTTTTCTGTAAAGGACCAGGTGGTGAATATATTAGACTTCGTGGGCCATATTCTCTCTGTCACAACTACTCAACTCCAACATAGCAGGAAAGCAGCCGTAAACAGCATATTAGTGATAGTACGGTACACTCTATTGACAAAAACAGGCAACAGGCAACATGCAGGATTTGGCCAGCAGCCTCCTGATTGAGATGGTGGCTGTAATAGGGTTGGGGGTAAATAGTGGGGCAAAGCCTCAGCTTCAGGGAGCTCATTGGCATGGGAGAGGCTACATGAACCTGCTCCAGGCCCACCTTGAAAAGGACACCAGAGCCACTCCGCCCATGCCACCTTCAAGAACCAAAGAACAGACCTGAGAGTGTCTCTCCCGCAGGGATGAAAGAGTTAAGAAGGCAGGGGCAGACACAATTGCTTCTTTCTAGGGAAACTATTCGGACTTGGGAATTTACTCTGCCACACAGCTGGAACTCATTACTGCTGAAGTTTTTTAAGTTAAAAAGTTTTATTTAGGCCCCTGCAAAGGTTTTCTTAGGCCAAGAGTGAAACCCTGTGCTCACACTGCAAGCTCTCCCCAGCCAAGTGCTTCGGTCAGCCCTCCCATCATACTCTTGCCCTCATTGCCTTCCTGTTGACCTTCCTGCCACCTTGCTTCATCCTTCCCTCTTTCTTCTAGACTCCTTCATCAACTATTGGTCTACACAGATCCCCTCTGGCTAGCAGGACGTGCCTGTCTCAGCAATATGGAAAATTGCATAGCTGAACAATCGAAATATTCAATTTCTTGTTAGCTGGGATCCAAAAATGCTAATGTTTTAGGTGGACTCTAGAATCTCTCACCCAGAGCCTTGGGTACAGACACAGAAGGTGGGGTCCACAGATCATCGGAAGTCAGGTCAACACACATTGAAAATCAAGTGAAGAAAATAGACTCGTTTCCCTTCTTTAAGGTTGATTCAGACAAAAGAGGCAAAGAGGTGGTTTGCCTGGTGTGAATCATGGTAAACCTCAGTTAACTAAAGCTTAATAAGTAATAGCCCTTAGTTAACTAGACACCTTTTTTCTTCACTTTTAGGCTAAAAAAGTAAGAGTGAGTAGCCAGCTGGTGTCAGGGTTTGATAAATGGGATGTTTATAGTTAACTTCCTAATGTCATTGTTTCTAGAATCCTGTCTACAGCCTAGATTAGCGACAGTGGACATAATTGGTAATAATTCAGGTTCACAGTAACCCCTTTTAGCACTGTAGGTTCAGAATTACTACAGTTCAACTGCACTCCCCATCCTGTGTGTCATTAAAGCAGGTGGGTACCCCAGACTCCTAATAGGATTGTCCATAAGACCCTGGACAGAAGCTTTCTCTGGTGAACTCCATAATTCATCAGAAAACTGCTAAGAGGAATAATTCTTCTCCCAAGCACTGTATTAAAGATCTACTAACTTTAAGCAACCATAGGTAACCCTGGTCAGGTCAGCCATCCTTTTGGAAGTTCAGTGGCAGAGTTCCATGTGGCTGGAGTAGAAATAGGATATAGGGGCTTGAGAAGCAAAGATTTGGGTCTGAGCTCTCACCAAATAAATTCAGCATTCAGTATGCAAATTTGGAGTAAGCCAAGCAAAATATTCTGGTGTTGCAATAGGAGGATAACATTAGCAGTCATTAGTGATGACTAACATTTGCTGAGTCCTTACAATGTGCTATGTGCTTTCCAAGCATTATGTGAGGCAGATATAGCTGCTCCCATTTTACAGACAAGAAAACTGAGGCTCAGAGATAGAATGGCTTTCACAGTGACACTGGGCTACCAGGCAGCTGAACCAGGATGCAGGCCAAGGGCTGGCTGGTTGCAGCGCCCAAGCTACACTCTGGGTAAACAGGAGGAAGGGCACCTAAATTAGACCTGCAACCTGGATTCTAGTGGAAACTCTCCCAGTAGCTGGGTAATCCATATAGCCAGGTGTTAGGGCAATTGCTGTGTGTGAGACCAGGCCCCTCCACACCTGGAGCTTCCTTGCTTTATGGAGAGACAAACAACAAACATGAAACACCTATGTGAATATAATAACTGTAGAGAGCAGTGGGTGCAATGCAGAAATTAAAATAGAGTTAAAGAATAACTGGGGGAGGGGACTTAAAGGTCAGGCTGTTCAAGTATGGTGTCTCTGAGGAGGTGACATCTTGAGTACTTTGTGGTGTTTGGGGTGGGGGCTGGAAGAAGTTAATGAGGAACTAGAGAAGAAAGCAGAGGCCAGAGGCCAGGTAACTAAGTGGCCCTCCCTCCAAGCCATCCTGTGGGGTCCAGTGAAGCCTTACTCAGGTGTCCCTGCTGCAGGCCAGGACACAGCTGCGTCTCTTGGCGTCCTTGGAGACTCCTCAGGGGACTCAATCCCGTGTCCTGAGGAGTTGAAGAGTTCATGGTTCTCTCCTCTGGAAAGTCTCTTAGAAATAGCCTTCAACTCTCTCCTTCCACAGAAGCGAGAACTGAAACTCAGAGAGGTGAAGCTACTGGCCCAAGATCACATGCCTATCGCTCAGTCTCCCCCAACACCCACTCAAATCAGCCCTAATATTCCTCTAAGCTGCTTATTATCCAAACCACAGGTTCATTGTCTCAAGCAGTCGTTCTGAATCTGTTTCCTGCCAAAGCACAGGTGGTGGGTGTCACTTGCGTTTTTGACAGATGCCCTGAGATGTGCCAAGATCAAACACTGTGAAATAGAGGAGCTCCATTGTGGGGTATGTATAATATATGTGTAATTCACGGCTGAGACCCAGACTCCACTCCTTCCACACGCCAGAAAGCACATTGCTATGCAAATGAGTGAGAGGGAGGCTATTATAAAAGGGGCCAATTTTGAAAATCATTAATGTGTTTTTTCTTTGCATTCTAATTGCAGCATTCCTAATTTCTCCCCTCTGCAGATGGATTTGCTGAGCCATGCCCCGGGAAAAGCAAAAGTAAAGCACATTACTATTTTCAAAATATTACCCCATTTCATTTCTTCCTTGGTAAACTTTGACATACTCATAAATAATTTTTACTCATATGTAAGAGCCACCTTTTTCAAGTTGGTTGGGCTCAGGTCTGTATTGAAAATCTATTTTTCTCTCCATCCTCCAAGCCCTCCAATGCTGCATTGGTAAACCCTGATGTTGATATCTCACCTCCTACCACTAGGGGTCACTACTCAGCCCCTGAAGAGGTTTGGCTAGCCCCCTGACGTTGACTCCATGATTCCCCCAAGTTACTCATCACTGGAGCAGATAAAGTGTACTTAGCAGAACTAAACCATAGTGAGTCCTAGAGCGTTGGGAGTGAGTAGCTTGTTTGTTGATAATTCAGCCCAATCATCTATCATGTTCCCCTCCCAACCTCTGCTTGCCTGGCTTGAGAGACGAAGTGGTACTAGATGAGCTAGCCCTTGCAAGATCAATGTGGCTCTCACTCTGCTTCGCAGGGATTTCTTAAACAGGCCTTGGTGTCCACATTACTACCTGTATTCTTTCTGACCTTGTTATGGAGTCCCATCTTTTTCTCCATGGTGTTTCAGAAGAAGTCCCAGGTCAGTGAATTAGTGGTCTGAGTCCAAACTGGAATTGGAGGGTTCTTTTGTGGAATAACAATTAGTCTTTTAGAATTTTCAGAATTCAAGAAAGAGCTTCATGATAACTTATCTTGTTCCTTCCATCTGCTGATTATTCTACATCTGCCTCCCTAATTTTAGTTTGGGGATTTGTTAATCTTCCTAAGATGTAGGTACAGGATGTCCACAGACCCTTGAAATCCTAGTTGATTTCAGCACCCTTCCACCCGTGTAGCTGGCCACAAATTCACTCATCCAACAAATTAAATGTGTAAAGAAAATGTAATTTTATTACTTTATAACAAATTCCAAATTATTTCTGATAGCGGGGAAGGGGTAATAAGTTTCAGTCCTAGCTACTTAAAAACTTCAGTAACACTTGTTTACTGAAATAGTCCCTTTGGATAGTGTTCAGTGTCTCAGAGTTTTTGGTTTTCTGATCACGTCCCTGATTCTTCTGCAAGAGGAATCTGGGTGTATGGGGGGGTGGGGGGATGGGGTGGCTCATGTGACTTTGTGAGAAGGGGAAGATCTGGCTTCTAATGCTAACCATTCTTTGACCTGGTCAGTGCTCTTGGGGAGGACTGTCCATTCCCCTCTTTGCTAACTTGGTTTCTTCTTCTTCTTGTTCCCCTGGTATAAAGGCCCACCTAGTATCTGTTGCAGGATCATTTCACTCACTAGCCATAGAGAAGACTCTACCACAGTCCTCTTGGCTCTTAATGCCACATTTACCCTAAATGGGTACAAAAGGCAGCTTTAATAAAAACCTCAACTCAAAGCCACCTTCAGCCTGACTACACTGCTCTGTCAAACCTGCTCTGATGTGGCTATGCGTCAGGATGCCATGGGGAAACCTGTGATTTGTGGTACCTTCCAGAGCCTCAAAAGGGGAGTGAGAGACAGGAGATCCCCTTCTTTCTTCAGCGTTTTCTCCACTTTCTTAATGTAACTTCCCTTTTGGAAGCCAAAGGTGGGAGAAGAGAATATCAAGGCACAATATCCATCTGTTTTGCTTTCTGTCTCTACTTTCCTTTTTTTCTTGAGATTGGTGCCTGCCTGAGGGATACGACTTTTATCTTGTACCCTTTTATATCATACTCTATTACTATGAGTTCCAAGCTCTATAACATATATAAGGGGTATATTCACCACCCTACAGGAGAAGTCTTAGGGATGGACCTTCTGGGAATGGCCTATGCTAAAAAGGAGACAAAAGGATTGGAAAACTTTCTGAACAAAAACTCCAATATCACACCTTCTTTCTTGCTTTGAAATCTTATTTTGAATGAATATTAACTGTGAACTCCTTTGTGACATCCCCACTTCCCCATCAAATGAATGACCAGGTCAAACAGAGTGAAGGTCAAGTCCATAGAAGGAAAGAAGAGTAAAGCACATTAAAAAAATTATTATCTCTGTTTTGGTATGATAAAGATGATCTTATATCCACCTTAATATATTAGCTGTTATCAGTAACAAACCATTTGTTAACTGATAATGTCTATTAGTGTAAGTGTGTCACACCAGGGAAATGTGTCTAGCTAATTTGTAGTCTAGCCTTGTAAAACCTCATAGGCTTCCCAGTTATCTCAATCTGCAAAGTTTTCAATAATAAATTGTGTTTGTTAACTTTCTAAGATGCATAAGGAGTTGGTGAGTGCCTGATTTCTCTGAATCATCATTTTGAGCCATAATTGCTACTCTATCAATTACACTGAAAGTACAGAAGACTGGGTTGAAAGGATATTTAACCATGGATACTCTCTGAAAGTAGTCCTTTCCCCCTTATGAAATTATTTATGTCACTTGGTTTTCTTATCACTTCATTTTTTAAATGTAGGACGCAACTAATGAATCGTCAAACACTACATCAAAAACTAATGATGTACTATATGCTGGCTAATTGAACATAATAAAAAAAATAAAAAATAACTTTAAAAAGTGTCTAATTGAAAGATCTTTTTGCTTTAGTTCTAGTTAATTAAGATGTTGCTATAATTCAGGTAAAGCAATCTTCTTGTTCCAAAATTTGAGGCACACCTCCTGCATTCTTCTTATGAAAGCTGGTCTGGACTATTGCTAAAAATCTGCCAGCCATAGAATAAGCCTGCTTTAAAACTGTTGAAAGTCCCCAGGCCAGCTCCAGAAAAGGTTGGGCAGAAAGCCCCATTGTCATCTTTGAGTCTCCATATTCAGATGCTCCCTTCAGTGCTCATTAATTTTAGCTTTCATAACATTGGCACTGCCAAAGGGTCCCCTATTCAGATGATAATCTTAGTTTTGTTATTGTTGTTGTTTTTGTTTTTTTTTCTTCCCTCTGGTTATCATGCCCTAGCTTGAGAGGGTAGCTTGAGGAAGAAGGGCAGCTTGGTGGTTGTGACTATAAATTTGATTTGACACATCTCCATTAAAGAGACACTTTTAAGTGTCTGGATTTCCAAAGCACACTTCCTGTTCTAACAGCACTTCCCACCATGTCTTTAGGCAATCTGATGGGTAGAGAATAGATATGAACTCATTAGCTGTCTGGGACTGCGCTGAATTCTTCCCTTTCATAAATGTTCCTTGGCTATGGGTAAAGAACACTACTGGGCAAGGCAAGGCCTATGAGAACTAATTTTAAGCCGACAGACTTCCTGCATTCTAAAAATACCTGAGATTTTGGCTGTCTGTAGGAAATGGAGATTTCCTTTCAAGACCATCAAACTTGGGATGGATACTCTCTTTCTTGACAGCTACCTAATTTGAGCAACAGGGGTGGTATACGCATTCACTCAGATGAATACAATGTTCTGTTTTTGTAATGTGCAGAGACTTGATCTATAATCCAACTGGGAGTGTATTTTTATTACCTATTTCCTTTTATAAATATTAGAATCATTCAATAAATAGTTTTGAAGTCAATTCTATGCCAGCACTGATTCCAAGCCAGAGTTTCTCAACCTTTTTGGTCTTAGGATCCCCTTACACACTTAAAAATTATTGAGGACCCCAAAGAACTTTTGTTTATGTGGGTTCTATCTGTCAATATTTACCAATGTAGAAGTTAAAACCCCCCCAAATTTTTAAAATTGATCAATTGACTTTAACAATAATAAATCAATTACATATTAACAGAAATAACATTTATAAATGTCATAACATAGCTTTGTTTTTCAAAACCACAAAAATAGTAAGAAAAATGAGCTTGTTTTACATTTCTACAAATTTCTTTAGTATCTGGCTTCATCTGATAGCTGCATTCAATCTGTTGTGATGTGTGTTTTGGTTAAAGTATATAAAGAAAATCTGCTTCTCATATAGTTATGCAGTTGGAAAGGGGAAAGTATTTTAATAGCCTTTTTAGATAATTGTAGATAATCTTCTTTGATGCTAAAATAAAACTCAATTCACAGTAAGGTCTTAAAACTTAGTTGCAATGAGGAATTTGAAACCATATCAATTAACTTTTCATACTCTGTTACATTAAAATCCATTGGTCTATCTTGGCACTTGGAATTGACCCTTTAACCATGCGTAATTTTGTAACTTCATCCTTCATTCACTTGGAAAATGATAGTTCACTGAGTTATCCAGATAGCCTAAAAGTTGACACATTACCAAAGGCTATATGTACTATGTATTTAAATCACACATTTGCTAATATCACTATCAATTGCACCAAAAAAGTCTTTAAGTATTGGGATGCTGTCAAAATGATAGTGGTAGATGTCATTTTCCAAAATTCTCATTTTCACTGGAAAATTTGAATTTTATCATTAACAACTGTACTGTTAGGTGTTTTTCTTAAAGTGTCATTTTCATTCATTTTTGAGAAAATGTCTACCATATATCCAAATGTAAATAACCATAATTTGACTGTTCGTTGTTCTCTCAAGTAACAATAGGGTTTCATGAAAAATGGAGCTAGTGCCGCTTATAACCAAACAACCATAGAAATGCTTTTCCTCAAGATAATCGTTATGCTTCGTTTTTGAGAGGATATGCTTTATAGGTGCTTTCCTTTCATCACATGGAATATTAAAAGGATGTGCATTCCAGAGTCACAATTTTTATACAATTTTTATTGCTTTGTCGAGGACATTCTTTAATGAAACTGCTTTTTAAATGTTTTTATTTTATGGGGCACCTGGGTGGCTCAGTTGGTTAAGCGTCTGCCTTTGGCTCAAGTAATGATCCCAGGGTACTGGATCAAGCCCCACATCAGACTCCCTGTTCAGCGGGGAGCCTGCTTTTGCCTCTCCCTCTGGCACTCCCCCTGCTCATGCTCTCTCTCTCTGTCAAATTAATAAATAAAATCTTAAAAAAAATAAAATGTTCTTATTTTATTTTATTTATTTCATTTTTTTATTATGTTCAGTTAGTCACTGTATAGTACATAATCAGTTTTTGGTGTAGTATTCAGTCATTCATTAGTTAAGTATAACACCCAGTGCTCATCACAACAAGTGCCCTCCTCAACACCCATCACCCTGTTACCCCTCCCCTTAACCTCCTCCCTTCTGAGACCCTCAGATTGTTTCCCGGGGTCCATAGTCTTTCATGGTCATCTCCCTCTCTGATTTCTCCCCCTTTGGATTTCCCTCCCTTCCCCTATGGTCCTCCGTGCTATTGCTTATGTTCCACATATGAGTGAAACCATGTGATAATTGTCTTTCTCTGCTTGACTTCCTTCACTTAACATAATCCCCTCCCGTTCCATCCATGTTGATGCAGATGGTGGGTATTCATCGTTTCTGATGAATAATATTCTGTTGTATATATGAACCACATCTTCTTTATCTATTCATCTGTTGAAGGGCATCTTGGCTCTTTCCACAGTTTGGCTATTGTGGACATTGCTGCTATGAACAGTGGGGTGCATGTGCCCCTTCTTTTCACTACATCTGTATCTTTGGGGTAAATACCTAGTAGTGCAATTGCTAGGTCATAGGGTAGCTCTATTTTTAACTTTTTGAGGAACCTCCATACTGTTTCCCAGAGTGACTGTACCAGCTTGCACTCCCACCAACAGTGTAAGAGGGTTCCCCTTTCTCCACATCCTCGCCAAAATTTGTTGTTTTCTATTTGTTTATTTTGGCCATTCTAACTGGTGTAAGGTGGTATCTCGTTGTGGTTGATTTCTATTTCCCTGATGGCTAGTGATGTTGAACATTTTTTCATGTGTCTGTTAGCCATTTGTATGTCTTCTTTGGCGAAGTGTCTGTTCATGTCTTCTGCCCGTTTTTTGACTGGGTTATTAGCTTTTTGAGTGTTGAGTTTGAGAAGTTCGTTCTTTCTTTTTTCTTCCTTCCTTCCTTCCTTCTTCCTTCCTTCCTTCCTTTCTTCTTTCTTTCTTTCTTTCTACCTTCCTTCCTTCCTTCCTTTTTTCTTTCTTTCTTCCTTCCTTTCTTTCTTTTTTTCTTTCTTCCTTCCTTCCTTCCGTCCTTCCTTTTTCTGTCTTTCTTCTTTCTTTCTTTCTTCCTTTCTTCTTTCTTTCACTGACAGTGAGGAATGACTATCTGTACAGCTTCATGGCCACTGCATGATTTGTGCTAAGGAGCCAGTGGTTTTACCTACCATTGCTTTTACACAATCACTGCAAAATGTCAACACAGTAAAAAAAAGCCATTTAATGTCTCATTATTATGAAAATTATTATGAAAATGATTTGATCAGAGGTTTATGGATCACACTTAGATATCCATTATTCAAAGCACTGAGAATACTCATAAGGTCCCTTCTCTCATAGGGATTACATTTTTCTGGAGATCAGGCACTGGGGGAAAAGACAATATATAAATAAAAGAATAAGCTAATGTCAGAGTAGTAAGGGCTAATATGAACATATATCAGTGTGGTGTGCTAGGGAAGAAAGGCTAGAATAGGGAGATTACCTTATTTGGTCAGGGAAGGCATCTTTGAGGTGCTGCCTTTGGATATGAGCACTGAATGATGAGAAAGAGCCAGTCATGAAATGATTTGGAGGAAGAAATTTCCAGACTGAGGGAAGAGGTAGTGCAAAGCCCTAAGATGGGATTGGGTATGACCTCATGTTCAAGGAAGGCAAAGGAGGCTAGTGTGACTAAAGTTAGCAAATAAGGTGCCTCATGGCAGGAGATATGGGTGCAGAGGTCACATCCATTCATAGGTCCACCTGTCATGTGGCAGATTGGTGTGCTGACAGAGCATGGAATTTGCATTCAAGTTCTGCTTTTGTTATTTGCTAGTAGGGTGACTTTAGTCAGGTTAGTTGGAGTCATTAGGTTTGGTTCCCCAGGCACCAGGCTCTGCGGTGGAGATTTGCATGCAAAATTTTAACTGGGGAAGCCCAAGCATCCATACCTAAGAGGGAATGAAGAATGGGATAAGGTAAAAAGTAATTGTGGCAAAGTTCTTACAGTTTAGGAACAGTGAATGTGGGATGGCCCTTCAGAGATGTTCTGAATGGAGGCAAGGGGATGAAGCTTTTTACCCTTTTCTTGACAGGTCGGTAGATGTGGGTTATCTTGGGAAGGGGACCTGACTTTGTACAAGTCAATTTCCTTTCCTGGGGGAGGCTCAGCTATGATGCATCAGCAGTCTACAATTTTGGCTGAAGAGGGGAGACTTGGTGCTAAGGGGAATGTGGCCAGCACACCACATCCCCTATATCTAGCTTCTCTGAGTTTTCATTTCTTTATGTATAAATTGGAGAATCAGAACAGTTAAGTGACTCAAATATGATAATGTAGAAGAAAAGACTTTATTGACAACATGGTTATTTAAGCGGGGGTTGTTGATATTACAGGGAATTTACATGACTTTTGTGTTTCTGCTATGAATTTTTCATTATATTTGAATACATTAATACAAATGTAGTAATAATTGTTTTATTATAGGAATTTACCTTCAGAATACATGGACTTTCTAAGATAACATTATTTTAAGAAGCTAGCAGGTGAGCAGTTCTGGAATCATTTTGTGAATGTCAAAACATAAGTCATGTTTAGCTTTTTCCATAACTATCCCTTCATATAGCCTTTCCTATGTGACTACAGATCATATTTATCACTTGGTGTTTTTCTTCTTTAGAGACTGCTATCATGAATTACTGGATCATGTTCCTTTGTTAGCAGATAAGGAATATGCCCAGTTCTTACAGGTATTTATTCTTTTGTTTTTCATTCATTGTTGTCTAACTGATAAACTTAGGAAAACCAGGCTAGGAATTTCTTAAGGGAAAAGAAAGGATTCTGTGATCAAATAAGTTTGGGCAACAGCTGTTTGAGCAAACTTTACTTACTGTAGAACTTCTTGGGGCCTTTAATAAGCTAATATTTTGTGGTCTCTGAGCATGGAATATAGTATGAGGCATAAGAGCACAGACAATGCAAAAAGGCATAGACTTTTTTTCTCCTAATGACTAAAATCCTGAAAAGCTGATTTTGAGAAATTTTGGTTAAAACTGAATAAAATTCTTATAGGGCTTCAGTGAATCTCAAAGATCATCCTGTCATCTAGTTCACCCACTCACCTGCCACCCTTATGTTAACAGAGGTACAAACAAAAGCACACCAAGAATTCAGTATAGTGAGGTAATTTTGTTTCCAGGAAATAATTTCTGGAGAAACATATTTTGTATCCTAACCTGATCCCCATCCAGCATTCAGCCTATCACACTGCCAGCTCCATCATCACTTCTTGATCCAGGCAAATCATACTCCCATGCAGTTCCTCAGCCATGTGGAGGGACAACAATTTCACTCTCAACTTATTATTTGGCTCCTCTCAATACACCAAACAGAAATTTAAATTTTATTTCAATATGTAAATTGTAAAAACAAATTTTATTCCAACTAAGGCCTAATCAATTCTAGTTTCTTAAAAAAAAGAAAGAAAGAAAAAAACTTGGCTCTTGGCAAGCCAGTACCTAGTTGCAAGGCTCAGACATGGGACAGGACCTGGGATTAAGACCTTTTATTTTAATAACCTTCTGATTGAATAATGGGTGAGGGGAAGAAGTGGAATCTCAAGGGAAGAGGATAAAATGTGAAGGAAAAGCAAGTGTCATTTGATTTCAGGCTATTGGAAGGACAAGCATAGATGCCTATGTTAACTCTTGTTCCTCTCTTTTGCTCACTAGAACACTGACCTAATTACCTTAGATCATTTAATGTTGATTTTAAAATTTAGCAACAGGAAGTGTACATTGCATATTCATGTTTGTTTCACATGTAAGGAGATAGTATGAGTGATACAAGACTTTTTTGGTTTTATGAGCTCTAAAATTAGTCATGGATGTGCTGCCCTTTTATGAAAATCACATGGTAGAAAGGATACTAGACTAGGAGGCAGAGACCTGAGTTGAGGTCTTGGTTTTGTCATGGATTGACTGACATGATCTCTTGGTCAAGTTGCTTCATTTCTCTGGACCTCAGTTTCCTCCTCACTCCCAGATGGAGGCTGAACTGGATGAGGTAACTTCCAGCTCCAACATTCCAGGTTTCTTTGATTCCATGTCATTCTTCTTCTTAAACATTGACCCACTCTCCCATTGCTTATAGGATCAGGGCCAAAGTTCTTCAATTGTTATTCAAGGACTTCTAGCTTCTGACCCTATCCTTCCTTTTCAGCTTCACCTCTCAGGCTAACCTATTCCTCCAATGATACATCTGTTTTTCTGCTGCCTATTCAGATCCAGTTCCCATGTAAGGCCAGCCCAAAGGGTCACCTCCACTCTGAATCCTCCTTTTCTGGGAAAGATCTATACCTCTTTAAAGCTGATGGCCACTGCTGTATTTTTGGCCCTACCCACTTACTGGAGGGTAGACTTGGTTTATCTTTCCCTTACAAATATTTACAAATATACTACTATACTGTAAGATTTGTGGGGATTTTTTTTTTAACTGAGAACCTGGTAATGAAGACAACATGGTGGAAGTTTGTTAACATTTTTTTTAATTGATTGATGATTTGATGATTTTCTGTTCTTTTTAGCCATGGTAATGAATTAATTCACACATTCTAACTTGGGCAAATGTATCAACAGTGGATTCATTTATTAGATAGGTTTTCTGGGACCAAGAGTGTGGCTGTAACTACGGAAAGGTGACAAACCACTAGCTCATGGGTCCTCCTTAGATCCCTACCCTGGATAATTATGCTACCATGTCCTTATTATATCTAAATGTTCTGTGCATTCTCATCACATTCACCAATGCTTCAGGAACATAATCTCATTCACTACTTAAAATCATCCTCTGTGGTTAGGAAGGTTTGTGGTTTTTGTTGTTGTTGTTTTTGTTTTTTTGTTGTTGTGATGTGATGAGCACTGGATGTTATATGCAATTAATGAATCATTGAACATTATACTAAAAAGGTATGATGTACTATAAAAAAATTAAAAAAAATATTAAACAGTTGGAGGAAGTCTTGTCAAACAGATATCTAAGTAGCTTGCCCTTGATCACTCAGCTAGCATACAGCAGAATTGAAATTTGAAATGGGACTTTCTGAGTCTAGGGTCAACATTCTTACCTGGAGTGGTCAGGAAGAACACATAATAAGAAAGCTTTATAAAGTACATTTTATACCCAATATGTTATAGAAAGTGTACTTAGAATGCTCTCATTTGTAGGATTTCTTTTTAGTATCTGACTGGACTGGGCTAAAAGAGAGCTCCTTACCTCATTGGTCCGTTGTGGACAGAGAATGAGCTACAACATGAAAATGTATGGCTCTTTACTTTGGAAGGCCTAAGAGAAATTATGGTGAAATGTTGATAACTTTAGTCTCTAGGAATTGGTGTGGAAACAACTAGGTATTATTAGGGGTGGTAGGACTATACCTGAAAGCTACTGAATTTAGGAATATTACATATTATACATTCTGGCAAGAGAAGCAGTATAATGGTGTCCCTCAGTAAATGGTCAGGGCAAGGAAACATTGATGACAATCAGTATGAACTTGGGCAAGTCACTTAACCTCTCTAAGCCTTATTTTCTTCATCTGTTAGATGGACATAGCAGAGTCTGCTTCACAAGTTTTTTGAGAGGATTAAATGATATAATTCATTTATTGAACACATATTTGCTGAGTGCTTATATCAGACACACTTTAGAGCATAGGGGTTCAACACAGAACAAATTAGGCAAAAATCCTTGCTCCCAGAGATTACTTGTCCAGAAAAGACAATAAATGAAACAGATGAGTGAAATTTACAGTATGTTAGACATTGATAAATACCAGGGTGAAAAATTAGTCAAGGAAGTGGAGAGGGGGTGCTAGTAGGTTAGGAGGGGTCAGAGAAGGGCTCACTGAGAAGATTGTATTGAAGCAAATCTAGAGCTATTCATGTAGTTACGCAACAAAAAAAGTGAGAATGAGGACCCTGAGGCAG
Organism: Phoca vitulina; assembly: GCF_004348235.1. Taxonomy (NCBI): domain Eukaryota; kingdom Metazoa; phylum Chordata; class Mammalia; order Carnivora; family Phocidae; genus Phoca; species Phoca vitulina. The sequence goes on along the minus strand of NW_022589722.1, from coordinate 16,229,006 downwards.
GAATGTGCCCAGAAAGAGCAAGCAGGCCAGTGTAGCTGAGCAGAGAAGATGAAAGAGAAGAGCAGCAGAAGATGAGGTTAGAATCAGTAAGGTCTTATAGGTTAGTGTGAGAACTTTGGCTTTTAATTTACTCTGAGTGATGTGTGAAGCCTTCGGAAGGTTCTGAACAGAGCAGTGACATGATCTGACTTAGGTCTGAACACCATGACTTTGGCTGCTGTGTTGAGAACAGACTGAGGGGACGAGGGGGGAAGAAGGGAGATCACTGTGGCAATAATTCCAGCCAGGGAAGGGGAAGGGCATCAAAGCAGCCACTCTGCAAAATAACATGATTCCTCCTGCTGTATTGTGTGGACATCTAACTACACTTAATTTCCATGTGCATCAGGGCACACTGGGCAGCTGTGGAGACAGACTTCCCTTGCTATTGGGTCAGGAACAGATACAGAACCTCAAATACCAATCCCCACAAGTTAAAGAAAGTTCTCTGAGTCAGCTAGCCACTGTTAAGACATGCTGGTGGCTTCAGAGGCATCCATCCAGAGCAGGGAAGATTCACTTTACTGGGTGGAGGGGATATACCCAGAGGGATGCTGACCTAAGCCTTTCATTAGGACTGCAAGAGGGTGTTCTGTTTATTCTAGCAACCAAGCAGATCACATTATAAATCAAATCAGATTTCAATTTCTCTGGGAATTCAGGTTGGCACTGGCATCATTGATGTGGTGCATCCTGGGAAGTCTCAGCCTGATCTCTCTGCAGAGCATAATTACTGGACTACAGAAGAAAACAATATGTACAAGACAGTTTCCACTGTAATGAAATTCTCCCTAGTTATGTAGACTTGGCTCCTCTGCTATTTAGAAGCAGGTGGAAAGTTGTTTTAATAAAATTATTATTAAAAAAATGTTGTTTCAGATTACCTTAAACAAGCATTGGTAGATGACTGGCTCTCTCCCACACTGACCAGCCATCTGGTGTGACCAAGTCGTTCCATGCTTTCAGCTGGACATACCTTGCATGAGGTCTTTGACATGGCAGCTCTATAGTTGTCTTTGCCAACCATGACAGAAAAGCCAGGCGAGTTTATCCTGTGCTCCCTCACTGAAGCAATTCATTTAAGGATTTGGTGAGCAACGCATCCTGCCCCAGGTTATCCCAGACCTAGCAACCCACAACCATGCAAAAACACAGAGGCTCCCCCAGAGGCCTTCTGCAACAGTTCCATGTCCAAGTGCATTTTTGGCATCCAGAAACATAGCCTTCCACTGGAAAAGTTTGCTTGCTACCCACCCTCTAAGAGCTAAGAAATAAGGCCAAGGTTGCAGAGAGGCTGTACCCATTGAAAAGCTGCCATCTCAACTCTCTCCCAAAGGGGTGAATGAATGTCCAGGAATTGAAGTCCATATGGCACAGCCAGTAGCCTGTCTTTCCTTTGGGAGCCATCAGTCTCCTACATCACTTTGAAATGGTTCCCATGTTGATTGGCTCTCTGTAGCCTCTGTAGGATGGGATGAAGAATGTAGCCCTGTTTCTAGGACAGCCACACTTAAGAGAAAGGAACTGGATTGCTTATGTGTCCTTGAATGTGGTTGGAGAAGTCCAGTGGTTAGAGATGGCATTATTGTGTTACTCATCCAGTAGAAGCAAGATAGTGGTAGCTACATGGCAACAGTTGCACGATTGGGGGATCAATCCAGAAAACATTTCTTCTTCCAATGGAATTGTACCACAGTTAAAGACCACAGATAAACTCATTTTAAATTCTGCTTTCTGGTTAGCACACCAGCCTTTAGAAGTTATCACTCTAGTGCGCAAAACAAGCATGCACCCCTTCTGATGTTGCCCTCTGCTCCTATTTCCCACACTGAGACTCCTCACAAGGTCAAAGTCTGCCTCATCTTCATTCTATTTGAGCCTCTCTTTTGTGCAGATATTGTGACTAAAGTTTTCAGTGTTTCCAAATCAAACCACTTAGCAGAGGATTTGCTATTTTTCAAGATAGCTGTTATGTATTAGCTTTGCAAATGCAGAAATTTTACCAGGCAAACCTGATAGCAAATATGCCCATCTGTCCAAACCCAATTTCCATTCTGAGCCCACCATCTTAGAAAAGTAGATTGTGCTTTGATGTCAGACCTGCATTTGAATCTCAGCTTCTCCAACTACTATATAGGTTACTTTGATGTTTTATAACCTTTCAGGAACTCCTTCCCCATATCTTGAGGACAGTAATGACTACCATTATGAGTTGATTGTATTTAAAATGCTCAGTATATGTCAAGAGCTTGGTTCAGTGAGTGAATAACCAGGTACTCAATAAACCTTATTTATAACATCCAGAGATGAATGCTCTTTAAAGAATTCTTTTTTTTTGTCTTCAATTTCAATTTTATACAGCGTTTTTCTTTTTCTTAAATTTTATTTTATTATAAAGAATTCTTTAATAATCTAAAAAAAAAATCAAAGTAAATATGGAGCAGTATTTAAGTATGTCAAAGTAATTACCAGACTGTTACATAAGTCATATTAAATAATAAAAGTCTAAAGAATTAATAATGAAAAAACATGGATTCAATTATAGAAATCAGTACTCAAATTAAGATGATTGACGGATTAATATCAACCCGGAAGCGAGTTCCTAGGTCCACATGCTTGTTCACGATTTGGATGAAGATACAGAAGACATGTTTATCATATCTATAGATGGCTAGAGGCTAGGAAAGAGAAAGAATGCTTTAGGTAACAGAATCAGAACCAACACATTCCTTTACAGATTAAACTGATAGCCCAAGATAAAATATAGTAGGGACCAATGCAATCTCTAGTACTTGCTTCCAAAAGAATCAACAAGGTCCATCCATGTTCTTTCCTTCTTTCTCATGCATGAATGATCTTCCATTGTTTATATATGCACCACATCTTCTTTAACCATTCATCCATTCATGGACACTTAGGTTAGCTTGGCTATTGTGAATGCTGCAAAGAACATGGGGTACAGATCTCTCTTCAAGATTCCGATTTTATTTCCTTTGGATAGATATACCAAGTGGAATTGCTGGATCATATGGTAGTTCTATTTTTAATTTTACAGGAACTTCCATTCTATCTTCTATAGCAGCCATACACCCACAGTGCACAAGGGTTCCATTTCTCCACATCCTCACCAGCACTTGTTATGTCTTATCTTTTTGATGATAGCCATTCTAAGAGGTGTGAGATGATATCTTGTTGTGGTTTTGATTTGCATTTCCTTGATGATTGGTGATATTGAGAACATATTAATGTATTTATTGGCCATTTGTTTGTCTTCTTTGGAGAAATGCCCATTTAGGTCTTTTGCCCATTTTATTCAGATTACTTGGGGGGGGGGTTGCTATTGTACTGTACAAATTCCTTCTATATTTTGGATATTAACTCCTTATCAGACATATCATTCTCCCACTCCATAGATTGCAATTTCATTTTGTTGATTGTTTCTTTTGCTATACAGAAGTTTTTCAGTTTGACGTAGTCTCACCTGTTTATATTTGCTTTTGTGGCTTGGGCTTTTGGTGTCATATCAAAAAGTTTCTTGCCTATGTTTTCTTTTAGAAGTTTTATGGTTTCAGGTCTTATGTTTAAATCTTTAGTGCATTTTAAGTTAATTTTTGTGAATGGTGTAACATAGGGAAAAATTTCATTCTTCTGCATGTGAATATCTAGTTTCCTTAGCACCATTTATTGAAGAGACTTTCCCACTGAGTGTTGAAGAGACTTTTCCACTGAGTGTTCTTGGCTGCCTTGTCAAATATTAGTTGACCATATATGTCAGGGTTTTCTTCTAGGCTCTCAATTCTGTTCCATTGGTCTACCTGTTTATTTGTACACCAGTACCATACTGGGTTTTTTTTCAATTATTAAAAGTAAAAATTTTTTTAAATTTTATTTTATTATGTTATGTTAGTCACCATACATCATTAGTTTTTGATGTAGTGATCCACGATTCATTGTTTTCGTATAACACCCAGTGCCCCATGCAGTATGTGCCCTATACTGTTTTGATTACTATAGCTTTGTAGTATCATTTGAAATCAGGAAGTGTGATTCCTGGATATTTGATCATCCTTCTCAGGATTGCATTGGCTATTCAAGGTCTTTTGTGGTTCCACACAAGTTTTAGAATTGTTTTTCTATTTCTGTGAAAAATGCCATTGGAATTTTTATATAAATTGCATTGAATACATAGATGGCTTTGGGTAACATAGACATTTTAACAGTATTTATTCTTCCAATCCTTGAACACAAAATATCTTTTTTATTATTTTGTGTCTTCTTCAATTTGGCATTATACTAAGTGAAATAAATCAGAAAGAGAAAGACAATGTCTGATATCACTTGCATGTGGAATTTAAAAAAGCTGAAATCTTAGAAACAGAGAATGAAATGGTGGATTGCCAGGGTCTAGGAGGATGGGGGAAATGGGGGCGATGTTAATCAAATGATACAAACTTTCAGTCATAAGAGAAATAAGTTCTGAGGATCTAATATACAGCATGGGTATTATAGTTAACAATATTGAATTATATACTTGAAAGTGCTAAGAGAGTAGATCTTAAACCATAAAAAGAAATGATAATTGTGTGAGGTGATGAAGATGTTAGCTAATGCTATGGTGGTAATCATTTTGCAATAAGTATATCAAATCAAAATATTGTACACCATAAACTTACACAACATTATATGTCAATTATATCTCAATAAAGCTGAGGGGGGAGAACATTGTCTACTAGGAAAAAAATGAACAAGATGAGAAAAGATGCTATAACACTGGCATGGATAAAATAAGGTTAGAAGATGTTAAGGACCAGTGAACTCTTTAGAAATACATACAGTAGTTTTACTGCTAAGAAAGCTAATGAAAACACAGATTGTATTAATAAAACCAACCATATATAATGAGAGAATTTTATATGAGACTGGCCTCCCCAAACCTAAACAGGCATATAGACAAACTAGAGGCAAATAACAAGGGTAGTATATTAATTTTACATAATGTTATGTGATTGAAAGTACTGGGGATGTTTGTTCTAATGAAACCTCTGGTTGTTATTTTCAAATAGTATATAGAGTAGTCCTTCACTTATCCATAGTTTTGCTTTTCATGGTTTCAGTTACCATGGTCCGCCACTGTCCAGAAACAGGGGGTCCTTCTGACATATTCTCAGGTCAATGGTAGCCTAACATATGTCACAATACCTACATCATTCACTTCATTTCATTTCATCACATAGGCATTTTATCTTCTCACATCATCACAAGAAGGTTGAGCACATTACAATGAGGTATTTTGAGACAGAGAGCATTCACATAACTTTTATTACAGTAAATTGTTATAATTGTTCTATTTTAATATTATTGTTGTTAGTATCTTACTGTGCCTAATTTATAAATTAAACTTTATTATAGGTAGGTATGTATAGGAAAAAACAAAGTATATATAGGGTTCATTGCTCTCTGCTATTTCAGGCATCCGCTGGGGGTCTTGGAACATATCCCCCATGAATAAGGAGGGAACTAGGGTGTAGAGAAGGGACATGTATGGTGTTTCTCAAAATGAGATAGCCGTACCACCTTTAATACATTAATAAAACCATAATACACATAATATATGTAATTAATAAAATGTTGATAATATAATTAACGTTAGAAAAATATAAAATGAACACATCAAACCTATGATTTCACACATATTATTGTTTAATTTTTGAGATTGAAATAGGTGTTTAAGTTACAATAAGCTGAAAGAAAAAATACTAAGCGTATAGTAGTATTAGTGTGTGATATGACAAGTAGCATGAGAACAATATGGAAACACTAATCATGTGAATAGCATATCGGATGTCCTGGATGACCCGCCCCAAATTAAAGCCAATCAGTAGAAGCAACCTGAGGCAGGTTTCAATTCAACATATAGCAGACTTTCCAATGAGTGAGTTCTCCAGCCCCAGGGGTGTGAGAGCAAAGGCCAGGGGGTGCTTGGTGGGGATGGATGCATCCAGCAAGGAGTTAGACTAGGTGAATTTCAGGCCTTCTGTTGCCCTGTTACTGTGTGACTGGGTTCTGCATCAAGTCTCCCTCATCTCAGAGACTCCTGGCCTTTTGGTGTTAAGGAATCTGTTGTTTGTTTCACTTTATTGGGAAAAATGTTGGAGGGAATCAAGACCGCATTATCAGAGATGCCCTGGGTTCCTATTAAGCTGGGGCTGGTAATGAGTGCCTTCAGGGCATTAATTTCAGCTAATTGCCATGGTACTCATCTCCAGCTGCACCTCTTTAGGTAGAATGCACCACCTCATCCTTTCTCAGTTTAGTTTGAAAAAGAAGACTGTGTTCCCCAATAATAAAAATGGGATCTGAGGAAAGAATGAAATTTCCCCTTAAAGGGAGGGAAAATGTGAATGTGTTCTCAGGCCACTGGTCCCTTTACTATCTGTGCTTACAGTTTTGCTGGGCAAGTGACCTAATATCCTTGAACTTCACTTTTTCTCATCTCTAGAATGGGAATATGATACCAAATGCTAAGATGCCAATGATTATGAAGTCCATGGTATCATATTTATCACATAATAGGAGCTCATTAATTCATATGTGTTCTTGTTGATGTCACTTCTTTTCATCATTATTACTACTTATGCAGCAAATGGAATTTCAGTAATGATACTTTTAATTAATTCCTCCACTCATTAATTCACTCAGCAGACATTTCTGAAGGTGCTTGTGAAACCATAGTGCCAAGTAAGCCCAATGGTATTCTCCATTCCAGAAACAGGAGAAGTTTAACAGCAGTACTCTTGATGAGTTGTTAAATTGTAATAATACTCTACATTTATCCAGACCTATATGTCACAAAATATATTCATATAACATAATTTCATTTTATTTTATTTTTTAAAAGATTTTATTTATTTATTTGATAGTGAGAATGACACCGAGAGAGGGAATACAAGCAGGGGGAGTGGGAGAGGGAGAAGCAGGCTTCCCACCGAGCAGGGAGCCCGATGCAGGACTCAATCCCAGGACCCTGGGATCATGACCTGAGCCGAAGGCAGACGCTTAACGACTGAGCCACCCAGGCGCCCTCATAATTTCATTTTAAATCTTCTCCCAAATCCTGGAATATAGCAAGCTCCAGGAGGGCAGAGACCATATCTGTCTTATTTATTACTATATTCCCTGTCCCTGGCACAAAGTCTGACACATATTGGGAACTCCATAAGTACTTGGTTAAATGAATGAAGGAAAAAATTGATGAATCAGTGGAATCAGCCAAAAAGAGAGTTATTGGTAGCATCACTTTACACTTAGAGAAATCAAGTGTCACTGGCTTTGGTATTTGCCAGTCACTGAGTGAAGGAGTGATTTCACCAACTAAACCACTTGTAGAGTGGATTAGCATCTTACCCTTCTATTTTCTTGGACAGCAAAATTAGAATAAAATAATTCAAAAGAAATGTAACATATGATATGGTAGTAGTAACAACAACAACAATGCAAGCTTGGTAACTACAGAATGCTTACCATGAGGAAGGCTTTGTTTATTCTAGGAATTCCATGTGATCACATTAAGAACCCTGTTGGATGTATTCTAAAAGACAATGTATTTGCAACATACTCTATCTTCATCTGTTGAGGTCTTCCTTAGAACAGAACTTGTGTCTTCTGCTCTTCACGTCTCCCTCCAGTGGTAAAAATTATGAGCTCCTTGAGAGTACACTCTTTGTCTTTCAGATCTGTATTACTAGTGCTATGTTGTGCACATAGTAGGTGTTTGATGTACCTCAAGTCATGAGAAAATTTGAAGAAGGGGACACTTGAACTCAGCCTCAGTTGAACTTAGATAGAGAGTGAGTACGATGCATTAGGAGAACTGTGAGAAGCTTTGTGTCCTGCCTAAAGACTAAGTAGGGTGGGGGGTGGGAAGGAGCTGGATGGCCTCTCAGCCTTTTGTGGGACCTTCCAGTCCTTGGTGCCATGGACTAGGTATTTGGTTTCTGTCATCACCTGTTCTTCTGCCCTTTTGTACCTTAGTCAGCTCTACTGATTTACTATTTTCAATCTTCGCAAGTGAAGTGGATCCATCAAAGCCTATGGGACATGAATTCTTTCATCATATAGAGGGCTTGAGGCAAGAACCTTGTGGTTTTTCCTCTAGCATTGTCCAAAGTATGCTCCATGAGCTGTTGTCCAAAGGGATGACATGGATTTATAAGAAAACAAAACAGAAAAATGTTCAGTGGTCACATATGTGTGGGAAGTGGGATTTCATCACTTGCATAACTTCCCAGAGCCTTTACTGTTTGAGCCTTTACTGGACACTTAACTCCTGTAGTTGGCGTTTGGGAGCATATGTGCAGAAAACTCCTTAACCATGGGCCCTGGGAGGGGCTGTGGGAATGGATTATCATGGGGGACTGGTGCTTCACAGAACATTATATTCTATGGGAAGCACCATAATAGACCTTTTTATTTGTATATTCTTTTAGGGCACTTGGATATTTATTAATTCAAAGACCTTCTGCAGATACAAGAAGTTTCTTCCCGCTTCTCCAGTCTTCCAGCTGGCTTTGGCATGAACGAACGCTCTATGATCCCCACATCTGCCCCTTTCTCACACTAGAGGGCAGTGTTGAGCCTGTTTAGAATTTCCTGCTCTTAGGACTGAGCAAAAGTATGATGAAACTGCCCTTCCTTTTTACATAAATCAGGAGGACTAAGTACCCAGCAGCTGTTGCTCTTACTGTAAAAATCATTGTGATGGGCAGGATTTTGTTCAAAATCCCTAAATTCATAAGTTCTCGAAAACCACAGGCCAATTCTCCTCAGAAGTTTCTCCGGCTATACTGCTGAGCCCTGGAGAATCAAGTCCTCACTGGGTTCTTTAGGGGTTTGTGAGCAAAATAATGACAGAGTATACAAAACTAAAAATATATAAATACATAAAATAAGGATTTTTCTTTATTTTGTTGTCTGGAATATTACAAAGAAGAATCTCAATGCAAACCCTTAAAAGATCATACTAAGACTAATAATCCATGGCTCAGCATAAGAGTTCAGAGAGGGTGACTCCCTCAGGTCTTAAATTTTTTTCTATCCACTATACTCTGAAGGTTTCAAGAATCAGGGTTATATATTACACTTGCCTATATTCGCCAGTAAGGATTTAGAAGCTTGACTGAAGGAAACAGACATCTGTTGAGTTCCTACAGTGTAGTGGGCCCTGAGCTAGGTCCTTTCACATTTTTGCTCAATTGAACTCTAATGTAAATAGCTGAAAAGTCTGTGCCCTTTTCACAAAGTTGTAGACTACTCAAAGAGTACATTTGGAATGACAGAATACATAGAAAATTATGTCCCAGTTTGCCTGTGAGAGTTGTGATTTACCTCTGTTGTCTAGATGTAATTATTAATGGGGTCTCCTTTTGCTCTCAAAAGTGTCCCAGGTTGGTTTGTGACTACTAGGACAAACAGGCTCTGAAGTCAGACATTCTGGGTTTGGATTCCCACTCTGCCACTCACTGTGTGACTTTGGGCAAGTTACTTAACTTCTCTGGGCTTCAGTTCCTCCTATAGAAACTGGGAGTGACAATGCCTCCCTGAGAGAGTCATGATGAAGATTAAGGTTAATACAGTGAAGAGCTTAGATGAATCACTGGCACCCAGCAAACACTCAACAATGACAGTTATGATCGTCAAACTGCACTCGATCATGGGAGCAACCCCAGAAAGGCTCAAAGTGACTGTTGTTGAAATGACTCAGGAATGAGAGAGAAGCTAAGGACTGAGTGCTGACCTAAGGGCAAAGAAAACACATTAGGTAGTAAGTAGGGTTTTAGAGCAGTGGTTCTCAAAGTGTTGACCCTGAGCAGCAATAACAGCAATATCACCCAGGATCTTGTCAAAAGTGCAAATTCTCAGGCCCTTCCTCAGATCTTCTGAATCACAAACGTTGGGGTTTTGGCCAGTCAGTCATGTTTTAACAAGCCCTACAGGTGATTTGATGTGTGCTAAAGTCTGAGAACCATTGGTCTAACACGTTCCAGCAATCATATACCCATTGCCTGGGGCTGGGGGGTAGTCAGAAACTTTGTTTTTTCCTGGAAAGGAGAGGGGACAACAGAGATGCTCCAATCAGCAGCAGAACAACTTACTAATTTACAACTAAATTCAGAGTCAACATACCCCAGAACCCTGAGGAGCTCTAGTATGGAGGCTGCAAATGTGGACTCACGGTCTGAATGTGCCCCCACATGTATTTGTTTGGCCCCTTAAAAAATTCTTAGCCAGAAATTAAAAATCAGAAAAGTTTACATAAAAATCTAGATTACTGGCATCCCTTAAAAATTCAGAATATTTGGCATCTCTGGGTGGCACTTCCACCCAGCCACAGTTGACTGCAGTGGAGGAGGTGTGTTGCCCTCAGAGCATGTAGCCTGTAGCTTCCCCTAGTTCCCATTAGGCTAGCCACACTCCTGTGCTTATTACCTGTCCTGCCCCTGTTCCTCTTCAGGACTTAGACGCCGCCTCCGGCTCTTGGATGAGAAAGTGTAGGGCTGGAGGGTTTCAGTGATTTGTGTGTCTGGCCCAGGTTCTGGACAGGACACTGTGTGGTGGGGGAAGGAGGGGTGGGTCTCTGATCTTTTGAGTCTTGAAGAAGGAAGAATTTGGGAAGCCTGAAGGGCTAGTCTCATTGAAGTTTTCAAACTGTCCCATTATCAGAATCTGTGGGTCAGAAATTAGAAATGCTTTCTGAAGTCCCTCCTCCCCAGTTTGGTTTAGTAGGGTTAGGTAGACTGGATCCAGGAATCTGCAGATAAACAAAACAAAACAAAACAAACAAACAAAAAACCCTTCCCTTCTTCTTCCTCCTCTACTCCTACCCCTGTGATTCTGAAGCAGCTAGTTCAGGGCACACACTTTGGGAAACAGGGAGCTATTGGTAACATTCCATGTGGTATCTAAACATCAGATGGGTTGGGGAGGTGTGGGAAGCGCAGGATGAGGTCTTATCACAGGCTGTGGGCGGAGAAGATTCCTGAAGGCTTGGGGGAAACCCAGTAAGGAGATTTCAGTGTGGCAGGGTCAGATAAAGTGGGGTTCTAATAGCCTGAGGAAGTTTTTTGTTTATTGAAATATATTTGACATTTAACACTGTGTAATTTTAAGATGTACACCATGTTGATTTCAAACATTTATGTATTATAATATGATTGCCACTGTAAGGATAATTAGCACCTCTATCGTGTCATTAAGTATCATTTCTTTTCAGCCAGACTTGTAAAAACAGGGAGTAAAATGGTTTCCAGGGGATGCAGGGTTGGGGGATAGGTTGGATGTAGTTTAAAGATACACATTTGCAACAAGTAGTAAATAAGCCCTAGAGACCTAATGCACAGTGTAGCGAATATAGATAACAATATTGTAACTGTCAAGCTTGCTAAGAGACTAGATCCTAATTATTCCAACCACTAATGAGTTTTAACCCATAAAATGTAAGTGCCCCTGAGCCAGAAAGTGAGAGTGATGGTGGCAGAAAAAATACAGGAGTGAGAGTTCATGGTGAGAACCCTAAGTGAGTGATTAGGGCTGAGGGCAGGACCCAACATGCTAGTTCTGTGCCTCCTGTAGGGGTTAAGGTGAGTCCTATAAGTACCTTTTGAAGGACACATTGACCATCCTTGAGTATAAAGAATCAAAAGGAAGGGGGAACCCTGGCCTGGTGCCCTCCTTCCCTCTACCCTTACCTGACTCCCCACACCTTTCCCTACTGTTCTCTGCCTTTTTCCATCTACTTACAATTGTGTTTCTTTTTCTTCCTCCTAACCTTCTCTAGCTCTCTGTTTCTCTCTCTTTCTGGTGCTTTCTCTCTCTCTGTTCCTTTCTGTCTCCTGACCCTCTCGCAATATGTAACTCACAAACCACACAAATAGTCATAGTATCAAAAAATATTCAGGAAAAAAACATCCATCACCATGCAAGTAGAATCCAGGGGAAGAAACCAAATCCCTGAAAAAAGTTTCTAAAGTCATAAGTCCTTGTCAGATTCCACCCAGCCTGGGCCTCCAAATGGAGAGACAGAGGTATTTTTCTCCTGTTCCAAAGGCGTGAGCAATGGCCCACAGAACAGTTCTGCTCCCACTGTGCTTTTTCCTTTGACCATTGCTGTCAAATGTGCTTCCTCATGTCATTTTAGCACCAGACCTGGTGCATTCTCTCTATAGTAAAAGCTAATGAACCGTATGGCTTTTGGCAGCCTTGGGCAATATACATGCTCCATTTGGAGCAGAATAAGTCCTTGGAGTCTATAGCTGTGTGCACAAACTCAGGCTGTCCCCTGTGCTTCATGGGTCTGTAAATATCATAGCTGTGGTCACCGCTCAGAATTATTAATATTCCAGAGGCCTGCTTTGACCCTTCCCCCTACAGAGCAGGCTTTGGTAACACACAGCTTCGCATTGGACCTTATCCAATTGGAGTTTATGACTGGAAGTGGCAGAAGGCCTGCATTATTCCAATGTCTCACCTTCAGCTGGTTCCACAGCTTGGACCCTAAGGACATCATGGTATTTATTCAATTCAAAGCCCATTTATCGTGCTCCTAATGTGCTGAGGACTGTGTTGAGATGGAAATATGTAGGGATAACAAAGACCCAATCTCTGCCCTGAAAAATGACTTGGTATGGGGAGAGGGACTTGCAAATAAGGTCCCCATATGCCAGTTGATTTCAGGTGCAGCCCTGGGCAGATTTTGGAGAAAAGCCACTCATTCTTGCATTTGCATTTCCTGAACTTTACTACTCAAAGTGTGGTTCTCAGAGAGCTACAGCACCTTGGGAGCTTTTCAGAAATGCAAAATCTCAGGCCCCATTCCAGACTGAATCAGATTAGTTTGAGATCTACGAGTCTAAGAGATCTACGAATCTAAATCCGGGCTTAGGTTTGGGAAATCAAACCCATCAAATAACAAAATACCAAATATCCCTTGGTGCTTCCATTTTTGTTTTTAAGTGCCAGGAGAACTTTTTTAAAGTACCCATTCTTGGGGCCCATTCTTAGAAATTTTGACACACTAGGTCTGGTATAGGGCTGATTTCTTTTCTTTTCTTTTCTTTTTTTTTTTTTTTTTAAAGATTTTATTTATTTATTTGACAGAGAGAGACACAGCGAGAGAGGGAACACAAGCAGGGGGAGTGGGAGAGGGAGAAGCAGGCTTCCCGCCGAGCAGGGAGCCCGATGTGGGGCTCGATCCCAGGACCCTGGGATCATGACCTGAGCCGAAGGCAGACGCTTAACGACTGAGCCACCCAGGCGCCCCACTTTTCTTTTTTTTTAATTGCAATGCAACATTGTGTTAGTTTCAGGGGTACAACATAATGATTCAACATTTGTATACATTGTGTGATAATCACCACAGTAAGTCTGTTTACCATCTGTCACCAAACAAATTTGCAACATTTTTTTTCTTGTGATGAGAACTTTTAAGATTACTTTCTTAGCAGTTTTCAAATTTACAATGCAATATATTGACTATAGTCACCATGTATTACAACCCATGACTTATTTATTTTATAACTGGAATTTCTTCACTCTTGAATTCCTTGACTCATTTTGCCTATCCCAAGTCCCCTCCCCTCTGCCAACCACCAATCTGATCTCTGTATCTGTGAGTTTTGTGTTGTTTTGTTTGTTCATTTATTTTGTGTTTTAGATTCCAGGTAGAAAAGAAACCATCTGCTATTTGTCTTTTTCTGTCTGACTTATTTCCCTTAGCTTAGTACTCCTGAGGTCCACCCATGTTGTCACAACAGCAAGATTTCACTCTTTTTCATAGCTGATTAGTATTTTATTGTATATAGGGCCACTACATCTTTATCCAGTCATCCATCAATGGACACTTAGGTTATTTCCATATCTTGGCTACTGTAAATAATGCTCCAATAAACATAGGGGTGCATGTGTCTTTTTGAATTAGTGTTTTTGTTTTCTTTAGATAAATGCCCAGAGCTAGAATTGATGGATTGTATGGTAGTTCTATTTTATTCTTTGGAGGTACCTCCATACTGTATTCCAATGTCACCGCGGCTTCCTTGTGGTTTCCATTTGCATAAAACATCTTTTTTCATCCCTTCCCTTTCAGGCTGTGTGTATCTTTACCTCCGAAGTGAGTCCCTCGTAGGCACCATATGGATAGGTCTTTGTGTTTTTCATCCATTTAGCCACTCTATATTTTTGACTAGAGAGTTCAGTCCACTTACATTTAAAGTAGTTATAGATGGGTATGCAGTATTGCCGTTTTGTTCATTGTTTTCTAGTTGTTTTATAGCTTCTCTCTGTTCCTTTCTTCTTCTCTTGGTTTCTTCCCTTGCGGTTTGATGACTTCTTACAGTGTTCTGCTTAGATTCCTTTCTTGTTATCTTTTTGTATCTACTATGGGCTTTTGCTTCGTGGTTATCATGAGGCTCGGCTCATAAATAATAGCCTCTTTACATAAAACAACCCATTTCAAGTTGATAGCAGGTTAAGTATGAATGAGCTCTAGATCTCTACATTTAACTGCCCCCTGCAGTTTATGTTTTGATGTCACATTTTACATCTCTTTATTTTGTGTCTGCCTTAATTGTTGTTAGAATTGTTTTTCCTACTTTTGTCCTTTAACCTTTATACTAGCTTAATGAGTGATTAATCCACTACTGTTACTGTGTATTTACCTTTACCAGTGAGATTTTTACTTCTGTATTTTTCTTGTTACTAATTAGTGCCCTTTCTTTTCAGCTGAAAGTAGTCACTTTAACATTTATTATAAGACTAGTTTAGTGTTTTGTTTTTTTTAGCATTAGCTTTTGTTTTTCTGGAAAGCTCTTTATCTCTCCTTCAATTCTTTTTTTCTTTTCTTTTTCTTTTTCTTTTTCTTTTTTTTTTTTTTTAATCTCTCCTTCAATTCTGACTGATAACCTTTCCAGGTAGCTATTCTTGGCAGCTTTTTCCTTTCAGCACTTGGAATATATTGTGCCATTCCCTTTTGTCCTGCAAAGTTTTTACTGTGTGGTCTTCTTATAGTCTTATGGGGGTTCCCTTGTACATAATAAGCTGTTTTTCTTTTGCTGCTTTTAAGGCTCTCTCTTAATCCTTAACTTATGACATTTTAATTATACCATGTCTAGGTATGGGTCCTTTGGGTTCATCTTGTTTGAAATGTTTTGGGCTTCCTGGATCTGGATGTCTGTGTTCTTTCCCAGGTTAGGGAAGTTTTCAGCCATTAGTTCTTCAAATAAGTTTTTTTCCTCCCTTTCTCTCTCTGTTCTCTTCCTGGGACCCCTTGAATGTGAATGATATTACCCTTGATGCTGTCCCCTCGGTACCTGAGGCTATCTTCACTTTTTAAAATTCTTTTTTTTTTTTTCCTTTTTGCTGCTCTTTTGAGGTGAGTTCTACTGCCCTATGGCTTTCCTGGATGTACATTCTGTAGGTTTTCCACTAGACATTTGGGAAGTTCATCTCTCTGGTGCAGGTCCCAATGGTTGGGGTGCCTGATGTGGGGCACAAACCCCTTGCTCTTCAGGGATTAGTTCCATATTTTTGAGATCTCTCCTAACTGTGGTTTGCCAGACCGTAGGTGAGGTTTTGGCAAAACCATGCTTTTGCTTCTTCCACCCATCTCAATGGGTCCCTTTTATCCTTTGTTACGGAAAAGCTTGTTTGGGTAGTTTTCAGGTCTTTGTCAGAGGGAATTTTTCTTTATGTAGCTATAGACTTTTTGTGTCCATGGGAAGAGATGAGTTCTGGATCTTCCTACATGGCCATCTTGAACGACCTTCCTGAAATATTAGCACTCAGAGCCTCATTATGGACATTGTGTTTAATTTTCTTTTTTAAGATTGTATTTTTTTTATGTTACTCACTATACATTACATCATTAGTTTTTTTTAATTTACATACTATTATTTAATGAATATAATTTGTAATAGAAAAAAACTGTAGAGACAAATCTAACCAAATATAATGAGAATATCCACCAACAAGCTTTGAAACCTTTGATATTTTCACATAATTGAGTATATATGTATATGCATATTGTAAATGTGTGTTTATATTTACATTAACTTCTACTTTATTATTTTTTTATTATGTTATGTTAATCACCATACATTACATCATTAGTTTTTGATGTAGTGTTCCATGATTCATTGTTTGTGTATAACACCCAGTGCTCCACTCAATACATGCCCTCTTTAATACCCATCACCAGGCTAACCCATCCCCCCACCCCTCTACCCTCTAGAAACCTTTGTTTCTCAGAGACCGTAGTCTCTCATGGTTCGTCTCCCCCCTCTGATTTCCCCCCTTCATTTTACCCTTCCTACTACCTTCTTTTTTTTAACATGTAATGTATTATTTGTTTCAGAGTTACAGGTCTGTGATTCAACAGTCTTACACAATTCACAGCACTCACCATAGCACATACCCTCCCCAATGTCTATCACCCAGCCACACCATCCCTCCCACCCCCACCACTCCAGCAACCCTCAGTTTGTTTCCTGAGATTAAGAATTCCTCATATCAGTGAGATCATATGGTACATGTCTTTCTCTGACTTATTTCGCTCAGCATAATACCCTCCACTTCCATCCACATCATTGCAAATGGCAAGATTTCATTCCTTTTGATGGCTGCATAATATTCCATTGTATACATATATATACCACATCTTCTTTATCCATTCGTCTGTCGATGGACATCTTGGCTCTTTCCATAGTTTGCCTATTGTGGACATTGCTGCTATAAACATCGGGGTGCATGTACCCCTTCGGATCCCTACATTTCTATCTTTGGGATAAATGCCCAGTAGTGCAATTGCTGGATCATATGGTAGTTCTATTTTCAACTTTTTGAGGAACCTCCATACTGTTTTCTAGAGTGGCTGCACCAGCTTGCATTCCCACCAACAGTGTAGGAGGGTTCCCCTTTCTCCGCATCCCCACCAACATCTGTGGTTTCCTGACTTGTTAATTTTAGCCATTCTGACTGGTGTGAGGTGGTATCTCATTGAGGTTTTGATTTGGATTTCCCTGATGCCGAGCGATGTGGAGCACTTTTTCATGTGTCTGTTGGCCATTTGGATGTCTTCTTTGCAGAAATGTCTGTTCATGCCTTCTGCCCATTTCTTGATTGGATTCTTTGTTCTTTGGGTGTTGAGTTTGATAAGTTCTTTATAGATTTTGGATACTAGCCCTTTATCTGATAAGTCATTTGCAAATATCTTTTCCCATTCTGTAGGTTGTCTTTTGGTTTTGTTGACTGTTTCCTTTGCTGTGCAAAAGCTTTTTATCTTGATGAAGTCCCAGTAGTTCATTTTTGCCCTTGCTTCCCTTGCCTTTGGTGATGTTTCTAGGAAGTTGCTGTGGCTGAGGTCGAAGAGGTTGCTGCCTGTGTTCTCCTTTAGGATTTTGACAGACTCCTGTCTCACGTTTAGGTCTTTCAACCATTTGGAGTCTATTTTTGTGTGTGGTGTAAGGAAATGTCCAGTTTCATTCTTCTGCATGTGGCTGTCCAATTTTCCCAACACCATTTGTTGAAGAGACTGTCTTTTTTCCATTGGACATTCTTTCCTGCTTTGTCAAAGATTAGTTGACCATAGAGTTGAGGGTCCATTTCTGGGCTCTCTATTCTGTTCCATTGATCTATGTATCTGTTTTTGTGCCAGTACCATACTGTCTTGATGATGACAGCTTTGTATTAGAGCTTGAAGTCTGGAATTGAGATGCCACCAGCTTTGTTTTTCTTTTTCAACATTCCTCTGGCTATTCAGGGTCTTTTCTGGTTCCATACAAATTTTAGGATTATTTGTTCCATTTCTTTGAAAAAAGTTGATGGTACTTTGATAGGGATTACATTAAATGTGTAGATTGATCTAGGTAGCATTGACATCTTCATAATACTTGTTCTTCCAATCCATGAGCATGGAACGTTTTTCCATTTCTTTGTGTCTTCCTCAGTTTCTTTCATGAGTATTTTATAGTTTTCTGAGTACAGATTCTTTGCCTCTTTGGTTAGGTTTATTCCTAGGTATCTTATGGTTTTGGGTGCAATTGTAAATGGGATTGACTCCTTAATTTCTCTTTCTTCTGTCTTGTTGTTGGTGTATAGGAATGCCACTGATTTCTGTGCATTGATTTTATATCCTGCCACTTGACTGAATTCCTGTATGAGTTCTAGCAGTTTTGGGTGGAGTCTTTTGGGTTTTCCACATAAAGTGTCATATCATCTGCAAAGAGTGAGAGTTTGACTTCTTCTCTGCCGACTCAGATGCCTTTTACTTCTTTTTGTTGTCTGATTGCTGTGGCTAGGACTTCTAATACTATGTTGAATAGCAGTGGTGATAGTGGACATCCCTGCCGTGTTCCTGACCTTAAGGGGAAAGCTCTCAGTTTTTCCCCATTGAGAATAATATTCGCTGTGGGTTTTTCATAGATGGCTTTTATGATATTGAGGTATGTACCCTCTATCCCTATACTCTGAAGAGTTTTGATCAAGAAAGGATGCTGTACTTTGTCAAATGCTTTTTCTGCCTCTATTGAGAGGATCATGTGGTTCTTGTTCTTTCTTTTATTAATGTATTGTATCACATTGATTGATTTGTGGATGTTGAACCAACCTTGCAGCCCAGGAATAAATTCCACTTGGTCTTGGTGAGTAATCCTTTCAATGTACTGTTGGATCCTATTGGCTAGTATTTTGGTGAGAATCTTTGTATCCATGTTCATCAGGGATAGTGGTCTGTAATTCTCCTTTTTGATGGGGTCTTTGTCTGGTTTTGGGATCAAGGTAATGCTGGCCTCATAAAACGAGTTTGGAAGTTTTCCTTCCATTTCTATTTTTTGGAACAGTTTCAAAAGAATAGGTATTAATTCTTTAAATGTTTGCTAGAATTCCCCTGGGAAACCATCTTGCCCTGGGCTCTTGTTTGTTGGGAGATTTTTGATTACTGCTTCAATTTCCTTAGTGGTTATAGGTCTGTTCAGGTTTTCTATTTCTTCCTGGTTCAGTTTTGGTAGTTGATACATCTCTAGGAATGCATCCATTTCTTCCAGATGGTCTAATTTGCTGGCATATAGTTGCTCATAATATGTTCTTATAACTGTTTGTATTTCGTTGGTGTTGGTTGTGATCTCTCCTCTTTCATTCATGATTTTATTTATTTGGGTAATTTCTCTCTTCTTTTTGATAAGTCTGGCCAGGGGTTTATCAATCTTGTTAATTCTTTCAAAGAACCAGCTCCTAGCTTCGTTGATCTGTTCTAGTGTTCTTTTGGTTTCTATTTCATTGATTTCTGCTCTGATCTTTATTATTTCTCTTCTCCTGCTGGGTTTAGGCTTTATTTGCTGTTCTTTTTCCAGCTCCTTTAGGTGTAGGGTTAGGTTTTGTATTTGAGACCTTTCTTGTTTCTTGAGAAAGGCTTGTATTGCTATATACTTTCCTCTTAGGATTCCCTTTGCCACATCCCAAAGATTTTGAACAGTTGTGTTTTCATTTTCATTTGTTTCCATGAATTTTTAAAATTCTTCTTTAATTTCCTGGTTGACCCATTCATTCTTCAGTAGGATGCTCTGTAGCCTCCATGTATTTGAGTTCTTTCCGACTTTCCTCTTGTGATTGAGTTCTAGTTTCAAAGCATTGTGGTCTGAAAATATGCAGGGAATGATCCCAATCTTTTGGTACCAGTTGAGACCTGATTTGTGACCTAGGATGTGATCTATTCTGGAGAAGGTTCCATGGGCACTAGAGAAGAATGTGTATTCTGCTGCTTTGGGATGGAATGTTCTGAATATATCTGTGAGGTCCATTTGGTCCAGTGTGTCATTTAAAGTCTTTATTTCCTTGTTTCCTTTTGCTTAGATGATCTGTCCATTTCAGTGAGGGAGGTGTTAAAGTCTCCTACTATTATTGTATTGTTGTTGATGTGTTTCTTTGCTTTTGTTATTAATTGGCTTATATAATTGGCTGCTCCCATGTTAGGGGCATAGATATTTACAATTGTTAGATCTTCTTGTTGGATAGACCCTTTAAGTAGGATATAGTGTTCTTCCTCATTTCTTTTGTTTAAAATCTAATTTGTCTGATATAAGGATTGCCACCCCAGCTTTCTTTTCGTGTCCATTAGCATGGTAAATGGTTTTCCACCCCCTCACTTTCAATCTGGGGGTGTCTTTGGGTCTAAAATGAGTCTCTTGCAGATAGCATATCTTTGGATCTTGTTTTTTTTATCCAATCTGATAGCCTGTGTCTTTTGATTGGGGCATTTAGCCCATTTACATTCAGGGTAACTATTGAAAGATAAAGATATTTAGTGCCATTATATTGCCTGTAAGGTGACTGTTACTGTATATTGTCTGTGTTCCTTTCTGGTCTATGTTACTTTTAGGCTCTCTCTTTGCTTAGAGGACCCCTTTCAATATTCTTGTAGGGCTGGTTTCGTGTTTGCAAATTCCTTTAGTTTTTGTTTGTCCTGGAAGCTTTTTATCTCACCTTCTATTTTCAATGACAGCCTAGCTGGATATAGTATTCTTGGCTGTATATTTTTCTCATTTAGTGCTCTGAATATA
Organism: Phoca vitulina; assembly: GCF_004348235.1. NCBI lineage: Eukaryota > Metazoa > Chordata > Mammalia > Carnivora > Phocidae > Phoca > Phoca vitulina. The sequence goes on along the minus strand of NW_022589722.1, from coordinate 16,208,367 downwards.
TCCTGCCAGTCCTTTCTGGCCTGCCAGGTCTCTGTGGATAGGTCTGTTTCCAATCTAATGCTTCTACCATTGTAGGTTACAGATCTCTTGTCCTTAGCTGCTTTCAGGATTTTCTCTTTGTCTCTGAGACTTGTAAGTTTTACTATTAGATGTCGGGGTGTTGACCTATTTTTATTGATTTTGAGAGGGGTTCTCTGTGCTTCCTGGATTTTGATGCCTGTTTCCTTCCCCAAATTAGGGAAGTTCTCTGCTATAATTTGCTCCAATATACCTTCTGCCCCTCTCTCTCTTTCTTCTTCTTCTGGGATCCCAATTATTCTAATGTTGTTTCGTCTGATAGTATCACTTATCTCTCGAATTCTGCCATGATCCAGTAGTTGTTTATCTCTCTTTTTCTCAGCTTCTTTATTTTTCATCTTTTGGTCTTCTCTATCACTAATTGTCCCTTCTGCCTCATTTATCTTAGCAGTTAAAGCCTCCATTTTTGATTGCACCTCATTAATAGCCTTTTTGATTTTGACTTCGTTAGATTTTAGTTCTTTTATTTCTTCAGAAAATGTTTCTCTAATATCTTCCATGCTTTTTTCAAGCTCAGCTAGTATCTTTATAATCGTCATTCTGAACTTTAGTTCCGACATCTTACTAATGTCTGTATTGATTAGGTCCCTGGCAGTCAGTACTGCCTCTTGTTTTTTTTTTTGAGGTGATTTTTTTCCGTCTTGTCATTTTGTTCAGAGGAGAATAGATGAATGAGAGATCAAAATGCTAACAGGGTAACAACGACCCCAGAAAAATATTCACTAAAGAAATCAGAAGAGACCTTCCAGAAAATGGTCGCTTTTCTGTTCAGAGAGTTGCTGCTATTCTTTTCTTCGATCTCCTTTTTAGTTCGTAGGTGTTTAGAATGGTTTGATCCCTATCTAGCTGAATTCCTGGGACCAGATGAAATTTAGGTCTCCTACTCCTCTGCCATCTTGCTCCTCCCCCACATCATTAGTTTTTGATGTAGTGTTCCATGATTCATTGTTTGCGTGTAACACCCAGTGCTCCATTCAATACGTGCCCTCTTTAATACCCATCACCAGGCTAATCCATCCCCTCACCCCTCTCCCCTCTAGAACCCTCAGTTTGTTTCTCAGAGTCCATAGTCTCTCATGGTTCATCTCTCCCTCCGATTTCTCTCTCTTCATTTTTCCTTTCCTACTATCTTCTTCTATTTTTTTTTTTTTATTTATTTGACAGAGAGAGAGAGAGAAGAGCAGGGGGAGTGGGAGAGGGAGAAACAGGCCCTCCGCAGAGCAGAGAGCCCGATGCGGGACTCGATCCCAACACCCAGAGATCATGACCCAAGCCGAAGGCAGACGCCCAACTGACTGAGCCACCCAGGCGCCCCTTCTTCTATTTTTTTAACATATAATATATTATTTCTTTCAGAGGTACAGATCTATGATTCAACAGTCTTACACAATTCACAGCACTCACCATAGCACATACCCTCCCCAATGTCTATCACCCAGCCACCCCATCCCGCCCATCCCCCACCACTCCAGCAACCCTCAGTTTGTTTCCTGAGATTAAGAATTCCTCATATTGTAATGTATGGGGATTAACATAACAATAAAAAAATTAAAAAAAAAAAAGAATTCCTCATATCAGTGAGATCATATAGTACATGTCTTTCTCTGATTGACTTATTTCGCTCAGCATAATACCCTCCAGTTCCATCCACATCATTGCAAATTTCCTCCATGGCCAGGATTTTGTTAAATGTTACTATCTTAATAGCCACCTGTCCTTTCCTTGTTGGGTAGCTCTCCACCAAAATTTTCTTCTTTAAAAAGAATTTGGTGGTCAATGATTTATATGTTGGCTAATTGAATTTAAATTTTTAAAAAAGAATTTAGTGGTAAGTGTGCCAAGAAATGGGGTACATTGTTGAGAAAGCCTGGGAATCACTGCTCTCGTGAATGTTCACAGGATTAGGAGGTTCAACCTCACCACTCCAGAGCTTTGCAAGAAAGGACAGTTATATGACCAGGAAAACCATCACAAAACCCAATGTACCTGACTGGTGCCTGGCTGGCTGAGTAACTAGACAGTGATGGATGGTCCTGTGGGGGCTACAGACACAGCTGCATGGCCTCTGGTTGCTCTATAGCACTGGCAGCCTCTGTAGCAGTACTAGCTACACTGGAGATTTCTTTTTAAGCCCCCAGGTACTTCTGATACAGCTGATTATAGACTGACATTTGGGAACTAGTCTGTAGAGCCATAGTTCTCAACCTTGGTTGAACAATTAGAATCACCTGAGGAGCTTTTAAAACTTTTGATGCTCAGCTTGTACTCTGAGCAATTAAATCTGAAACCATAGTCATGGGGCTGAGGCAGCAGTAATTTTAAGTCTCCTTCAGGTGATTCCAATGTGCAGCTAAGGTTGAAGATCAAGGTTCTAAACTAGTGTTGCAAAAATTTCAACATGTGTAAGAATCACCTGACATGCAATACCATAGAGTCCCAGTGCCATTTAGAGCCCCAGCAGTTCCTAATTGAAAAGGAGGTAGAATTAGGGCTGAAACCCAATTTTCCTGGCCCCTCATCAGGGTATTTGCCACCTGCAAACCTACCAGGCAGTATAGTGAGGGCCACATTGGAACTACCTGCATCCCTACTGTGGGGCATGTTGAGGAAGTTCAGACACATAGTTCAATAGTTTAATCCTTCTCATCTTAGCTTGGACACAATTTCCAATGGCTCCTTCCCTGTCTCGTTCTCCAGGGTAGAAACCCCTATCCAAAGAGCCCCAGCTCTTCCAAGACAGAGGTATCTTTCTCAGCACACTGGGATATATTGACTTTTTCTCAAATGTATCCTCTTCCTTCCACCTCAGGACCTTTGTACAAGCTGTTCCCTCTGCCAGGAATGCATACTCTTCTTCCCTCTCTCTAGTTATTCCTTCAAGAAAACCTTTCTTATCCTCTCCCTCCCAAACAAGCCCAAATTCCCCTATTGTATATTTGTATAGCACTTTGTACCTTTCCTTCATCACACTTGTCATAGTTTTAAATGATGTATTTATGTTGATATTTGAGTAATTTCTCTAAGCTTCCCATGAAGACAGAAACTACATCTCTTTTCTTAGAACTGCACCCTAGCCACTTGAATTATGCATGGAACACAGTAGGGACTCAATGAATGCTTGAGTAGCTATGAACCACTCCTCCCAGGCATTGGAGGAAAGGGTTGATGCTGAATTAAGTGAGATAATCTGCATCTACAATCCACTGCCCAGCCAATAAATACTTAGAATTTTTATTACTACTACTAGCTTCAAAAACCCCACTGGACCTCACAAAATGTATCAGTGTTGCTGTTTATACTTAGTGAGTAAGATGACGGGAAACTAATGTGGATTTGATAATAATTTTAAAAGAGCTAGCATTTTATTGCTATGACAGCATTACAACCCAACAGTAATCTAGGAATGGAGAATAATGTTTATTTCCACTTTCAGAAAATGTGTAATGTGTCTGAGGACTTAAGAATCCTTTGAAACAATCCCATGTCCTACTCTTCCCATACTGGGTCCTCCACCTTCAGGTTGGAAAACAGCTTGAGACTGTAAGCTGAAGGTATACACTTTGGGAAATGTCACACACACAGCCTCTCCTCTCATTTTATTTTTCCTTTAAGTACATTTTGTTGAACAAGCTGGAAAACTAGCCTTTTGTCAGCAGTTGCTACTGTTCTTCCATAGGAGGATGAGAACTTGGAAGATGTCAAACTGGGCTCTGCTAAGTATGAGGTGGGGGCGGGGAGTGGGAGAAAGGAATCGCAGTGTGGCTTCAATCCCACCAGAGAGGGTGTGGACAGACTGGAGAAGAAAGTAACTCATACATTTATTCTTTCACTCAGCAAATCGTTATTGAATACCCTGTTATGTGCCAGGAACTGAATTTGGCATTAAGGGCTCCCTAGCAGTGTGACCTGAGGCAAGTTAATTTTCCCATCCTTAGATTGTCACCTGTAACATGGAGATGGCAATACGGGTTTAACAGATTAGCTAAGATAACGTGCACAGGGAGTGACACACAGTGTGGGATGCGGTGAGTGTTCATTGCTGCTGCGGTTGTTCATGCTGAACAAAGCGGATGCAGTGTTGCCATCATGACATTTTGAGTCAAATGGGACACAGAGAAAAGTACACAGGAAATTACGATGGCAGTTAAGAGGAATAGAGGGAGTGCTGTGAGGGTGTAGGAAAGGCATCTAACTCAGACCTCCTAGAAGAGAGGAAATTTCAGGTTTACAGTGTGACATTAAGGGTGAGCAGTATTGTTAAAGAAAAATTATTCTGGCACTTGTTAAAGATGGTAAGGAAGACTGTTTTCAAGGGAGATTCCTGTAATGTGGGTTCTGTAGTGGAAGAGGTCAGGTTCCACTCTGAATAGCCAAAGGAGTGGGGATATAACCGAGGAGCAGGATGGGGGTCAGTGGATGGAAAACTACTCAGATGGTAGGATAATTCTTGCTAAACTAATCAAATAGGATTCTTGCTGAAGGCAGGCCAAGGTGATCAGATATCACCTGGGAATGCTGGGGAATGAGGTTGTTGATCAGATATGGAGATGAGGGTTCTGGCTAAACTGGCTTGACAGGATTCTTGCTAAAGGTGGGCTCTACAAGGAAAAGATGGAAGATCGAGTCGGACTTAGTCGAGCAGGGGACTTAGAAGAGTCTGATTAAAGTATGGTCAAAGAGAGAATCTTTGCCAACAGTTACCCGGGTAAAGGGGGCCAGATAGAAAGATCATCTCATGTGAAAGACTCGAGCAAATAGAATCACATTCACTCCTCTTCCACAGTGAATAGCCCATCTCCAAAAGAGGGATTATCCTTTACTGCATGTTGGAATCACCAAGGAATCTTTTAAAAATACTGATGCCTAGATCCTACCCCCTGGAGATTCTGAATTAATTGGTGTTGTAAGCAGCCTGGGTTCTGGGTTTGATTATTTTCCTGGCTTTATTGAGATATTGTTGACATAGAACATTGTGTACATTTAAGATATACAATGTGGTGATTGGATACATGTATACATGTGGTAAAACGTTTACCATAATAAGATTAGTTAACATATCCTTCACCTCACATAATTACCATCTTTTTTCTTCTTGCTGTTATGGTGAGAATATTTGAGATCTACTATCTTGGCAAATTTCAAGTACACAATACAATATTTTTAATTATGGTCACCATGCTGTATATTAGATCCCCAGAACTTATTCCTCTTATAACTGGAAGTTTAACCAACATCTCCTCATTTTCCTCAGCCCTAGTCCCTGGAACCAACCACCAATCTACTCTGTTTCTATGAGTTCAGCTGTTTTAGATTCCATATAAGCGAGATCACAGTATTTCTCTCTGTCTGACTTATTTAACTTAGCATAATGCCATCAAGATTCATCCATGTTGGCAGGATTTACTACTTTTTTGTGACTGAATAATATTCCATTGTATGTATGTGCCACATTTTCTTTATCACTTCATCTCCTAATGGACACTTAGGTTGTTTCCACGTTCTTGACTTCTGTGAATAATATAAACAGGAGGGTGCAGATATCTTTATGGGGTAGTGACTTCCTTTCCTTCACATACAGGTTTCCCCAGCTATCTGAAAGTAGAGCATTTCTTTTGTAAGCCAAAGTGACATAAAGTGAAAAAAGCAATTACTATTAATCCATATGAAAATATTCCTGAACATTCCCAGACCCAAAAAATAACCTCCCCCAGCTTTTATTTATATTTTAGAACACATCTGCTAATGAATGCACAAAATAAATGCAGATAAAGCACAGATACATAGTCAAAGCCACGATGGCTGCTGCTGAGATGCTGACTATAGAAGGGGATTGGCAGGGCCCCTCTTGCTGCTTAGGGTATCGCTGCCTCTATAACAGCTTGCTGAAAAGCAAAACAACAAAAAACAAACCCAAAACACTGAACACTATTTTTGCTTTTTGCTTTTACTGTAAAAGTGAAAATCCTCTTCAGATTTCTTTCAGTTAGCAAAAGCAGGTAATAATGTAAGTCTTTCACAAAAGCATAGAGGTGTAACACAAACTTTTGAAAATCGGATGATTCCTGTATATAGCTAGAAGTGGAAATTATGGATGGTAGTTCTATTTTTAACTTTTGTAAGAACCTGCATACTGTTTTCCTCCGTGGCTTTACCAGTTTCCATTCCCATCAACAGTGTGCAAGGGTTTCCTTTTCTCCACATTCTTACCAACATTTGTTTCTCTTGCCATTCTAACAGGTATGAGGTCATATCTCATTGTGATTTTGATATGCATTTCCTTAATGATTAGTGATGTTGAACACCTTTTCATGTACCTATTGGCCTTTGTATGTGTCCTTTGGGAAAATGTCTATTCAGAATTTTCATACTTTCATTTCTGTGCCGCATGTACACATGTGGCATAGAAGTAGCATACTTCAACAAAATAAAGGCCATATATGACAAACCCACAGTTAACATCATATTCAATGGTGAAAAGCTGAAAGCTTTCCTTCTAAGATGAGGAAGAAGACAAGGGTGCCCACTTTCATTACTCCTGTTCAACATAGTATTAGAAGTCCTAGCCAGAGCAATCAGTAAAGAAAAAAAGGTCATCCAAATTGGAAAAGAAGGCATAAAATTATCTCTGCAAAACATGATCTTATATATAGAAAATCCTTAAGACTCCACCAAACAACTGTTAGAACTAAAAAATGAATTCAGTGAAGTTTCAGGATTCAAAATCGACATGGAAAAATCAGTTGTGTTCCATACAGTAAAACCAACTATCTGAAAAAGTCAATAAAGAAAGCAATCCCATTTACAATGGCATCAAAAACAATAAAATACTTAGGAATAAATTTAACCAAGGAAGTGAGAAAGTTATACACTGAAAACTATAAGACACTGATGAAAGAAATTGAAGAAGACACAAATAAATGGAAAGACATCCTGTGCTCATGGATCAGAAGAATTAATATTAATAAAATGTTCATACCTCATGAAACCATCTATAAATTCAATGCAATCCCTATCAAAATTCCAAAGACACTCTTCACAGACATAGAAAAAAAAAACAAACTAAAATTTAAGGAGAACCACAGAAGATCCTGAATAGCTCTGGGGTTTTTTAAAGCTCCCCACGTGATCCTATTGTGCAGTCCAGGCTATGAACCACCAGCTCTTTTCACAGCTAGGATCAGGCCTTTGCCCTTAACATATCAAGCTTTTATCAACTTGACTCATTACTTCTGTAGGTACTAAATTAGTATTTTTTAGGGGGAACCAATGAAAATCACTCTGTAATGGCACAGTCCACATTTCTCAGACTTTAAACTGGGTAGGATTCACCTGATCATCTTGTTAAAATGCAGAGTCCGATTCAGTAGGTCTGGGGTGGGGCCCAAGGTTCTGCACTTCTAAAAAGCTCCCGGATGATACTATGGACCTCAGACGGAAATTTGAGCAGCAAGAACCTATATCTAAAGTTTTTCTAGTTTTTCTACATTTGAAATAACATTTTTAATTACACAGAAAGCATAACTGAGGTAGGAAATTCTTAAGGAGTGCTGGAAATACAAAGACAATAGAGTATGACTATCCCTGATCAAATGATGTGCTTCATTAGACAGAGGCCAGTTACTAGTGGAGTTGGCTGTAAAATAAATAGCTATAAAACAAACTAGGTATGGGCTATTGGTTTTCATTGGAAGAGTGGAAAGATGCATTCTCAAGGAACAGCTTCCCATAGAATCTTGAAAACTACTAAGGAAGACGAGGTTATAGATACAGCCACAGAGAGACCAATATAGCATAATTATTATAGGTGTTGTCTCTGGATTCAGACTTCCTGGGTCTAAACCTCTTTCTATCATTTTCTAGCTGTGTGTCCTGACACACAGTAAAGAACTTCTCTGAGCTGTGGTTTCCTCACTTATGAAATGAAGAGCAGAGCCCAATTCCTTGAGTTGTGAAGATTAAGGACATAAATGTTTGTGAGAAGCTGAGGGGAGTGCGTCTCTGGCAAGTAATGAGTAATCAGTAAAAGTCAGCCATGATTACCCGGCTCCCCCCGGGTTGTATTTGCACTTTGGTAAAGTAGTGATGCTGCAATTCTTGTGAGTTTACTGCTAGTTCATTCCATCTTTGAGACAGGATTCTGCCCAACTCTCCTCCCCTCTATTGTGCCCATGCTGCTCTCTCTTCCTGTGTTTGGATTCTTCAACTTTTTGCCACCGAGCTCTTTATTCACCTACTACTATGTGCCAGTCACTGTGCTAAGCACCAGGCTACCAAAAAAAATCTTCTGTTATCAAGAAATGCAGGCAAGGAAAGTGAAAAAACATCAAGAATAATCATGATGATTACTTGTGATTAGAACTATCAGAGAGGAATGGACAGAGGGTTGGAAGATCACAGAGCAACTACTCATTCTACCCTATTTAAGAATTGCCTTTGGCTTTCAAATGAAGAACTGCAACAATGCTTTATTATAAATGTTTGCCATTTGATCTGTGAACTCCCCTTATTTGCGTTTTGTGCTAAGTCTAAACAGTGTCAAATGGTATTAATAATATACCATTGAAGTTCTACATTTTGAGACTACTGAAAATGATGGATATAAGGTACAGCCCACTTTCAGAACATAATTCTATTTTCTCACTGTCATCTATGTCAGGGGTCAGCAAGTTTTTTTCTGTAAAGAGCCAGATGGTGCATATGTTAGGTTTTATGGACCACACATACACTCAACTTTACCCATGGCTGATCCATAAGTGACTGGGTGTGGCTGTGTTTCAATAAAACTTCATTCATAAAAGCAGGCACCTGGCCTACAGGTCTTAGTTTGTGGTGATCTTATTCACCTGACACTTTCTTCACTTAAACATTAAAGACAAAATGGTTCCACACCATCAAAGATAAAAATGATCTCACTGTCTCATTTGATTTGTTACCTTCATCTATTTATGAAATACTTATTTTTCATAAATCTATGAGTTGCCTTAGAAAACAGTGTTATCTGTTATCTAGATATCTTAGTTATCTAGAAAACAGTGTTCTCATCATTATTTTTAATACTATAATTTTCTTTAGTATTTAGAGCTATTTCCTACAGTAGCCAGAAAATTGCAAAAGGAAATTTTTAAGTATTGTAAAAGAATTCGTTCTTCTTCCTCTTTTTTTTTTCTTTGAAACTTAAATGAGGAAACCACAGAAAGATCATTTACCCTAATAGGCCTCAGAGAACAGTGGTTAAGAACATGAACTTTTGCTAGACCACCCAGGGTCTACCATTTACTAGCTTGTGCCCTTGGATGTTCTTAACCATTCAGTGTCTCAGTTCTTCATCTATAAAATGGGAAGATTAGTAGTTTTGACGATAAAGGTATGGTGGAGATTAAATCAGATGACCTACATAATATGAATAGAACAGTTTACGTAAGAAGCACTCAACAAATGTATCTATTGTTTTTGTTCTTTTCACTTCTGCATGTGGAGGGCATCTGTACCATGTGCTTGCTTTTTTTTTTCCTGCCAAGAAATATGCTCTGAAGTTTCAGAGGACCTTCTCGGAAAGCTGCAATCCCATCGACTACAGTGTAGATGTGTTGGACTCATCCTAGAAAGTCAAGATGGTCCTCAACCAAATGGAAGCAAATTTGTAATAACTCTGCTTTGACCTTGAGGAAATTTCTTAAGCTTCAGCTACACATCTTGGGATAGCCTCCTCCTACCCTGGGGTATTTCTAAGGCAGTTAAGTGAAACATTAGGAGGATCATAAGTACGTTAGCACAATTCATTTAGACTATTCACATCATGGATAAAGCCTGAGTATTTGATGGTTATTCTTATAAGGTTGTTTGCTGTTGTTGTTGTTGTTGATTCTGCTTCATTTCTACTCTCATTATTACCTCTACTAAGATAGCTTATGTGGTTGGAGTCAAAGCCTCTCACATATGCATTTGGAATCTTTTAAATAAAGTCCAATTTTCTAGTAGTCACCATGCTCTGTAGCGTTGAGCCAGGTTAGAACACCATATAGAGAGTCAGTCTTGTCCAAGAGACTGTCAAAGGACATTCCAACTTCACTGGAAAGATAGTCCTTCAATCAGGTCCCATGTGTGAAAGTGCTTTGAAAACTATGAAGCAGGAGGCAACAATTATGTACAAAGTACCTACTCTGTGTCTGGCATGTACTAGAACCACACTGTCCAATACAACTTCCCACAATAATGGAAGTGTTCAATATCTGTGCTGCCCAATACAGTAGTCAAAAACCCCCATGTGGCTATTGAGCACTTGAAATGTGGCTAGTGTGACTGAGGAAATAGATTTTCATTGTATTTAATTTAATTCATTTAAATTTAATTAGCCACAATGCAGTTATAGAGCATGTTGCATGTTTTAAAACAAAACAGCCTTGTAAGGCAAGTAGTATATACCTGTTCTCCTTTATAAAAGGGGGAAATCTAAGAGAAGTCAAGGAACTTTCTAAGAGTCACAGACTAGCAAATGGAATGTGGTCAGGCAGGATTTATTATTCCCAGCCCCCATGCCATGCCCAGAGTTTTTTCTTACATATCAAACTCTATAGCACTGTGCTATAGTATTGAATTATATTATATTATATTATATTAATTATATTATATTTATTATATTATATTTTACTATTATTCTTTTGAAATCTGTCATTACATCAGCTAAATATTGTTTTAGGCAGATAGAATCACTCTAACGCATTCTCTCCAGAAAACAAGGTTAGCTAACATGACTTGCGCCTATGGAGAGAATTCACAGTTGCTTATGGGTAATCCAGTATCTACTCCCCTTTGAAGATACTTTGGAGTAGCTCTTACCCATGTTTTTTCATTCTCACCACTAAGACAATGGGCGATGACCTCAAAAAAAAACAAACAAAAAACAGCTATCACAGCAAGCTGGTAGTTTGGGGGCAGCAGCTCATTTCTTCCAACAAAGTTACACTGAATTGATTTCCCAACACATGTTTATAGATGTGCTCTCCTGAGTTCCACACACAGAGAGCCATTTCCCTTTTCAACAGCTTGTCTGGTTACATCTTGTAGTAATTTATCTGCGTGCTCCCTGCCAACTGGTTCATAGGGAAAACATGTTTGATGCATAACAATAGATCATTTGGGGATAAATCAAACTCTTCATGAAGTCCTGCTTCTCTTCACAAGGCATTTCACTCAGAATAGTCTCTCCTGGGCTCTAATGACTTGAGGAAAGGAAATGTAGTTGCCCCAATATGTGAAACAAGTAGGTGCATAAAAGCTGGTTTTCTCCAAGACAAGACTAACGACACAGCATCCCTGGGGTCCCTTCTCATGGAGTCCAACTGAAACCACTGAAGTTGGATTGGAGACTAGAGCCTGGAGGCAGTTCAGATTAGACCTATGTTTGGAAGAAATGAGAGATCTATTTTGCCCAAAGCCTCACACTTTCCTTGGAGGGACGCCATGGCCGCCCACACACCCTTGTCTTTCCCAGTTCCTGTAAGGAAAAAGAAAGTTACAAGGAGATAGAAAGTAAAAAGAAAAAGGAGGAAAGAGAATTGAAAAAATGTGAGCAGGAAGAAAGGGGAAAGAAAGGAGAGAAGAAATACATAAAAGGTTTTCATTTAAAACTCTACTATCATAAACATTGTTACCAATTAGTTCTAGTTGGGTCCCTGCCAAGTGCCAGATGCTATGGTAGGTGTTCCTAAAATCTGCCACAGACCAAGTGAGACTTAGAAAGCTTGAAAAAGCAGTAGTTAGTTCCTGCAAAGGCCTTATCCTGAGAATCTGCACCACATATGCTACTAAGTCTCTGATTTGTCTTACAGCCATTTTATTCTGGATATTCAGAAGTGAAGGAGTCCGGGCTGAATAGTGAAGAGCAAAGGCATAATGAGAGAGTCAGAATAACTGATACAAAATTAAAAAAAAAAATAATTAAAAAAAATAAAATAGAAATTTTTAATCATATCAGTCTGTCCTCATTTGAGGACACACAGCACCCATAGACATGCTTAAATGCCAAGTAAAACACATCTTGTGCTTTGAGTCTGAACTCATGAACTCCCCCTGGGAGCCCTGCAGGGGCTGGTATATGCTTTTTATGGAGCTGGGGGGTGCATTTAAAACTAAATTCTGAGATTGTTTTCTAAGGAGAAAAATGAGCTGTGCTGGTGCTTTTTTTTTAGTGAATGAGGAACTCTTTCATCGAGTCAACCCCTTTCCCCAGTCTTCTCTGGCTCCCACTACCTCCAGGATCAAATCCAGACCCTTTGTCCTGAAATCCAAGGCCTTCCCTGGGCTGGCCCCAGACGGCCTTATCGACAGTGTTTTTCTACCACTCTCCACTGTGAGCTATCAACTGCAGTTAAGGGTTGGTCACTCACTCACTCCCCTGTCCCCACAAACATACACATTCTGCCCCTGAAAGGACAGAGAACAGCTCCTTCATCTTCCAATGCTTTTGCACCCATGGTTCCTTTCTTTTTTTTCTTTTTTAAAGATTTTATTTTATTTATTTGAGACACACAGAGAGAGAACATGAGCTGGGGGAGAGAGGCAGAGGAAGAGGGGGAGTGAGAAGCAGACTCCCCACTGAGCAGGGAGCCCGATGTGGGGCTCGATCCCAGGACCCTGAGATCATGACTTGAGCCGAAAGCAGATGCTTAGTGGACTAAGCCACCCAGGCGCCCCCCCATGGTTCCTTTCACCTAGAATGCCCTTGTGCCTCTCACCCTTCTCTAACTCCTAGGCAAACTTCAAGGCCCCATTGAAGGCTGATCTCCTGAGGAAGGATTCCCTGACTTCCCAAATCCACAGTGACCTTTCCCTTCTCTACCCTTCATGATATTCAATTTTGGTATACTGTGATGGCAACAGCGGATTGGCATTCAGGGATGCCCTGAGTCCCTGGGAAGGGGATCATTCTTTTTATCTTGCTATGCTTCTGGTTCTCTTGCATTCCTCTTCCGTCTCCTCCGTTCATGCCCATCAACACTGCCTTTTCTCAGTGCTCCTTATAAATTGCTATCCATCTATCATCTCTCCTCATGTGCTAGGAAGCTGGATTTCTAATCTGCCCCACTCCAGTGCAGAGAATGGCTTCTTCCCCTCTCTTCCCTAAGGACTCTGACCACTGGGAAGTACTTACTGCTGCGTTTATTTCATTCTTTGTTATGCTATAGCAATTCATGTACATTTCCTGTCTTCATTCAATTGTAAGCTCCTTGAGCATAGGGATTTTGGTCATCTTTGTTTCCCTCTTAGTGTCTACCACAGTGGATCATATATAGATCATACCCAATAAATGCTTAGGAAATACATTTTCACCATTACTACATTTCTCACTTGTGCTTTAAATACAGGCAAATATGCTGAATGAAGACTTAAAAAATACAACTGTTTCAGGAAAAATAAGAAACATCTGAAATATTTGGAGGTGGGGTGGGGTTCTTTTCTCCCCTATGTGTAGGCTTCATTCTCAGATGGGCTTTTCTCTCATGGTGAGATGGTTCACTTAAGAAAATCCAGGTATTATTTCCTTAAGAAGAAGGGTAGATATAGGACAAATGGGGGCAAATTTCTCCGAACTCAAAGACACCCAAGGATTAGAAGCCAAGTATATCAGGTCTCAGCAGAACTAGAATTGAGAATGACATCAATCTTTAATCTCTCAACCTTTCAGGGCTGCCTGGTATCTTATCACTGCCTCTTTTGATGCAAAAGGTATTCTCCTTTCTTAATGGGTTTTCTCCATCTCACAGGTCGGCTTGCAGAGGGCTTTGTCTTGCTGTGATGCTAAGTGCATTTCATAATCTCTCCATTTTTTCTCCCCCACTAGTTGGCAATAGCTACTCAGCTTTCTAATTCCAACATTCTGAGTGAAGAAGGTGATTACCCTTGCTCACTTTTCTTTACCAGGCCAGAAGTCCCTGGCAAGCCTCAGGATGGGCCACTTCTGAATCAGTTGCCCTTCCTGGTGGAGTCAGCCACAGCTGAGAAGTAGACGACTGGTGGGAGGTAACATAGAAAATATGGCTGCCTAAGCTCATCCCATTAATAGAGACGGTGGGCAGGTACAACCTCCTTTCATTGGACTCGTCTATAAAGGCAGACACTTGCATAATGGAGTAGAGAACACAACTGCTGTAGGGGTCAGACAAAGAATATAAATGAGTAAAACAGTCTGGTGTAAAATGATGGGAAATGGTAGCTCCAGCAATTGTTAACATATGGAAATTTTGTCAGATCTTTCCATTTTTAAAGAGAAGCTGTAAGTATAGATTTTAGTGTGAAGTCCCTGAGTTTTAAAACATTTGTGTAAACCAAAACCAAACTTAGCTGTGAGCCATATTAGGCCTGCAGACTGTCAGTTTATGGGTCCTGTTTCAAAAAACAATGTGCAGGAGCAGATCTGAAAGTAGGGTAAATGATATATGAGCAACTGGCCCATTATTGTAATTCATTTTCTTTCACTACAGTTATTTGCATATTAATCCCTCTTTAGATATCTACTGACTTATTAAACTAAGTTATTTGCTCTGGATTGTTTGGAGATTAACACTTGCACTTGCATCATTTCAGAACTCTTCCAACTTCTTGCTCAAGCTCACATGATACTATCTTCTAGTAGGAGAAAACAAGGCTCGGGGGGGGGGGGCGGATTTTAGCTTGAGGTTTTCATAAAAGGTCAGTTTGGGGAAATGATCCTTTGTTAATGACCTTCTCTTCAGATTTCTCAAAGACCATCCAGGCCCCTGGCTTGAAGATAAGTCCAAAACTAAGAACTAGCAGGGTAATCAGGAGAAAACAAACTTCATGCAAGGTTGGGTGCAGAAGCCAGAATGATGGGCATGTCTATATGGGTGGAGAGGTGGGGGATAGGTAAGATGGGGATAATGATCCCTACCACATGGAGATGTTATGAAGACTCATGAACTAACCTACGTAAAGTATCTGCTTCATAGCAAGTGCTCACCCAGTGATGGCAATTTGCTTGTCACAATGCCTGGCACAATAATGAGGGCTTGAAATGCTGCTTTTACTGCTGGTCTTGGAGGAGATGGTCTAGATAAAATTATTATTATTAATTTTAAGAAGCTTACAATCTAGGAGAAGGTGACAAGGCAAACACATAAGAAGTTTAAAGAAGATGAAAAATTGGGGTGCCTGGGTGGCTTAGGCAGTTGGACGTCTGCCTTTGGCTCAGGTCATGATCTCAGGGACCTGGGATTGAGCCCCACATTGGGCTCTCTGCTCAGTGGTAAGTCTGCTACTCCCTCTCCTTCTCCCTCTGTGATCTCTCTCACCCTCTCTCTCAAATAAATAAATAAAATCTTTAAAAAGATTTTTAAAAAAGAAGATGAAAAATTGTTCTTACAAAAGGATGCTTCTCCGAGATGGAGGTCCTATAAGAATTAGATTCTAAGAAGTTAAGCACTAAATGTATTTCAGAACAGATCAACTAACGTATCACTTGGCTTATGCCAGGCATAGATATAACATTATCTTTTCCATACACCCAACTACGAAGGAGACAGGTACCATTTGAATTACCCCCATTTTATAAATGAAACAGTTAAACCCCATGAGGTTAAGTAACTTCCCCAAAGTCACCTGAATATTAATTGGTGGAGCCAAGATTTGCCCCTCTGACTCCAGAGTACATACTCTTAACATTGGTAACACTAAATGATTTTCTTCAAGTGACTCAAGATTCTTTAAAAGTGAGAGGATCCACTATGGCTGGGGTGAGTTAAGGGACTTCAAAGAGGAGACTATGATTTATCCAAAACTGTTCAGATTGGGTAGAACTGGACAGAGTGGTACTTGGGAAATAACACATACTCATAATATTAGCAACACCTCGGATACATGATTGTATCTTAGTTTACATAGTGTGTTCACAAACACTCTTCAGATCTACTAGGATGGACCATAAATGCCCCTGCCTTGGTGATCATAATGTCTATAGCTTCTAATTTAGTCCTGCAACTGCCATATGAGCTTGGTATGATCTCCATTCTGCAGGTAAAAAAAAAAAAAAAAAGACACTGAGTGGCTTGTATAAGACAACAACAGTGGTAGGTGGTAATATGCATCTTCAGGATCTAAGTCTCAAGCAACTTTACTATTTGCTCCTTTAGGAAGATATGGAGACTAGAGTGACCAACTGTTATAGTTTGCATGCAATGGAAGAGTTTCCTAAGATGTAGGACCTGCAGCAAAGTCCCCAGTAAGCCAGGACAAACTGGCCACCCTAATAGAGACTTAATAATAAAATCTATGATTACAGTAAGATGCCTCCTCTGATTGAAGCAAGGGTTTGTGGTGCTAAGTGGGGAATGCTGTTCTCTCCAATCACAGATCCAGTATCCCTTACTGTGCCCTCAGCCTGCTCCCTGCTATTTCCAGTGATATGATGGCTATAGGGACAGGCCTGTCTTCTCTGAGTGCTGGCTGCATTCCAAATTTTTCTCTCTGCTCCTTCTTCTCTCAGAATCTGCTGCAGTGTGCACTGAGAGCAGGCCAGCATTTTTCAACCTTTAGTGTACAGACAAATCACCTGGGGGTCTTGTTAAAAGGCACATTCTGATTCAGTAGGACTAGGGTGAAGTCCAAGACTGCATTTTCCATATACTTTCTCATGGGAATCTTGCTGGCTCATGGCCACACTTTGTAGAGGGAGGAACATCCATTGTGAAAATGGGAACAGGAATCCTCACTCTTACACAGCATTTAAATTGGGTGAATCCAAGTAAACAGTTTATTTCACTCTCCTCTGAGACCTTCCCCTGGTGTCTTATAATTACAAGTTTCATCTCACATAAATCTGGATTCAAATCTACCGCTCACTGATTAGGCTACCTTAGACAAGTTGTTTAATTTATCTCAGCTATTGGTCTCTCACCTGTCAAGTCAGGCTGTTATTCTTCTCAGTCTTATTGTGAAGAATAAAGATAATGTCTATGAAGTACATACTACATTCCCAAATAAACATAAATTGTCTTTATTCTTCACAAAAAGACTATAGTTAGTGCTATTGTTAAAAGTTTCCCTGGGTCAGAAGGATGAAATAAGTTTGTAAAGTCCGCAAGGTCATGAGTTGGGAAGGCTGAAAGCATTACCCATTTCTTAGAGATAATTGCCTCAACGCTCTGATGACCCAAAGAAATAAATCTCAAAATGGCAGCGTTCCTGGTTTTCTTCATCCATTTATTCAATAAGCATTTTCTAAGCCATGCAACATGCAAACACAGTAATAATAAACAGAACAAGTAAGATTCTTGCTTTTGCAGAGCTTACTTTCTTAGCAGGGCTTTAACAATTTCAGGTGGGGAGAGACTCTGGGAGAGGAAAAGAGCCTTCAAATCATATTACAAAGGCTTCTTGATACTTAGAAAGGAATCCTACTTCTAATATGGGGGGGTGCTCTTGCATAAAAAGGCATCACCCTGGCGTGCCTGGGTGGCTCAGTCGTTAAGCGTCTGCCTTCGGCTCAGGTCATGATCCCAGGGTCCTGGGATCGAGCCCCGCATCGGGCTCCCTGCTCCTCAGGAAGCCTGCTTCTCCCTCTCCCACTCCCCCTGCTTGTGTTCCCTCTCTCACTGTGTCTCTCTCTGTCAAATAAATAAATAAAATCTATTAAAAAAAAAAAGGCATCACCCTCACACTGCCTTGTGGTCTGACTACTGAATACTCCAGTAGAGAACTCAACAGGCAGACTTTTACTTTCATAATAGACCATAATAAATATGAGGTGAATATGACATCTTAACAATGTTGAAAAGGGGCCACTACTAGGGAATATTTCTTAGGAGCAAATTCTTTTCCCAGCCCTTACTTTACAATACACATATATGGGCATGGCAGCTCTGTTGGATACATTTCCATGTGGGAAATGGCAAGCAAAGCTACCTTATGTGCCATGTGGGGTGAGTAAGTGGTGGCACAGGCAGGGGACAGTGGTGGGAACTTCTGAGCAGGGAGGTCAAGTTGTTTTGGTTTCTCTGCCTCCCCCAGGAGCCGCCCCTACCAGGAGTTTTGGGCTTAAAAATATGACTACCATGATGTCTTTAGGGACGAGAATTGCATGATCAGATTCATGCATCTCTGGTAGCAACATAAGCAACAACCAGAAGACTCATCACAGCAAACAGGGAGATCCATTTCAAGTTCTATGACTGACTGAAGTTTGGCACTCCCTGACAAATACATTCCAGCTGGTTTCAATCCACACGAGACACTAGTGTGTGTGTGCACACATGTTTATACATCTACATGTTAAAGAAAATGCACTCAGTAAGCAGGAGAGCTCCATTTCATTTTCCTTTTGCTGAAGAGCTATCTCCCAGGGAGAAAAATCCATTACATGTCAGAGAAGATTGTAACTCCAGGCAGTCCAAGGAAATGAGGTAGGTAGCTGGCTTTTGCAGGAGGGAATTTAGAAGATTATCAGAACACCTAATTGGAAGAGATTTTGCTAAGCGATTCCTGCCAATTTTCCTATAGATAATGGTTAAGCTGTGAGACCCTGCTCTAGACCATGAGGGAAGCATGCAGCCACAGCCTCCTCTCGGCATGACGCACCCTGCAAGTTAGTGGAATCTAAGTAAACAACTGATTTCACTAATCTTGGAGGCCTCCCCCTGGTGCCTAATAAGTACAGGCTTCCTCTCAGCATTTGCCTCTTCTCCAGGCTCCCTTATGAAATGTGAGGCTAGCTGTAGAGTTGGAAGGACAAAGGAACTGAGTAAGTATAATTTATTATCCAGGATTGTTTTCAGCCTTTTTCCAATTATACACATTTTTCCTTTTGGCTCACAGACCTGGGTTTATGAGGCTGTTCTTCTGATCACTAATGGGCTGAAAAAATGGGCCCCAACTATTCCTTGAAGTATGTGTTATGGACTTTAGTAATTTGCCATGGCATTAGTTCTGTTGAATACGGTTAATTAAATGAGAAAATGAATACTGATTCCTGCTTCTCCCCCACTGTCTGCCCTCATGCCCTCTGTGTACACCAAGCCTTAACATGAGACCATTTCATTTAAAGACCAGAAAGCTGTCAGATCAACAGAGATGGAAGCCCAGACTGGGTTGGAGTACTCTCCTAGGGATTTATTTATTTGTTCTTACCTGCTGGGGAGAAAATGACTGCCTTAGGGAAGACAGAAGGCCTCCACTTTAAAGTTGTGGGGCAAAAAGCCATGGGCCGGGGGACAAGGACCCTAGCTTCTGGCCTAGGTTGTATGCTTATTTGATGTGCAGCTTTGAGCAGGTCACTTTTCTTTCTGTATTTCAGGTTCTTGATTTGTAAAGGGAGAGGAGTAATGATACGTTCCTCTTGGCTTTTGGATTTGTTGTGGATCAGAGGCTCATCTCTTTAGCTACCCACTTGCTTATGGGCTTTCTTTGGGATTCAGGGTTTGCACTTTGTTCTTTCCATGCCACCCCTTGATGATCTCACCTCTTCTCATAGTTTTAGATCTGCCATCTATGCAGGTGACCATAAAATCTATATCAATAGCTTTGACTTCTCCCCCAAGTTCCAGTCTTACAGAGCCAAAATGTTAATTGGATACTTTCTGGTTGAATGTTTTGTTTTATCATATTTACTCTTATTTTATCAAAACTCACACAGGCCACACGTCAATCTCTATATGAGAACCATACATGTGGCATAACAGAATATAGGCTTTGAGTTCTAATCTAGTACTTCTAACTTTGTCACTTGGATGAGCCACTTATGCACACCAAGCTTGGAATGGTGATGTTCAGGCTACTGTATATGGAAAAGCCTTGGCAGATTAACTGTTTCATAAACATTCAAGAAATAATATCATTCATTCTATTCTTGAGCTCTTTTGGAATTTCTGTAACTCTCCCAGTATCCTTTATGTCTATTACACAAACTTTTCTTTTTTTTAAAAAAAAGATTTTATTTATTTATTTGACAGAGAGAGAGAGAGCACAAGCAGGGGGAATGGTAGGCTGAGGGAGAGGGAGAAGCAGGCTCCCCACAGTGCAAGTAGCCTGATGCAGGGCTTGATCCCAGGACCCTGGGATCATGACCTGAGCTGAAGGCAGATGCTTAACCAACTGAGCCACCCAGGTGCCCCATATTACACAAACTTTTCAAATACAGAACAAAGAAGTATCAAGTAAACTTGATCATGCAGGAACATTCTGGACATTGAGCCTTGTTTGCCCATTGAGTTCCACCACTATTTTGGAGATAAGATCATCTGGTGACAAGAAAAACTTTAAATTACCCTAAATCTATATGTAAGAATGCAGTAAAATCTTCTTAAGCACAGAAGAACCCTGAAAATGTTATGATAAAATGCTAGTATTAGCATTCAAAAAAGTAATCACTCACATAAAAATAGATAGCCACGTATAAAATAAATAAGTCCTGGGGATGTCATGTGCAGTATGGTGACCATAGTTAATAAACTGCTCTGCATATTTGAAAGTTACTAAGAGAGTAGAAGTTCTCATCACAAGAAAAAAAAAACCTTTAACTATGGATGATGACGGGTGTTAACTAGATTTATCTTGTGATCATTTTGCAATATATACAAATATTGAATCATTACATTGTACGATAGAAGCTAATATAATGTTATATGTCCATTATACTTCAATGAAAGAATATATATATATATATATATTCTTTGTGTGTATATGTGTATATATACACACACACATAGAGCAACTGAAAACACCATGTGCAAATTGTGGACAACAGTGCAGTGGAGAAGCTTCCTTCTTCTCATCAGATTTGGGTAATTTTCTCATTGATTTTAAGGTGCTTTGGCACTGGTGGTTTAAAAGCAGTTTATCAAGGCACAGTTTATAACCAGCTTTTCTTTCAAAGCTTCCTCAGACCTTTTAAAGTAATGGTCTCTCCTCAGAGGTACATTTATACCTTTAGCCACAAGATATAATGAAAACAAACAACAGCAACAACAACCTAAAGACCCCCAAGGAGGGAGATCAGGCAAATCAAAACACAGAGACAAGTGGAATTGGTCTGGAAGGCCAACAGTTGCTCAAGTGTGGTGAGTAACATTTCTAATTCTCACCTACGCTCCCTGTCCAGGCGTCAGTCTGTGTGTTGTGGTTTTAGAGCACCTGTATTTGCAGAAACTCAGGGCTTCAACAGTGACCATGAAGTGAGGGTGGTTCTGCTCTCTATTGTGTATGCAGTGTCTTAATAGAAATATAAATACTGAGCTTAGTGAACTAATGAGGGATGATGGTATCATAATCTCTGAAATATCTCTATGGGAGATAGTACAAGATGTAAATTACTCCTTTATATACAGCTAAGAAACCTATGAAAGACCAGGTGTATATTTTTTACTCACAACAGAAATGAACATGATGCAGCCTCCTTCAGTGGTGCCTTATCACTGGGATCCACCTGGGGGCAGGGGAGTCATAATTTCCCTATGAGGAAGAATCCATGGAGTGCACATGCACAAACATACATACACAAACATTTGTACACTATATCTCTAACTTAGATATGATGGCTTAAAGGAAGAATTGATTGAATAAAACAGATCCTCACCCTGTGCTAAATATCCTGCTTCTCTTTTACTACTGGAAGGTTCTAACTTTAGAAGATCTTCTGAGCTACAGTGAGCATGGGAACAATTTGTCATACTGTAAATAGGCTAGGACCTCTACCTCAAGGGAGAAAGACTGGCATTTACTGAATCTTCCATAGAGATTCTCTAACAACTAGCCTAATGTTGCTAATTTCTCTTTCTGTACTAACAACAACAAAATGCATCTATGGAAATTTGTACTAGAATTTCCTGTTTCTCTGTCTTTCACATGGGTCCAATTGCCAGTACTTTCTTATTATATTCTGGGAAGAAATATTCAAAAAGTGGCTAGATACTGTACAAGTGATTCAAACATTACAAGAGTGATTGACTTTGATAAACTTGAAGGTCCTTGTCCATCCTAAGATGCCGTAATTCTATGATTTCTTCTTTCATTCAGCTGTGATGACAGCAATCACACTTCCACATTCTAGAATGTCATTCCTTTAGTACCATGATGAGGGGGAGATTTGTGTGTGTGTGTGTGTGTGTGTGTGTGTGTGCGTGTGCACGTGCACAAATCATTCAGGAGAAAAATAGCTAATTTTTACATTAATAACTGATCAATAAAAAAAGAAAATAACTGATTGATAAACTAATTTCAAATGTAATGAAGGGGGGGAAATCGGAGGGGGAGACGAACCATGAGAGACTATGGACTCTGAGAAACAAACTGAGGGTTCTAGAGGGGAGGTGGGTGGGGGGATAGGTTAGCCCGCTGATGGGTATTAAAGAGGGCACGTATTGCATGGAGCACTGGGTGTTATACGCAAACAATGAATCATGGAACACTACATAAAAAAATTAATTAATTAATTAATTAATTAATTTAAAAAAACGAATTTCTATTGGAATTAACACATTCAACTCCATACGACATTGTGTTAAGCTAACCCTGTCAACACCACCCAAAACCCATGTGTCTACTACAAGATGAACAGAATCCTTTTGTAATTAGGAAAATGAAAACTAGATAAAAGAGTCAAAGGTTATATGAGGACCCAGGTCTTTCTGGTAATTGTGTTCCACAATTTTCTCAATAAACTCTCATTTTTTCATGTACTACCCCTGATCTGTTGACAAAGATCATTTAGGGCCAAAATTCCAAATTGCATGGGATGGTTGTCATGATGGCATGTGGTAGACCAGGACCAGTTAGGTATTAACTGTATTTCAAGGGAAAGAAGTAGTCTTGA
Organism: Phoca vitulina; assembly: GCF_004348235.1. Classification (NCBI taxonomy): domain Eukaryota; kingdom Metazoa; phylum Chordata; class Mammalia; order Carnivora; family Phocidae; genus Phoca; species Phoca vitulina. The sequence continues at coordinate 16,185,473 of NW_022589722.1, read as the reverse complement.
GTATATTTCAGTGTTATTTATATTTTGTCCACAAGATGGTAGCGTACACTTTCCATTTAATGTAAAGCTGGCCTGTGATCTCAATTTCCCGTAAAGTAGAGAATGGTTTGTGTTGAACTGAGGTCAGCCATTCTGGATATCATTTAGTATTTTTTTTTATTGTGATGAATTGTTGATTTGGAATATATTTAGTTCTGCTATAACAAGGTGGGGATTCATCTGAAATAAAGAAAACCCAGAAATGCATTGCATTCCAGCTTCTTAAAGGGAATTTGAGAAGTGGGAATACTTTGGACATCTAAAAACCACACACTAAGGATCAGATACTGACATTTTTCAAAAACACTACTTTAGTACATCATGCAGAAGACATTCAGGTTGTCAAGTTCAATTAATCTTGGGTGAAATTCTGCACAGTAACAAAGTTCCTTCCATGAAACTAGTTCAAGAGGGCTATAGGTAGTTTTCCCCTCAAATCCAGGGGGGAAAGTTAGACCTTAGATGTTATGAAATTTTCATAAGCTAAATAAGAGGGCAGCATCAGCAAATTGGCGTGTTCTTCTGCTGTGTGCTTCCTTCTCTCATCTGGCCCCCATGCCAGAAGGGACGAGACACAGATGGGAAAAACATCTGGCCCCCCTCTGCCTCCATTGATCAGAGGCCTTCTTTGAGGTTCAGGTCTCAGGCTCACATCATCTTTTTATTTGAACTCTTTTTAAAATGAGGAGCTCAAGTGGGATTTCCTTTCATCTTATTATATTATTTTCAAATTAAATTAGGTCTAACGCTCTGTATCAGAACCACAAAAGCAAAGCTCCAGGATATCTCAGTGACTTCCCATTCTGTTGTCCAGAACAGCTGAGCTCCCCATCTAAGGAGAGAGGGAGATGAGCCAGGAGCAGAAGTTGAGACAAGATAGCAGCAGAGGTGCAGGAGAGGAACGCCTGCTGTTGCAAATGTATGGTTGCTTTTCCAAAGGGCAACAGAACTAAGTCAAGATTCCTTGGCCCTCCACAGTCTGGCCCCATCTTAGTTATCCATCTTATACCCCCTACCCTCCAACAGGCATCCTCTGATCTAACCCAGAGGCATCACCTCACTGCGTCTTTGATTCTCACTGCCTTCATTCTTACATCTTGTCTTTCATAGTCTTTTTGGCTCCAGTAACTCTGACCTGAATCAGAAACCCCATGTCTCTAGCTTGCACAGGAGGAGGGTTCATACATCAAACTTTCTCTAAGAAGCAAAGCAAAGGGTGAAAGTGGTTTTCTTTTTTTTTTTTCCAGGAGATAAAAAAGTATAGAGTGATGATGAAGAAGAGAGAGCAAAGAGTAGGGCAATAGAAATAGGCAACTTTCAAGACTATGACTGTGATTGAGTAACTTCTGCTCTCCATAAAAACTGGATATCTTCTCTTCTAGATTAATACCTTTTGTCATTACATCTGCTTAATTATATGGCAAATTCAATGTAACCCAATGAAGTTCTCTGCTCCAATTACTCTTGTTAGGGTTTTTTTAAATATAAATAATATCTTAAATTATATACGATGGACTAAATATCAGTAAGAGGAGTTCACTTCAACAGTGCCCCACTCAGAAACCTCTGGAAGCCCAAGCCAACTCCTGTGGAGGATTGTGAAGGATCTATTTAATCCAAGGTGGAGCTGGGATGCTACAGAAATGTGTAAGAGGATGGAAAAACCATGGAGATAGAGAGGGAGAAAGACCAGAGGAAGAAGGGTTCCCATTGACCATCAATGACTCAACGAATGGACTGGAAGAAAACAATGGTGTTGCCCCATTCCCTGATTTCTCTACATCTGCATTTTTGTGTTTGAGTAATAGTAGGATTGTTTTCCTTCTAGAAATGCTTTGGTCTACTTGTCTTTCTAGATAGTATAAAGCAAAACAAGTTATAGAAACACAGTTCCTTAGGGTGGAATTAAGTATTTTGAAGAGCTCTTTAGTATTTTGAAGCACTTTTCATCCTTCATGCTTACTTTATCATCTATCTATCTATCTATCATCTATCTATCTATCTATCTATCTATCTATCTATCTATCTATCTATCTTTCTAACTATCTACCTATCTAATCTCTCTGGATTTACTACACTTATTGTCATATAACCTCCTCTTCATTTGAATGAAGCTGTCTGGAGATGTAGTGAATGATCTCAAAGACATTGTCATCTCTTTGCCCAGAGAGAAGGAAAAACATAGGTTGGACCACACGTATTGAAGAGGAACATTAGCCCTGTGTGGTTGAGGAGGCCATGATTTCTGACTCTGAGAATCTGAGATTCCAGCTGACTAAATGAACTTCCAGTCACCCAAACTGGAAAAAGCAGGAGGAAAAAGCAGACAAGTAACATTACTGAGAGCTGTTGTTCAAGCCTTCTCAAACTGTGGCCTTTTTCCCACTGGAAAGGGAGTCTTGGTTTTATGCTCAAAAGGACAACATGTGCTTGGCCTCACAGTCACCTATGAAGGCAAGTATCAGTTGACCTAAGTTCACACAGAGATTTATGTGTGGGAAAGTGCTGTGGGTACTGTATGAAGCCCACACTTAAGATTTGCAGATGTTCAACATGTAGTATCATGTGTGTGGTGGAAATTAAGAAAATGTTCCACTCCTAACTCAGAGTCTAAGTGGAGTCACCCAGCAGGAGGCACGGCCCAAAGAGAGCCCAAGGACATGGGAGGTGGGCCAGTGCCTGGAGAGAATCACTTGTGTAAGGGAATGACAGCACAATTAATAAGGCTCTTTGTGCTACATAGAAGGTGGAGCAGATTCTAAATCTTATTACTATTATTATTAGATGCCTTAATTTCCTCTCACTCCAAATTTTGTCTTTTTCAATAAAATATAATTTTTCTTCCATAGTACTTAAGATGAGGCAAGCAAATACGCAAACAACAAGTTCCCATCTGCCTATACTCCCTTCCCTTCCCCTCAGGCACTGTACTAAGCTGGGAAAGGGAAGCAACAGGGAAAATCTCAGATGGACTTAAGAAGCTGTTTGCATTCACTCAGAAACAGAGGACTGGGTTAAAGTGCCAAGAAGAATGAATGAACAAGAATGTGCTTCCTTCCATGATCCCCATCCTTTAAATCCAAGCTTCAGTCCAAATCAGTGTTTACTAAGCACCAATTCTATGTCCTGACTGCTGTGAACTTTGTGTTTGTGCCCCTCTAAAATTCATATGTTGATACCCCAATCTTCAATGTGATGGTATTTGGATATGGGGCCTTTGGGAGATAATCAGGTTTAGAGAAAGTCATGAGGGTGGAGCCCCCATGATAGGATTAGTGCCCCTATAAGAGGAAGAGACCAGAGTGCTCTCTCTCTCTTTCTGCCAAGTGAGGGTACAGCAAAAATGTGGCTTGTCTGATAACCAGGCAGAAGGCTCTCAACAGCCACCAAATCTACCAGTGTCTTGATCTTGGACTTCCCAGCTTCTACTACTATGAGAAATAAGTGTTTGTTATTTAAGCCACCCAGTCTACAGTATTTTTGTTACAGCAGCCTGATCAGATTCAAACAGGGATTGTACTAAAAAGCAATAATCAAAAGATAAATTCATTTATTTATTCTTTCTACAAATATTCATTGACTGCCTACTGTATGCTAGGCACTATGATGGACATTGGGAATACAATGTGGAAACAAATAGATGTAGGATCTATGCTTTTCATGAATCTTTCCATCTGGTAGGCAATAGAGATGCCATATCAAAAGTAATTTTAGCATTTTAAGAAAACATATCATTATACCATTCTCTTTCAGAGAGGTGGAGGTCACAATGCCAGCTTTATGACTGATAAAACTGTTTGGAACATGTGGTTTACTTAGTCATGTAGATTTCTAATATTCCCTTGAGCTGAATTTTCTCTATAAAACTGCAGGATTACTTCACAGTAGTTTAATCATCTGACTGAGAGTCCCTGCAGGAAGAGAGAGCCAAAAATCATTTAGGTTCTGCCAGTAGCATCCACTGCAAGCAATCTATGACCACCTTCACCTTTTCCTATCTGCCCAGTAGCTAACCCAGGGTGGCCCTGCCAGTTGGCTGATCTCCTCCACTGAAGGAGAGAGCCACACTCCCAGCTAAGCCCAGTGGTTAAGAGTACAAGAAGCTGGGAGGGGATAAGAGACCAGGGTTATCACTCTAATGGAGATCCCTCCACATAAAACCAGAAAAGTGAGGGTTAAACATATTCCTTATAATTATGATGAGTTCTCAGACAGGGAAGCTCAGGGCATTATGGGAAAGCACAACATGGGGACCTAACTTATTCCAGAGATGGACTGTGTGATTAAGGCAAGGTTCCTATTCTCAGGTAATTTGTAGGTTCATTAACAGGGAGAGAGAATAATCATAAAATAATGAGGATAAATTCTGTACTAGCACCATAAGTTAGGTACAAAGGAGCACTGAGGGGGAAACAATTGATGTTTGCTCACCATTGTTTACTGTTCTTTTAAGTACACCTCTTACCCCTCTTCTCTCTAGTATTAAGAGATAATGTCATGCATTATTTCAATGTGAGAATAGATCAATTATAAACTAAAGATTTCAGTTATATTAGGGACAAATTTCAAGTCTGAGTGTTTGGGGATTTTTTGTTTGTTTTGTATTTTGCTATTAGATCTGTTGATTGTCTAAGAAGCTTTATGATACCATGTAAACAAAATCCTAAGTCCACCACAAAGTGCAAATACATCTGAAAATACTTTCAAAAATCTGTTTTTATTATAAAATTGGTGAATATTGGTTAAGTATTTTAGAAAATCCAGAAATTCCACTATTCAAGCTCATCCGTGGTTACCACTTTGATGTACTACTTCCTTTGCTTTTATTAAGTTTTTTCTTCTACTGAGTATTTATTTTCTTCTCTTAATGGTTTAGTTTTGTATGTATATCCAACTCTCAATTAACTGCAGTGGATCAGCTAATTTGTGGATTAACTATCATTCAATCTAAGACAATTTGTGAGAAAATATTAAGACCATAACAAATCAGCAAAAAAGCTTTATTCAACAAATATCTAATGAATGCTTATTCTATGCCAAGCATGTAACTACAGATCAATCAGCTGGCACACATGGAAGTGACTGTAACACAGAAAGCCCCATCTCCTCCTTCACCTACCAGAAAAGGAGCCAGTCCCCAGCAGAGGGCCCTCTGTTCCTACACCCCTGCCCAACATGGGTTGGTGGCCCAACAAAGAAAACACGTAAGAGGCTCTGAATTTTATAACCTCAAAGCTAGAAATGGAGGGATTATGTAAAAAAGAAGAGAGAGAAAACATACCTCAAACCCACTCCAATATTTGAAAAAAGGCAAAGCAGGCAAATCTCATTATTTCATTAGTTAACCTCTTGATCATTTTCCCCCAAGTAACTAATAGGACATGATTCTTAATTTATTTCATAATTTTTAGCATTTTTAGCATGTAGAATGGTAACCAGATTCCTAAATACAGAATGGAATTTTAATCAAATAAATTTACATTCAGTCCATTTCCTATATTCTGTGGCTATTATAGTTTCAACCATGATTTGGGTGTTCTCTATCAGCTTTCCTAGAGCCCCACAGATAACTTTTACTGAAAGCTCGCTATAGTTCCACTTGTTGAAACAGACTTTCTTTTCTTAAAATAACTTATTATTAATGTAACCATTTAAGATGCTAAGATCTCTTCTTTTAAGATTTATTTTATGTATTTATTTTAGAGAAGGGGAGGGACAGAGAGAGAATCTCAAGCAGACTCTACACTGAGTGAGGAGCCCAACTCAGGGCTCCATCTGCCAACCTTGAGATCATGACTTGAACCAAAACCAAGAGTTGAATGCTAAACCAACTGGGCCGCCCAAGAACCCCACCAAGATCTCTTCCTAAATAATTTTTTAAATAATGCTAACATTATTTCTGGTTCCAAGGTCTTAATATTTTCTCACAAATTGTCTTAGATTGAATGATAGTTAATCCACAAGGTATTTATCTGGGGTAAATATCCAGGTATTTCTGGTTCCAAGGTAATAAGGCTCATTAAAGGTAATTTTGGAAAATACAGATATAGTGATGTATCTAGTGAAGTGGAAGTTAATTTTATTAAATCTTTTCTTTTCTCAAATGAAATGTTGATATTTGGAGACTGAAGATTAATGCAGAGGGAAGAAAATTTGTATAAGTATGCCAAGGACCTTAGTGTAAAGACAAGATCAAGACCTCAACCCTTTCTCCAAGAATTTACGGTAATTTATCAGATGGCCCTGGGAGGCCCCAAACTAGCCCCAGAGGCAGAGAAGTGGTCTAGGAAAATGGGGATTCCAGATTAAGGAGACTGTGGGTGCTGACATCTCATCAACCAATAAGGTTTTTGCATTCTGGATGACCATTATGATCACATTGTGAAATTTTCCCCCTCTTTCCCCACAAAAATCTCTGAACTTTAACCTGATTTATATTAATTCTATACATTGATTTCTTTTTTTTCTTTTTCTTTTATTTTGGGTTTAAAGGTTTTTTATTTTATTTTATTATGTTATGTTAATCACCATACATACATCATTAGTTTTTGATGTAGTGTTCCATGATTCATTGTTTGCATATAACACCCAGTGCTCCATGCAGAACGTGCCCTCTTTAATACCCATCAACAGGCTAATCCATCCCCCCACCCCCCTCCCCTCTAGAACCCTCAGTTTGTTTCTCAGACTCCATAGTGTCTCATAGTTCGTCTCCCCCTCCGATTCCCCCCCTTCATTTTTCCCTTCCTACTATCTTCTTTTTTTTTTTTTTTTTTAACATATAATGCATTATTTGTTTCAGAGGTACAGGTCTGTGATTCATCAGTCTTACACAATTTACAGCACTCACCATAGCACATACCTTACCCAATGTCTATCACCCAGCCACCCCATGCCTCCCACCCCCCACCACTCCATCAACCCTCAGTTTGTTTCCTGAGATTAAGAATTCCTCATATCATAATTGTCTTTCTCTGATTGACTTATGTTGCTTAGCATAATACCCTCTAGTTCCATCCATGTTGTTGCAAATGGCAAGATTTCGTGTTTTGTTTTGTTTTTTTTGGTGGCTACATAATATTCCATTGTATGTATATACCACATCTTTATCTATTCATCTGTTGATGGACATCTTGGCTCTTTCCATAGTTTGGCTATTGTGGACATTGCTGCTATAAACATTGGAGTGCATGTACCCCTTTGGATCACTACATTTGTATCTTTGGGGTAAATATCCAGTAGTGCAATTGCTGGGTTGTAGGGTAGCTCTAGTTTCAACTTTTTGAGGACCCTCCATACTGTTTTCCAGAGTGGCTGCACCAGCTTGCATTCCCACCAACAGTGTAGGAGGGTTCCCCTTTCTCTGCATCCCTGCCAACATCTGTCGTTTCCTGACTTGTTAATTTTAGCCATTCTGACTGGTGTGAGGTGGTATTTCATTGAGGTTTTGATTTGGAGTTCCCTGATGCCGAGTGATATGGAACACTTTTTCATGTGTCTGTGGCCATTTGGATGTCTTCCTTGGAAAAATGTTCATGTCTACTGCCCATTTCTTGATTCGATTATTTGTTCTTTGGGTGTTGAGTTTGATAAGTTCTTTATAGATTTTGGATACTAGCCCTTTATCTGATATGTCATTTGCAAATATCTTCTCCCATTCTGTCGGTTGTCTTTTGGTTTTGTTGACTGTTTCCTTTGCTTTGCAAAAGCTTTTTATCTTGATGAAGTCCCAGTAGTTCATTTTTGCCCTTGCTTCCCTTGCCTTTGACGATGTTTCTAGGAAGAAGTTGCTGTGGCTGAGGTCAAAGAAGTTGCTGTCTGTGTTCTCCTTTAGGATTTTGACAGACTTCTGTCTCACATTTAGGTCTTTCATCCATTTTGAGTCTATTTTTGTGTGTGGTGTAAGGAAATGGTCCAGTTTCATTCTTCTGCATGTGGCTGTCCAATTTTCCCAACACCATTTGTTGAAGAGACTGTCTTTTTTCCATTGGACATTCTTTCCTGCTTTGTCGAAGATTAGTTGACCATAGAGTTGAGGGTCCATTTCTGGGCTCTCTCTTCTATTCCATTGATCTATGTGTCTGTTTTTGTGCCAGTACCATACTGTCTTGATGATGACAGCTTTGTATTAGAGCTTGAAGTCTGGAATTGTGATGCCGCCAGCTTTGCTTTTCTTTTTCAACATTCCTCTGGCTATTCGGGGTCTTTTCTGTTTCCATACAAATTTTAGGATTATTTGTTCCATTTCGTTGAAAAAAGTTGATGGTATTTTAATAGGGATTGCATTAAATGTGTAGATTGCTCTAGGTAGAATTGACATCTTCACAATATTTGTTCTTCCAATCCATGAGCATGGAATCTTTTTCCATTTCTTTATGTCTTCCTTAATTTCTTTCATGAGTATTTTATAGTTTTCTGAGTACAGACTAAAGCAGCACTTTTTCACCCAAAATTTACTCTATGACCTCTCCCCTTCCAGAACATAAGCTCTCAATTTATTCAAATCTTCTTCCATACCCCAAGGATGTTTGTAGTTCTCTTTGTGTAAATTCCTTTTTAGTTATTGACTTTTACATAGATATATAAATATATATATGTACATGGATATATGGATATTATACCTACATATATGTATTTATATATTCATATATTTTATATATAACAACTGATGTATTTTTCATTATATTTTCAGATTATTTCATATTGAAAGGAATTTTGACTATGTTGTGTATATACCTCTTAAACCAACAATTGCTTTTCAATTGATTTTTCGTGATTTGTAGGTAAAGTATCAAGTCATCTATAAATAACAATAATATTGTTTCTTCCTTTCCAATGCCTTTGACTTTTGCTTCAGTTCTGTGTCTTACTCATTGCCTTGACCAGAACTCTTAATGTAGGATAATAGTGGTGATAGCAACATGCTTTTGATTTTAGTTTTAGTGATATATTCAAATATTTTAACTGCTGTCTTTGGTTTAAGATAGCTATTCTTTACCATGTTAAGAAAATAGTCTTTCAGTATTAGATTTTTAGATTTTAATAGGAATACATATTGTAATTTATTAAATACATTTTCAGCAGTTATTTACAGATCTGAAATTTTCTTTTTTGATCTCATATGTTAAAGGAACTCATAATTGTGAATTATACTTGCATATTTTATATAAATACTACTTGATCAAAGTGAAATTATAAAGTAGAACTAAATTGACTAATGCTTTATCTTTGTATAAAGTTATTATTTTTAGATTTATAATTTATGGATTAGAAATTACAATTAATTAATTTAATTATGATTAAATTTGTAATTGATTATGTTAGTTGTTATATAATAATACTTTTATATATATTTGCTTCATATTTGTGAGTTGTTTTACAGTTTTTACTGCATTGACATCAGTTAATGAGTTGATTACACAATTATTTTAACAACTATTTTAAATACAATTAAAATAAATGCAATGTCAAATTGGATACCTCAATTGGTTATTTTTATTAATTTTGGGCATCAAGCTTATGAAACTTTACAGATCAATTAGGAAACCTTTCACTTTTTCATATGCACAGAACTTTGTTAATAGTATAGGCATTATCTTTTCTTTAAAAGTTTGAAGGAAATTACCAATAAAATTATTTGGCCTTTTAGCCTTTTGTGGCAATTCTTTGATAACTTTTCAAAGCCTTCATAGATATTAATCTTTTGATGCTTTCTCTACCATCTTGAATTAATTGTATTAATTGATGTTTTTATAAAAAATGTTTATATTTCATTGAGGTATCTAGTCAGACATTGCATTTATTTTAATTGTATTTAAAATAGTTATGTAAAATACTACCTTGGTCAACTCCCTGTTTAAGTGATATTAATGCTTATCTCTAGAGTTTATATTATATTTAACTCATGATTATGTTTTTAATTTTGACTCATCTCTTAGTCACTTGGCAAAAATCATTTGGGATTTTTTTAAAGAAGTGCACATAGATCGTGTATTTTCTAAGTCCTTGTATATTGGAAAATTTCTTAGCTGTGGAAAATTTCTTTTGTTGCTTCTCATATGAATTATGACCTCACTATGTATAAAATTATGGGTTACATTTTTCCCCTCCAAAATTTAGAGATATTGTCCCATGGACTGCTATTATTTCATACCCAAAGCAGAAGCCAAAGATCAGTCTGACTTTTGTAGATTTAAATGTGGCAGATACCAACTCAATATGCATTCTCCTTTCTTTTTTTTTAATTTTTAATTTTATTATGTTATGTTAATCACCATACATTACATCATTAATTTTTGATGTAGTGTTCCATGATTCATTGTTTGCATATAACACCCAGTGCTCCATTCAGTACATGCTGCATTCTCCTTTCTTACTAACCTTTCTTACTAACTAAACCCTGAGTTAGTTGGGTGTAGAAATAAGCACAGCAAAAATTACATTTCCCAACCTACTTTGCAGAGAGGGTGGCCATGTAGCTTGGTGCTGGCCAATGAATTAATTATGGGAGTAAGTCCCCAAATGGGGGCTTCTCAGAAAGATCCCTGAAGAGGAAAGAATCAGCTGAACTGTGTCTCTTTTCCCTTTTCCAGTCTTCCTGCCTCCACACAGTTGCTGGAGTCCTGGCAGCCATCCTGAGAGGATAACTTTCAGGCTTGCAGAGAGGAAAGCTAAAAGGAGACTGGGTCCTTGAATGATATCACCAGACCTCCATTACATGCCAGAAAAATAATCCTTATCTTATTTAGGTCATCACTATTTGGATTTTCTGTTTTAGGTAGCCAAACAAGTCCCTAACTAATCTGTGGATAATTGTTTTTATTGTCACATTCTTTGTCAGATTCTTATTTATACTTGTGTGTGTATGTATTTTTTTTTTTCCTTAAATATTCACAAGCATACATTATACAATGCCAGGACCAAATTACTAAAGTAGCTTTCTCCTAAGCTTGAGGCTCTTCATCTAGGGTACTAGTTCACTCTGGCACAAAGTCAACTTTCAGGAAGAGAGCCCAGGGTAATTGTCATAAATGTGACAATGACTGAGAGTTGATAGTTAATCTTTCCACTCCTACTTACATTTGCATTTTAATAAGAACTATGTTTTTAAACAAAGGGATTAGAAAATTTTTACTGGAATTTTAAATCTTCTTGGAGAGTTTGTGAGGCTTTCATAGATGGGGCACAGATTCTTTCTGGTCCCCTTTCCTTAAGCCTTCCCCCTTGAATTCATATTACATGGACATCTATCAATAATGCAGACAACTAAATGTGAATCCTGGTTAAGTCATTTGCTAAAAATATGCTTTAGGGCAAATTATTTAACCCATCTCTGAACTTCACTTTGATCATCTGTAAAATTAGTAAGCACTAAATTAAGTAATATATAAGATGGTCTATCTGTCCCCTGATGTTAGTTCTTCATCATTCATGACAAGCATTTATTTTCCAGCAATGAATTGAGTGATTCTAATATCTACCCAGTGGCCAAAATAAAAGTGTCTACAATCATTAATTCATTCTCCCACCTGCATATACCAACAGTTTGCAACATATCTTGTGTTAACTATTGTGAGAAATGCCAAGTAAATTAATGTTTGGGATATTAGGCATGACTTAAAAAAAGAGGTTCACAATCTTGGAGTAAGTTTTAATATTTGTTTACTTGGAATTTAGTGGGCCTTTGGAACAATGTGCTGAAGAGTTTTTGTAGGCCAAGAAAGTTCTAAGTATTTTTGGTTTGACCTCTGTTCTCTGCCTTCTGTATCCATCAGCTTCATTTGAAAGCATAACTGGAATACAGTCAATTTGCACAACTTCTGACCAGTGCCTACCAGGAATTCACCTAGGTCAGTTCTCCTGGCCCACAGTGGAATGGTTCCTACCTTCGTTGTTCAGGTCTCTGAAACTTGGAACTGCATAGGTTGTGCTTTTACCTAAGCTGCTGGTTACCTGTTGCTGAATTCCCTAAAATGCTTTGCTTGAAGGAACTCTATCCCCAGAATGCAAAAGCACAGTGGTAACCAGCTTACCACCACCACCTGGTGAATAGCAAAGAGAGGAAGCAAACTCACTCATCTCTCTTTCACAGGGAGCTAATCCCATCATGGAGGTTCTATGCCCATGATCTGTTTCCCAAAAGCCCACTTCCAAATACCATCATATGAGGGCTTCACCAGATGAATTTTGAGGAGACACACATTCAGTCCATATCAGATGGGGAGTAAGACAACTATGGTTACCTCAAAACATAGCACTTACCTAATTGAAGTTTGGCTACTTGGTTTTTTGATAAGTAAAGGTCTTGAGCCAATGAGCCAGAGGGCAAACAGTGAGGAAGAAATGAAATATCATTCTATCTGTCCCAGCAGTCTAAGATTTCTTACTCTTATTGGGTGATGCATTGGTATGCTACTGATTTATTTTTCTCAATCCAACTCCACTGACCAGAAAATCTATGGAAAATTATCACAGATTCTGGCACTAGGTTGTGTCAGTAGTCATGTTCTATGTTGTGATATATTTTTTCTCCAAGCACAACTCCACAAATTTTTATATTGTTTTTCCTTGTAAAAATATACCCTCACATTAGTGTTGTGATTTTAAATACATTGTATGAGGTGTCATTGTATTTTTAAAGTTGGAAGAGACTTCAGCAGGGGCTGTAGAATTATAAACCCATATAAATAACCCCATAATAATTCACAAAGTAGCATCCTATTTTATTTAGTCATTCAATTAAACATTCAGATTATTTATAATTTTTGTTACCACAAAATAATCCTAAATAATACCATATTGTTTTCTTAAGAAAGATTCCCCAGAGAGAAAATTTGGTAGAGTTTAGACTATGTTTCATGCTCTCAATATATGTTAAAGACAACTGATTAAGCACATATAAAACTTATTATCTCTTTTTTTCATTAACATATAATATATTATTTGTTTCAGGGGTACAGATCTGTGATTCATCAGTCTTACACAATTCACAGCACTCACCATAGTACATATCCTCCCCAATGTCCATCACCCAGCCACCCCATCCCTCCCACCCCCCTCCACTCCAGCAACCCTCAGTTTGTTTCCTGAGATTAAGAGTCTTTTATGGTTTGTCTCCCTATCTGGTTTCGTCTTGTTTCATTTTTCCCTCCCTTCCTCTGTGATCCTCTGTCTTGTTTCTCAAATTCCTCATATCATTGAAAGCATATGATAATTGTCTTTCTCTGATTGACTTATGTTGCTTAGCATAATACCCTCCAGTTCCATCCATGTCGTTGCAAATGGCAAGATTTCATTCCTTTTGATGGCTGCATAATATTCCACAGTATAGATATATCACATCTTCTTTATCCGTTCATCTGTTGAAGGACGTCTTGGCTCTTTCCATAGTTTGGCTATTGTGGACATTGCTGCTATAAACATTGGGGTGCACGTACCCCTTCAGATCACTACATTTGTATCTTTGGGGTAAATACCCAGTAGTGCAATTGCTGGGTCATAGGGTAGCTCTATTTTCAACTTTTTGAGGACCCTCCATACTGTTTTCCAGAGTGGCTGCACCAGCTTGCATTCCCACCAACAGTGTAGGAGGGTTCCCCTTTCTCCGCATCCCTGCCAATATCTGTCGTTTCCTGACTTGTTAATTTTAGCCATTCTGACTGGTGTGAGGTGGTATTTCATTGAGGTTTTGATTTGTATTTCCCTGATTATGAGTAATGTTGAGCATCTTTTCATGTGTCTGTTGGCCATCTGCCTGTCTTCTTTGGAAAAATGTCTGTTTGTGTCTTCTGCCCATTTCTTAACTGGATTATTCATTTTTGGGTGTTGGGTTTGATAAGTTCTTTATAGATTTTGGATACTAGCCCTTTATCTGATATGTCATTTGCAAATATCTTTTCCCATTCTGTTGGTTGTCTTTTGGTTTTGTTGACTGTTTCCTTTGCTGTCCAAAAGCTTTTTATCTTGATGAAGTCCAAATAGTTCATTTTTGCCCTTGCTTCCCTTGCCTTTGGCAATTTCTAGGAAGAAGTTGCTGCAGTTGAGGTCAAAGAGGTTGCTGCCTGTGTTCTCCTTTAGGATTTTGATGGACTCCTATCTCACACTTAGGTCTTTCATCCATTTGGAGTCTATTTTTGTGTGTGGTGTAAGGAAATGGTCCAGTTTCATTCTTCTGCATGTGGCTGTCCAATTTTCCCAACACCATTTGTTGAAGAGACTGTCTTTTTTCCATTGGACATTCTTTCCTGCTTTGTCGAAGATTAGTTGACCATAGAGTTGAGGGTCCATTTCTGGGCTCTCTATTCTGTTACATTGATCTATGTGTCTGTTTTTGTGCCAATACTGTACTGTCTTGATGATGACAGCTTTGTAATAGAGCTTGAAGTCCAGAATTTGATGCCACCAGCTTTGCTTTGCTTTTTCAACGTTCCTCTGGCTATTCGGGGTCTTTTCTGGTTCCATACAAATTTAAGGATTATTTGTTCCATTTCTTTGAAAAAAGTGGATGGTATTTTGATAGGGATTGCATTAAATGTGTCAGTTGCTCTAGGTAGCATAGCATTTTAACAATATTTGTTCTTCCAATCCATGAGCATGGAATCTTTTTCCATTTCTTTATGTTTTCCTCAATTTCTTTCATGAGTATTCTATAGTTTTCTGAGTACAGATTCTTTGCCTCTTTGGTTAGATTTATTCCTAGGTATCTTATGGTTTTGGGTGCCATTGTAAATGGGATTGACTCCTTAATTTCTCTTTCTTCTGTCTTGTTGGTGTATAGAAATGCCACTGATTTCTGTGGATTGATTTTATATCCTGCCACTTGACTGAATTCCTGTATGAGTTCTAGCAGTTTTGGGGTGGAGTTTTCTGGGTTTTACACATAAAGCATCATATCATCTGCAAAGAGTGAGAGTTTCACTTCTTTTCCAATTTGGATGCCTTTTATTTCTTTTTGTTTTCTGATTGTTGTGGCTAGGACTTCTAGTACTATGTTGAATAGCAGTGGTGATAGTGGACATCCCTGCCGTGTTCCTGACCTTAGGGGAAAAGCTCTCAGTTTTTCCCCATATTCGCTGTGTGTTTTTCATAGATGGCTTTTATGATATTGAGGTATGTCCCCTCTATGCCTATACTCTGAAGAGTTTTGATCAAGAAAGGATGCTGTACTTTGTCAAATGCTTTTTCTGCATCTATTGAGAGGATCATATGGTTCTTGTTCTTTCTTTTATTAATGTATTGTATCACATTGACTAGTTTGTGGATGTTGAACCAACCTTGCAGCCCAGGAATAACTCCCACTTGGTCGTAGTGAATAATCCTTTTAATGTACTGTTGGATCCTTTTGGCTAGATTTTGGTGAGAATTTTTGCATCTGTGTTAATCAGGGATATTGGTCTGTAGTTCTCCTTTTTGATGGAGTCTTTGTCTGGTTTTGGGATCAAGGTAATGCTGGCCTCATAAAACGAGTTTGGAAGTTTTCCTTCCATTTCTATTTTTTGGAACAGTTTTAGAAGAATAGGTATTAATTCTTCTTTAAATGTTTGCTAGAATTCCCCTGGGAAGCCATCTGGCCCTGGGCTCTTGTTTGTTGGGAGGTTTTTGATTACTGCTTCAATTTCCTTAGTGGTTATGGGTCTGTTCAGGTTTTCTATTTCATCCTGGTTCAGTTTTGGTAGTTTATAGGTCTCTAGGAATGCATCCATTTCTTCCAGATTGTCTAATTTGCTGGCATATAGTTGCTCACGATATGTTCTTATAATTGTTTGTATTTCTTTGGTGTTGGTTGTGACCTCTCCTCTTTCATTCATGATTTTATTTGGTCCTTTCTCTTTTCTTTTTGATAAGTCTGGCCAGGGGTTTATCAATCTTATTAATTCTTTCAAAGAACCAGCTCCTAGTTTCATTGATCTGTTCTACTGTTCTTTTGGTTTCTCTTTCATTGATTTCTGCTCTGATCTTTATTATTTCTCTTCTCCTTCTGGGTTTAGGCTTTATTTGCTGTTCTTTCTCCAGCTCCTTTAGGTGTAGGGTTAGGTTGTGTATTTGAGACCTTTCTTGTTTCTTGAGAAATGGTTGTATTGCTATGTACTTTCCTCTTAGGCCCACCTTTGCTGCATCCCAAAGATTTTGAACAGTTGTGTTTTCATTTTCATTTGTTTCCATGAATTTTTTAAATTCTTTTTAATTTCCTGGTTGGCCCATTCATTCTTTAGTAGGATGTTCTTTAGCCTCCATGTATTTGAGTTCTTTCCAACTTTCCTCTTGTGATGGAGTTCTAGTTTCAAAACACTGTGGTCCAAAAATATGCAGGGAATGATCCCAATCTTTTGCTACCAGTTGAGACCTGATTTGTGACCCAGGATGTGATCTATTCTGGAGAAGGTTCCATAGGCACTAGAGAAGAATGTGTATTCTGTTGCTTTTTGAACTTATTATCTCTTATCTCCTAAATTCTTGATTTTTTGCAAACCTTAGGGGAAGATGAAGTCTTTCTTGGCTAGTTTATAATTCTCCTTTACTTAATTTAATGTCCTTAGTAGCGTCATATGATTTCTACATAGTAATCTCAGGTAAAGAAATTATGGTTCAGAGGGGCCATTTGTCTGAGATCACAGAGTAAATAAGTAGCAAGTTAGAGGCAACTGAGTTAGAGTTATCTTGGGCAACCCAATCTCCTAACCTCAAATCCAATACTTTTCCACCCCTCTATCCCAAATTTTCCAATATTCTTATTTCACAGGTGGAGAAATGAGGTAATGGAGTAGATCCAATTCTGCAGTTCTTTATCAAGAACATGATACTATATTCAGGGTCAATTTGTAATAGCAAACAATTAGAAATCATCTGAAGAACGAGTCAAATACAGCTCAAATACAATCTGCTGAAATTTTTTTTTTTTTTTTTTTGTGAATTATGACAGAGTAACTATGATTGTGATTCTATAGCCCCCAGTGCAGTTTCTTCCAACCCCTCCCAGGGCACTTCTCACTCCACCTTTTACTTCTCTCAACAGGACATCATGAAATTTGAATTTATCTAACATTGGAGTTTAGAATTAAAGGAAGGAGAAATCAAGAAAACAGTTTTCAATGACAAAAGAATGCTGAAAAGGAGAACATCTTTCCTGTGTACCTTGTGATGGGCCAGTTGCACAGCTTTCCTGGTGAAATATCTGTTTTTGGAACATCCCCTCCTACAACAATGACTGGCTTTCTCATCTTCTATTCAAAATTCATTTACTTGTCATTTTTATATGACTATGGCTGGTGGGGGGGGAGGCGGTCTAAGGCAGTTCTCTCTTTATCTTTGTACTCTCTCTGTGTTGTCCACATTGTGCTTTGAAAAGTTAGATTCCTGTTGTAATGAATGGCCATCAATTCCAGAGGAGTTTTCATAGTTTCCCAATCATAAAACATAATAACTTTACTATGCAAACATCTTTACAAAGACATAATGTCACGATGACCGGATCCACCCCCACTACTTTCCCCATCTTTACATGGTTAAAGATAACAGTATCAGTTAAAAAAAAAAAAAAGTGAGTCATCCAGGAGACTACAGCAGATCTGATGAAGGCTACAAGATAGAAAGGGGATTCCCACATCATAGTTAAGAGTTTGGGGTTTTTTGTCTCTCTCTAGGACCCACCCACCACTAGCCTAACTTACTCCTGCTGTCCCCCCCCACGCACCAGATGCTGCAGCCGCACTGGGCAACTTAATGAGTGATTCCCATGCTTTCTGCTTACTTTCTTGACTCCTTTGATCCTACTGAATCTTCCTCTGAAATACCTGTTCACTGAGCAAAATCTTACCAGTTGTGATGCTCAATCTCAATTTCATCTCCTCTTCTAAGTCTTTCTTAAAATTTTCATAGAAAGAAGTAATCATTTCCTCCTTTATAATCTTGTTCTCATGGTTCACACAATTAGTAGAGACATTTGTGCACTATACCTCTTTTTTTTGTTTTTTTTTCCATCCCTCACCCTAGTCAGTAAACTCTGAGAACAGGCACAATGATGTATGTATCTTGGTAGCTTGAGCATCTAGCATAGCAAACATTTTCTGTAAAGGCCACATAGTAAATATTTTATGTTCTATGGCCATATGATCTCTCTTACAACTACTCAGCTCTGCTGTTACAGTGAAAAAGCTGCCAGTACATAAAAAAACAGGCATGATACACAATATCTTGTGGCAACCTGGAAAATCAACCCAACTATATTCATCCTTCTTTAGAATTGTGAGTTGTAAATCAGATTATCTCATCCAAACTGGGGCTGATAAAAAAATTAATTTGAAAGGGGTATTCTGTTAGGGTAGCAATTCTAAAACAGATGATTTGACATTTGTAAGGATACTGTGAAGACCAGCATCCATTCCTGCTTGATTTGAAAGATGGTTGTGACCCCCTGACACTGGGTAGTTTGGGGCAAAATTCCCAAATACAGTGGGGTGGAAGCCATGGTTGGGAAACCAGCTCCCACATCATGGAATAACTAATGATAATGACAGTGATGATAATAACAGTAGCAATAATGATTACAATGATAGCAAACTGTTCCTGAGGGCTTAGTATGAGCCAGGCACTATTCTAAGCACTTCACATGCATTAATTCATTGAATCTTCACAAGAATCCTTTGTAAAAGGTATTACTTTTTATCTCCATTTTACAGATGAAACTGAGGCTCAGAGAGGTTAAGTCATTTATTCAGGGTAATACAGTTAGCAAGTGGTGACACTGGCAATCTAAAATTGAAGGGCCATGCATGCAACACACTGTGGTGCTTAAATGCAGGTCAATGGCCTAGATGTACAAGAATCATCTATGGAAATAGACTTCTAGATATCACCCTTTGAAATGCTGAGTCAGAATGACCAAGGAAATCTTTCTCCCTCCCTCCCTCTCTCTCCCTCTTTTTTTTTTTAAATAGCTGCCCTTGTGATTCAGATGTAGCTGCAGTGAGTGGAATGGTGGTTCCCAAAAAGATATGCCCATGTTCTAGTCCCCAAAAACTGTTGGTATTACCTATTTGGGAAAAGAGTTTTTTTAGATGTATGAAGTTAAGAATTTTGAGATAAGGAGGGCCCTATATTATCAAGTGGGCCCTAAATCCTACTTCAAGTGTCCTTAAAAGAGGCACATGGAAGAGACAGAGAAGAAGAGATAGCAGTGTGACCATGAGGCAGAGATTTGACTGATACAGCCATAAGTCAAGAAATGCTGACAAGCACCAGAATCTGGAAGAGGCAAATAATGGATTTTTTCCCTAGAGCCTCCATGCGTGTGGCCTGCCAACATCTTGATTTTAGACTTAGATATTTCAGCACTATGAGAGAACAAATCTCTCTTGTAAGCTACCCAGTTTGTGGCATATCATTATTGCAGCCCTAGGAAACTAATTCAGAGCCATTCCCACTTCCACTCCTTAATTCCTGAACCCACGTATGAGGACAGAAGATAGCACATGTAATGGTTTCAGATTTGAAGTGTATATCACATCGTGTAAAACAGAACCCCATCCTTTCAGGGGTTGTCTCTCAGCTGGGTGCTGTAACTGAGTCTTCAGTAAGCCAAAGACCTTTCAATTATACCAGCTGGTTCCAGATGATGTAAGTATGAAAAAGACCAGTTAATTTCATGGGCTGAATCCATTGCTGCATAATTTCCTTGGTGTGAAATGAGCTTCTTCATCAGACACCATACTACACAGGATACCATGATGGTGGTAGATGAGACATTCTGTTAGTCCATGATTAGTGGTCGTGGTAGAAGGCATGGAAAGTAGAAGGGCATAGAAAGCAAATCCATATACAGAGTATATGTTTATTCCAGTGAAGGTGAATCTCTGCCCTTCCCATGAGAGGAGAAGTTTAGTGGAAGAAATCCAGAAGAAGTAGCTGTGTCTAGTTCTGCCTTACAAAGCAGCTGGTCAGTGGTCTCAGCCAGTGTGGCTAAGGAGCTCGTTCTCCAGGATTGGACCCCCTTCTTTTATGTGGTATTGCTGTAATGTTTGCTTCTTGTCTTGGGGTCCTTATAATAGTTTCATATTGATACTGTAATAATTAACACAAATTTATTGGCTTAAAAACACAAATTTATTATTGTACAGGTTTGTAAGAAGTTGAGAATCAGTTTCACTGGGCTAAAGGTAAGGTTTCAACCTCTCTCCACCTTATTTCTCCCTACTTTCTTTCACATACCCTTTGCCTCAATATGCAGTCCAACCCCTTTACAATTTGTCACACTATGCTCTTTTATGAAGACCATCCCTTGTGCTCATATTCCATGTGTCCCAATCCTTCATCCACCTTAATGCCCAATTCAAATGCTACAACCCCCCAGCTGAAAAGAATCTTTCGCTCCTTCCAGCTGCCATTTAAGTCCCCTCTAGGTCCTGGACTCTAAATCTCTTGAGGACAGGAATTATATTTTGTTCATATCTTTGTGTCCAAAGCAGGACTGCCATGGATGGTTGTGCAGGTTGTACATTGTGGCCTTTTTACATGGGAAGCACTTGATCATAACTCCTAATGAATGAATGAGTTCTTTGATATTGGCATTATGCTCAATTTCTTTTCTTTTCTTTTTTTTTTAAGATTTTATTTATTTATTTGACACAGAGAGAGAGGGCACAAGCAAGGGGAGCAGCAGAGGGAGAGGGAGAAGCAGGCTCCCCACTGAGCAGAGAGCCTGACATGGGGCTTGAACCCAAGATCATGACCCGAGCCCAAGGCAGACACTTAAATGACTGAGCCACCCAGGCACCCCTATGCTCAGTTTCTAATATAATGAACTCATATCTTAAGATGCTGAAAAGTTTGAAGTCAGAACTTAAGGAGGAATATAAAAGAGAGACAGTACTAAATAAGACTTAAATCCTTCAACAGATGGACTCTGGGGTCTGGACTCCCTTTTAAAAAGAGAATCTGCCTGGGTGGCTCAGTCAGCTAAGCATCTGCCTTTGGCTCAGGTCATGATCCTTGGACCCGGGGATCAAGCCCTTCATAGGCTCCCTGCTCAACGGGGAGACTGCTTGCTTCTCCCTCTCCCTCTCCCTGCTGCTCCCCCTGTTTGTGCTCTCTCTCAAATAAATAAATAAAATCTTAAATAAATGAATAAATAAATAAGAATCTGATGAGAGGAGCACACCTCCAACATTCACACACACACACACACACACACACACACACACACGACACACAGTTTCTCCTTAACCTTGCCTTTGAGGACTACTGTGTAGGATCATGATAGTCATGCATTGTTTATGTGTCTGTGACAGACCTGGGACTGGCCCCTTGGTTATGCCTTTCCCTACTCCATCCCATCCCATCCCCCTGCCAGGCAGGATCCCTTTACGTGAGTACATCTTATTATTCAGTTCCTGTAGCCAGCACCAGGGAAACTGCTACTAGAAATGACATCCAATGCCAACAATACGATTTCTTTTCATGAGAACCTACCTGGCATTGTGAAGAAAGAATTAGAATATATTGTAATAACAATAATGCTTCATTGCCAAGAGATCAGATTCTCAATAGATGGACTGTTTAGCTGGATAGCTGCCTTGAAACATAGCTTGCTTATTCAACAGAACTTTGTCTCTGAATAGGTATCACACTCAGCAGACAGGGAAAACCTAGGTAGATAACAAACCAATGCTTTCCAAATGAAACCAGGCCCCGGCCACTCTTGTTACCACTTACGTAGCCAACTGAGATGAGTAAACAGACTAAGAAGTCCTGATAGGTATAGGTGTCAATTCATATCCAGATGGCCTGAGCAGTTAGTTCCCCATCTCACTGTTCTCTTACTGACCTCAGTGCCAGAATTATGAACACATCTTCCCATGCAGACAAGTTACACAGAACCCAGGATGAGAGGCAATATTGCTTAGCATCAGGGATTACCAGGGGTTGTAGGTTACAGACTTGGGTTTGAATTCTGATATGCTGCTCACAGAGAAAGTTCATTTCACTTATTCCCACTCTGCCATTTGGGAATGTGCAGTCATATGATGGGAGGGACTGAGCCAAATCTTCCTTTGTACTCACTGGAGAGAGTAATGGTTACAAGTAGTGATTCTGGAGCCAGACAGGCCCAAGCTCCAGCCCGAGCCCTGTCACTTTCTACTTAACTTCTTTAGGCTTCAGTCTTCCCATCTGTAAAATGGGACTGCTTATCATGGCACTGAATTCAGAGGGTCGAATATGATTTTGGTAAAATATTTAGTACAGAATAAGTCCTCAATAAGTAATAGCTACTATTAAGGAGGAAAGAAAAATGACATGCAATGTTGCCAAATTAGAACCCATGTTGATTTTCTTTTACCCTTCCCGAGTAGCTTTTTTTTTAATATTAAAAGATAAATAGACCCTGTCTTTCTAAAAATTCCTATTCAGCTCACATGGTTTGAGTACCTACTATGGGTCTAATCAAGTAACACACTTAACACATGGAAGCTCTTTTATCCTTACTATGGTTATATATTGGTGAGGCAGATATTATTATCCCCCCTTTATAGTTGGATAAATTGAGGCTCAGGGGGTCTAGTTGACTTGCCAAATTCATTAAGTAGATATATCTGAATGTGGGAGTCTAATTCTGAAGTTTCCTTAGTCTAAGACAAATTTATGCCCTAATAGCCAAACGGGAACCAAAATATCAACTTTATCAATGACCTAATAAAGTAAAAATTGAGATTATCTAGTAAGTGGCATCGGAGAACACAAAATGAGACTTTCTACTTTATTTCTAAATACAGACCTGGGAGCCCTGTAGCAAGAAGTGAGTCCTCAGATAGCCCTTAAGTCTACATAACAAGCCAGTCACTAGCCCACCTTACCTCCCAGCTGACCACAGGAGACAGCAGCCAAAAGAGGCTAGTGAAATTCCCCAGCCACGCCTCCCCACCCCCCCAGAGATAGGAAACAAGGGTCAAAGGCTGAGAGTGCTTGATGCAACAACAGTAGGATGAGGCATGATCAAGGACCTTTGACAGTGACTCTACCCATTAGTAAAAACAAGATGGCCTAGTTTCTCTTCAACAAGATTTGCCACTCCTCCCCAAAGGATGAGGGGGTGTAAGAATAAGCAAGTGCAGAAAACAATTGAAGAGTTCAGCCAAGACTCATCATTTTTGTGGAAACCTTTTGAAGAAGTAAGGGAAGTGAATAAGGTCTCTTTCCTAATGATTCCACTTCCAAAGCTCATTTCATGCCATCACATCTGCCTATTATAGGAATGTATTCTTTTCAACAGATAAGCCACTTCCTTATTGCAATTTATACAGTTGTCAGTGCAGCTGTCAAAGAAAATAAAGCCTTCTCTTGGTCAATCTGCCCCATGGGAATGCCATCAGAATCTTGAGGAAACCTCTAAAGAGAAGAAAGGGAAATGTTGACTTAGAAACACACACTAAATAGTGTTTTTATACCCCTGCATTCACCAGATGGGAGCCCTTTTATCATTTTTTCCCCCAATTTTTTATTTAAATTCAATTTAGTAAACATATAGTGTATTATTAGTTTCAAGGGTAGAATTTAGTGATTCATCAGTTGCATATAACACCCAGTGCTCATTACATCAAGTGCTTTCCTTAATGCCCATCACCCAATTAGCCCATCCCCCACCCACCTTCCCTCCAGCAACCCTCTGTTTGTTTCCTATGGTTAAGAGTCTCTTATGGTTTGCCTCCCTCTCTGTTTTTGTCTCATTTTATTTTTCCTCCCCTTCCCCTATGTTCATTTGTTTTGTCTCTTAAATTCCACGTATGAGTGAAATCATATGGTATTTGTCTTTCTCTGACTGACTTATTTTGCTTAGCATAATACCATCTAGTTCCATCCACATCATTGCAAATGGCAAGATTTCATTCTTTTAATGGCTAAGTAATATTCCATTATAAATATATTAGGAGCTAGGTTATCTTAAAAATGGGAAGCTAGATTCCTCACTTCAAATTATGAGCCTTTCAGTATTGTGGCTAAAAGTATTGATGTCATTGTTAAAGAGATCTGGGTTTGAATTCTGATTCTAATGCTTAGATGTGCAGAATCATTCTTTTTGACTGGCTAGTATCTGAAATCCCTTCCGATGTTTGGAAAATGCCCTTCCATATATGAGTTTTTATGGGAGGTAAGGCCCACCTCCCAGTATGGAAGCCAGATCCCATCTCTCCAACCTTCCTTACAACTGCACTATGAGCAGAAGTTCTAGGATTTGTGTCATCTTCAATTTCTTTCAGCAATATCTTACAGTTTTCAGTGTATAGATCTTTCACTTCCTTGGTTAAATTCATTCCTGTGTTGTATTGTTTATTGCGATTTTAAATTGGATTGTTTTCTTTATTTCTTTTTTAGATAATTCATTGTCAGTGTATAGAAATGCAACTGATTTTTTAAAGATTTATTTATTTTAGAGAGAGAGCAGGGAGGGGGGCAGAGAGTGAGGGGAAGAGAACCTCAAGCAAACTCCACACTGAGCACAGAGCCCAACACAGGGCTCAATCTCATGACCCAAGATCACGACCTGGGCCAAAACCAAGAGTTGGATGCTTAACCGACTGCACCATCCCAGCACCCCAAAATGCAACTGATTTTTGTCTGTTGATTTTGAATCCTGAAATTTTACTGAACTTTATTAATTCTATCAGTTTTATAGGGGAGTCTTTAGGATTTTCTACATTTAAGATCATGTCATCTGCAAAAACAATTTTATATCTTCCTTTCTCATTTGGATGCTTCTTATTTCTTTTTCTTGCCTTATTACTCTGGCTAAGACTTCCAGAACTATGTTGAATAGGAATGCTGAAAGTGGGCACCTTTGTCTTGTTCTTAACCTCAGAGGAAAAGCTTTCAGCTATTCACCATTGGGTATGATGTTTGCTATGGATTGTCATATGTGGTTTTATTATGTTGAGATAGGTTCCTTCTACACCCAAGTTGTTGAAAGCTTTTATCATGAAAGTATGTTCAATATTGTCAAATGCTTTTTCTGTATCTATTGAGATCATCATATGATTTTTATCTTTCATTCTATTAATGCAATGTATCCCATTTATTGATTTGTGTATGTTGAACCATTCTTGCATCCCAGGGATGAATACCCCTTGATCATGGTATATGATCCTCTTAAAGTACTACTGAATTCTGTTTGCTAGTATTTGAGATTTTTTTGCATCTGTATTCATCAGGGATATTAGCCTGAAGTTTTCTTTTCTTATGTTGTCCTTATTTGACTTTGGGAGAAAGGTAAGGTGGACCTTGTAAAATGAGTTTGGGAGCATTCTCTCCTATTCAGTTTTTGGAAGAGTTTGAGAAGAATTGACATTAATTCTTTAAATGTTTGGTACACTTCACCAGTGAAACCATCCAGTCCAGGGCTTTTTTGGGGGGGAGGTTTTTGATTACTGATTCAATTTCTTTACTCATTATGGTCTGTTCAGATTTTCTAATTTTTCATGATTCAGTTTTGGTAAGTTGTATATTTGTTGTAATTTATCCATTTGCTACAGGTTGTCCAGTTTGTTGGCATATCATCAGGGAAATATAAATCAAAACCACAATGAGTTATAACCTCACACTTGTTAGAATGATTGCTATCAAAAGGACAAAAGATAACAGATGCTAGTGAGGATGTGAAGAGTGAAATTTATACAATGTTGGTGTGGATGTAAATTGATGCAGCCACTGTGGAAACAGTATGGATGTTCCTCAAAAAACTAAAAATAGAAACACCATATGATCCAGCAATTCCACCACTAGGTATGTATCTGAAGGAAATTAAATCACAATCTCAAAGAGATATCTGCACACCTATGTTCATTGCAGTATTAGTTACAACAGTCAAGACATGGAAACGACCTAAGTGCCCGTTGACAAATGAATGGATAAAGAATATGTAATATATATGTGTATATATGAATATTATATGTTATATATAACATATGTAATATTATATATATTATTATTATATGTTGTATATAACACACACACACATATGACTAGTATTCAGCCATAACAAAAAGGAAATCCTGCCATTTATGACAACATGGATGGACTTTAAGGGCATTATTTTACATGAAATAAGTCAGAGAAGGACAAATACTGTATTATCTCGCTTATACGTGGAGTCTAAAAAAGCTGAACTTATAAAAACAGAGAAGAGATTGGTGGCTGCCAGGGATGGTGCATCAGGAGGGGAGTGGGGATAAGAAATAAGTGAAGATGGTCAAAGAGTACAAACTTCCAGTTTTAAGAATAATTTCTAGGAATGTAATGTATAGCATGGTGACTATAGTTAACACTTGATTGTATATTTGAAAGTTGCGGGCGCCTGGGTGGCTCAGTTGGTTAAGCGACTGCCTTCGGCTCAGGTCATGATCCTGGAGTCCCGGGATCGAGTCCCGCATCGGGCTCCCTGCTCGGCAGGGAGTCTGCTTCTCCCTCTGACCCTCCTCCCTCTCATGTGCTCTGTCTCTCATTCTCTCTCTCTCAAATAAATAAATAAAATCTTTAAAAAAAAAAAAAAAAAGAAAGTTGCTAAGGGAGTAAATCTTAAAAGTTCTCACAACATACACAAAACCCATGAGGTGATGGATGTATTAACTAACATTATTGTGGTAATCATTTTGCACTGTATACATATATCAAATCATTATTTTATACACCTTACACTTATACTATGTTATATGAAAACTGTATCTGGAGGGGGGGAAAGATGGTGGAGGAGTAGGGGACCCTATTTCAACTGGTCCCCGGAATTGAGCTGGATATCTACCAGACCACTCTGACCACCCACGAAACCAGCCTGAGATGTAAGAAGATCTGGATCTCTACAAACAGAATATCGCAGGCGGTTGGTTTTGAGGTACGAAGCAGGGAGCCATGATTCCGCGGGCAGATATCGGAGGATAAATGGCAGTGGGAGGGTGCCTGGCTGTGGGGATCCTACACTGCCGGTGAGTGACAGCCTTGCGCGATGCGGACGGGGCACAGACTTGCAGACCGGTAGCGGCGGGGAAAGGACTTTAGGGCAGCCCCCGGGGTGGAAACCCAGAGCAGCGGGGTTGCGCACACGTGAACTGGGAGCTGCTGGTGGTTTTAGAAGCACAAAGGGCAGAGATGTGCCACGCCCCGACCTGGAGGCAGGACTGGGAGTGCTGCGGAGGGGCGCACAACCCAGGATGCTGCAGTTTATAGCAGCGCGGACAGAAACGGAGATGGTGTGGCCTGGAGAGCTCACTGAAGAACAGACTGTGATCTCTCTCCTCTGAGGCAGAGGGTTGAAAACGGTCTCTTCTGCTCTGACTCGCGGAAGAGACGCGGAAAGCCGCCAGGGAAAGCTGCCAGAGAACAAAAGCCCCAAAAACTGATTCCCGCTGAGCCCATCCCCTGCCACAGGGGGGCAGGGCAACTCCGCCCAAACAGGGTTGCCTGAGTAACAGCGCGGCAGGCCCCTCCCCCAGAAGACAGGCTGGGAAAACAAGAGGCCAACAACTCTAAGGTCCCAAGAAAACAGGTGCATCTTGCTTGGGTTCTGGTCAATAATTTGGACTCTATACATTCCCTCAAACACCCATCAACAGAATGACTAGGAGGAGGAGCCCCCAAAATAGAAAAGACTCAGAGATTATGACTTATGCTGCAGATTTACAAATGGATGCAGGTATAACCAAGATGTCGGAGATGGAATTCAGGCTAGCAATTGTGAAGACAATGGCTAGAATGGAGAAATCAATTAATGGCAACATAGAGTCTCTAAGGGCAGAAATAAAAGGTGAATTGGCAGAACTTAAAAATGCTATCAATGGGGGGGCACCTGGGTGGCTCAGTCGTTAAGCGTCTGCCTTCGGCTCAGGTCATGATCCCGGGGTCCTGGGATCGAGTCCCACATCGGGCTCCCTGTTCGGCGGGAGGCCTGCTTCTCCCTCTCCCACTCCCCCTGCTTGTGTTCCGGCTCTCACTGTCTCTCTCTCTGTCAAATAAATAAATAAAATCTTTAAAAAAAAAAAATGCTATCAATGAGATCCAATCCAATCTAGATAATCTAACAGCTAGGGTAACTGAGGCAGAAGAGCGAATAAGCGACCTGGAAGACAATATAATAGATAAAAAGGGAAAAGAGGAGGCCAGGGAAAAACAACTCAGAATCCATGAAAATAGAATCAGAGAAATAAGTGACACCATGAAGCGTTCCAATGTCAGAATAATTGGAATCCCAGAGGGAGTGGAGAGAGAGAGAGGACTAGAAGATGTATTTGAGCAAATTGTAGCTGAGAACTTCCCTAATCTGGGGAATGAAACAAACATTCGAGTCCTAGAGGCAGAGGGGACCCCTCCTAAGATCAAGGAAAACAGGCCAACACCCCAGCATGTAATAATAAAACTTGCAAATCTTAGAACCAAGGAAACCATCTTAAGGGCAGTTAGGGGAAAGAGATTCCTTACATACAAAGGGAGGAATATCAGAATAACGTCAGACCTATCCACAGAGACCTGGCAAGCCAGAAAGGCCTGGCAAGACATATTCAGGGTACTAAATGAGAAGAACATGCAGCCAAGAATACTTTATCTGGCAAGGCTTTCATTTAGAATGGATGGAGAGATGCAGAGCTTCCACGACCGGCAGAAACTGAAAGAATATGTGACCACTAAGCCGGCCCTAGAAGAAATATTAAGGGGGCTTCTATAAAAGGAGAAAGACCCCAAGAGTGATATACAACAGAAATTTACAGGGACAATCTATAAAAACAACGTCTTCACAGGCAACATGATGACAATTAATTCATATCTTTCAATAATCACTCTCAACGTGAATGGCCTAAATGCTCCCATAAAACTGCACAGGGTTGCAGATTGGATAAAAAGACAAGACCCATCCATATGCTGTCTACAAGAGACTCATTTTGAACCTAAAGATACATCCAGACTGAAAGTGAAGGGATGGAGATCCATCTTCCATGCCAGCGGACCTCAAAAGAAAGCTGGGGTAGCAATTCTTGTATCAGACAAATTAGATTTTAAGCTAAAGTCTGTAATAAGAGACACAGAAGGACACTTTATCATTCTTAAAGGGTCTATCCAACAAGAAGATCTAACAATTGTAAATATCTATGCCCCCAACATGGGAGCAGCCATCTACATAAGCCAACTGTTAACCAAAATAAAGAGTCATATTGATAACAATACGTTAATTGTAGGAGACCTCAATACTCCACTCTCAGCAATGGACAGATCATCTAAGCAGAAAATAAACAAGGAAACAAGAGCTTTGAATGATACATTGGACCAGATGGACCTCATAGATATTTACAGAACATTCCACCCTAAAACAACAGAATATTCATTTTTCTCAAGTGCACATGGAACTTTCTCCAGAATAGACCATATACTGGGTCACAAATCAGGTCTCAACCGATACCAAAAGATTGAGATTATTCCCTGCATATTCTCAGACCACAATGCTCTAAAACTGGAACTCAATCACAAGAAACAATTTGGCAGAAATTCAAACACTTGGAAGCTAAAGACCACTCTGCTCAAGAATGTTTGGGTCAACCAGGAAATCAAAGAAGAACTTAAACAATTCATGGAAATCAATGAGAACAAAAACACATCAGTCCAAAACCTATGGGATACTGCAAAGGCAGTCCTAAGGGGGAAATACATAGCCATCCAAGCCTCACTCAAAAAAATAGAAAAATCCTGAATTCACCAACTAACTCTACACCTTAAAGAACTTGAGAAAAAGCAACAAACGTTGCCTAAGCCATGCATTAGAAGAGAAATAATTAAAATTAGAGCAGAAATCAATGAATTAGAAACCAGAAACACAGTAGATCAGATCAACGAAACTAGAAGTTTGTTCTTTGAAAGAATTAATAAGATCGATAAACCACTGGCCAGACTTATCCAAAAGAAAAGAGAAAGGACCCAAATTAATAAAATTATGAATGAAAAGGGAGAGGTCACGACTAACACCAAAGAAATAGAAACAATTATTAGAAATTATTATCAACAACTATATGCCAATAAACTGAGCAATCTGGATGAAATGGAGGCCTTCCTGGAAACCCATAAGCTGCCAAGACTGAAACCGGAAGAAATTGACAACCTGAATAGGCCAATCACCAGTAACGAGATTGAAGCAGTGATCAAAAACCTCCCAAAAAACAAGAGTCCAGGGCCTGATGGATTCCCTGGGGAATTCTACCAAACATTCAAAGAAGAAATAATACCTATTCTACTGAAGCTGTTTCAAAAAATAGAAACAGAAGGAAAGCTTCCAGACTCATTCTATGAGGCCAGCATTACCTTAATCCCCAAACCAGGCAAAGACCCCAACAAAAAGGAGAATTTCAGACTGATATCCCTGATGAATATGGATTCCAAAATCCTCAACAAAACCCTAGCAAATAGGATCCAACAATACATTAAAAGGATCATCCACCACGACCAAGTGGGATTTATCCCCAGGATGCAAGGATGGTTCAACATTCGCAAATCAATCAATGTGATAGAACACATTAATAAGAAAAGGCAGAAGAACCATATGGTCCTCTCAATTGATGCAGAAAAAGCATTTGACAAAATACAACATCCTTTCCTGATTAAAACTCTTCAGAGTATAGGGATAGAGGGAACATTCCTCAAGTTCATAAAATCCATCTATGAAAAACCCACAGCGAATATCATCCTCAATGGGGAAAAGCTGAGACCCTTTCCCTTAAGATCAGGAACACATCAAGGATGCCCACTCTTGCCACTATTGTTCAACATAGTACTAGAAGTCCTAGCAACAGCAATCAGACAACAAAAAGAAATAAAAGCTATTCAAATTGGCAAAGAAGTCGTCAAACTCTCTCTCTTCACAGATGACATGATACTTTATGTGGAAAACCCAAAAGACTCCACCCCCAAATTACTAGAACTCATACAGCAATTCAGTAATGTGGCAGGATACAAAATCAATGCACAGAAATCAATTGCTTTCTTATACACTAACAACACAACTGTAGAAAGAGAAATTAGAGAAACGATTCCATTTACAATAGTGCCAGAAACCATAAGATACCTCGGAATAAACCTAACCAAAGAGGTAAAGGATCTATACTCTAGGAACTACAAAACACTCATGAAAGAAATTGAAGACACAAAAAGATGGAAAAATATTCCATGCTCATGGATCGGAAGAATAAACATTGTTAAAATGTCTGTGCTACCCAGAGCAATCTATACCTTCAATGCCATCCCGATCAAAATTCCAATGACATTTTTCAAAGTGCTGGAACAAACAATCCTAAAATTTGTATGGAATCAGAAAAGACCCTGAATCACCAAGGAAATGTTGAAAAATAAAAACAAAGCTGGGGGCATCACGTTGCCCGATTTCAAGCTATATTACAAAGCTGTGATCACCAAGACAGCATGGTACTGGCACAAAAACAGACATATAGACCAAGGGAACAGAATAGAGAACCCAGACATGGACCCTCCACTCTATGGTCAAATAATCTTTGACAAAGCAGGAAAAAACATGCAATGGAAAAAAGACAGTCTCTTCAATAAATGGTGCTGGGGAAATTGGACAGCCACATGCAGAAGAATGAAACTGGACCATTCTCTAACATCATTCACAAAGATAAACTCAAAGTGGATGAAAGACCTCAATGTGAGACAGGAATCCATCAAAATCCTAGAGGAGAACATAGGCAGCAACCTCTTTGACATCGTCCACAGCAACTTCTTTCAAGATACATCTCCGAAAGCTAGTGAAACAAAAGCAAAAATGAACTTTTGGGACTTCATCAAGATAAAAAGCTTCTGCACAGCAAAGGAAACAGTCAACAAAACAAAGAGGCAACCCACAGAATGGGAGAAGATATTTGCAAATGACACTACAGATAAAGGGCTGGTATCCAAGATCTATAAAGAACTTCTCAAACTCAACACCCAAAAAACAAATAATCAAGTCAAAAAGTGGGCAGAAGATATGAAAAGACACTTCTCTGAAGAAGACATACAAATGGCTAACAGACACATGAAAAATGTTCATCATCATTAGCCATCAGGGAAATCCAAATCAAAACCACATTGAGATACCACCTTACACCAGTTAGAATGGCAAAAATGGACAGGGAAAGAAACAACAAATGTTGGAGAAGTTGTGGAGAAAGGGGAACCCTCTTACACTGTTGGTGGGAATGCAAGTTGGTACAGCCACTTTGGGAAACAGTGTGGAGGTTCCTCAAAAATTTAAAAATAGAGCTACCCTATGTCCCAGCAATTGCACTATGGGTATTTACCCCAAAGACACAGATGTAGTGAAAAGAAGGGCCATATGCACCCCAATGTTCATAGCAGCAATGTCCGCAATAGCCAAACTGTGGAAAGAGCCGAGATGCCCTTCAACAGATGAATGGATAAAGAAGATGTGGTCCATATATACAATGGAATATTATCAGCCATCAGAAAAGATGAATACCCAACTTTTACATCAACATGGATGGGACTGGAGGAGATTATGCTAAGTGAAATAAGTCAAGCAGAGAAAGTCAATTATCATATGGTTTCACTTATTTGTGGAACATAAGGAATAGCATGGAGGACATTAGGAGAAGGAATGGAAAAATAGGGGGCTGGAATTGGAGGGAGAGATGAACCATGAGAGACTATGGACTCTGAGAAACAAATGGGGTTTTAGAGAGGAGGGGGGAGGGGGCATTGGTTAGCCCGGTGATGGGTATTAAGGAGGGCACGTACTGCATGGAGCACTGGGTGTTATACAAAAACAATGGATTGTGGATCATCACATCAAAAACCAATGACGTATTGTATGGTGACTAACATAACATAATAAAATTAAAAAAAAAAAAGAAAACTGTATCTCAATCATGCTGGAAAAAAATAAAATAAGTAAAAAAATTTAAAATAATAATAATAAAAAGGACAAATGGTTATTTTCTAGTATCATATGGAGTGATCCTTGTGTTTTATAAGTTTTAGGGAAAGAAATTAAAAGACTTCTTTCACTACTACTATGTTCTGGGAATATACCTCTTACCAGTAGTTTATAAATATATTTTTTTCACTTCCCATTCATTTTTATAAAGTATTCATATTTATAGAAAGATTTCCATATAGGTAAAAATAGAATATCATTTCAAAATGCTTTCTTTCTTATAAAAAGAGACAAAAAAACAGACTCTTAAATAGAGAACAAACTGGTGGTTACCAGAGGGAAGGCAGGTGGAGAAATGGGTGAAATAAATAAAAATTAAGAGTACACTGGGTGATAGACACTGAGGAGGGTATGTGCTCTGGTAAGCGCTGTGAATTGTGCAAGACTGTTAAATCTCAGATCTGTACCTCTGAAACAAATAATGCAATATATGTTAAGGAAAAAAAAAAAAAAGAAGAAGATAGCAGGAGGGGAAGAATGAAGGGGGGGAAATCGGAGGGGTAGACGGACCATGAGAGACGATGGACTCTGAAAAACAAACTGAGGGTTCTAGAGGGGAGGGGGGTGGGAGGATGGGTTAGCTTGGTGATGGGTATTGAGGAGGGCACGTTCTGCATGGAGCACTGGGTGCTATGCACAAACAATGAATCATGGAACACTACATCTAAAACTAATGATGTAATGTATGGGGATTAACATAACAATAAAAAAATTTAAAAAAAAATTAAGAGAACATTTATCTTGATGAGCACTGAGAAATGCATAAAACCGTTGAATTATTATATTGTACACCTGAAGTTAATATAGCACTATATGTTAATTATACTTGAATTGAGAAATAATAAAAATTTTTAAAAATAAAAAATAGAATGTTTTCTTTCCCCTGCAAGCAACAGAAAACAGCAGCCTCAACACACAGGCATTGTTTCTTTCACATATCAAGAGGTCTGTCTAGGGTGATGGAGTTGTCCAACTACACTGTTGTTGGATTTGACCTCTTTTTATCCTTCTGCTGCACTTTCCTTAAAGTGATGGTATCATGCTTGTTGCTTCAGGATCACAAGTTTGCTGCTGTACCAAGAGGAATAAAATCGATTTCCATTTCGATTGGTAAGTAGAAACTAGGAAGAACTAAATTCCCAAGAGCCATGCTTTTTGGGTATAGTCCTTTGAAATAACTTTTCCTAATGTTCCATCCAGTAGTTTCCTCCCAGAGCTCATGGAGTCACACAGGCATACCTAATCAAATCTCTGAAAGCTTCTAGGAGAAAGCAAGTTGCAGATGGGGTTGTGTCCAGCAACACTACAGGGTCTGCCATCCGTAATAATAAAATCAAAACTGAGCTACATGAATGTTGAAATACGCCATAAAAAAGAAGGTTTGGAACCTGCATTTATAACAAAGAAAGCTGAAGACAATGTGTGAGGAAAAACAACAACAATAATAACATAATGTAGCTAGCAATGATTAATATTTATCTGGGACTTACTATACACTGAGCACTGTTCAAAATACTTATATACACTACTCCATTTAATGCCTGCAAAAACCTTATGAGGTAAGTGCTATTATTATTCCCGTTTACTTATGGGGAAACCAAGGCACAAAGAAATCGTACAATTTGAAGGAGGTCCCTCGGTGAATAAGTGCTCAAGCTGCAACTGAAACACAGTGAGCAAAAACTCTAACCCAGGTTTACTAAGAAATAAGAAAGGGATCTTTTGCTTCCTTTGTCTTGTCTTTATAAGATTTTTCTTAGGAAGTCAGCAAATGTTTAGCCAATGTGAGACTGAGACTTAAATTTCTGACTCTCATGACCAAAAATATCAGAACAAGAATATCAGTCAGTGCATTATTTAGCATAGGACGCATCTGATTTGGCATTGATTATCCTAAATGATGGCTCAGGCGGGTGAAATTTGCCTTGACGATAAAATTACTACTGTTACAATGTTAGCACTATTCTAGGTATAGGCCTTCTATACCTATAGATAAGAGGACATTTTACAACATAGCAGATACAGCAAAGGAAGGGATCCCATCTATGAAAGTGGCCTTGAGTGTAGGCATCATCTCTTCACTACCAGAAGAAACAATCCACATGTGCTAAGGAGCCATAACTCCCAACAAACACTACCAGCAACAAAAAGTCCAGATATAAGCTCACCTCTCATTGGTTTAAAGGAGTGTTTGTCAACCTTTTTTTCATTATTGATTCCTAGGGAACCTGTGCAAATATTTTTTTCCTAATTGCTATTAGGGAATAACACTATGACACTTAAATACCACAAATATACTATGTATCTGTTAAGGTAGTATGGCCCTTAGGAGAACTAAAAAATCTAAATTTTTTCAGCCCCCAAGAACCAATTTTTATCCCCTTGGCATGATACAGCTCTTGTTTAAAGTGCTTGAATTATGACTTTAAAAGTCATTCTCAGAAATGGAGCTGGCTCATGGTCTCACTAAAATTTTAACAATGGACAAGTTACCTTAAAACACTTCAATTGTAGCCTTGCTACTCTTGATGTAGTAGTCATTATTGCTGTCTATACTTTTGTAGGACATAGGAAGACTGCACACATACTCCCATGTGCCCGTGTGGTTTGAGGAGGGCCACGTGTCAGCCCAAGAGTTGTAAGTGCAAGGATCACATATCACTTCCAAATCAGAGTGTTCTATTGCTATTTGGAAACTTAGAGCTCTTGTTACCTCTATGCAGTGATAAGCAATATTCAAGATGGTAACTGCTTTGCCAGCCTGGGTTCCAAAGTGAAAAGGTGTGGAGCAGAGCTCCCAGCTGACCTGCAATGCATAAGAAATAAACACTAATATGTGACCGTTGTTTGTTATTACAGCACAACCCAACCTACCCTGACTGATACACTGGGTCATTCACTTACACATTTAAATGAATGAGAACCCACTATGTGCCAATGTCCTAGGCATTCATGGCATAGCAATAAACTAGACAGTTTTTGCTTTCATGGAACTTATATTCTAATGGGGAAATCTAGTGAGATCAAATTCAGCAACTCTTCAGCCCAGAAAGGAAGACATATACTGTAGAAGAAAATTAACCCTTCTCCTTGAAGACAAGCTAAATTTAGGAAATTCCATCCTGTGATACACTCTCAACAGTCTTTTCTGAAATGAAGATAAGTCTGGAGAGCATTGGTTCCTCTGCTCCTCCCCCAGGACAAAAAAGGGAGGTTAAAATCTTATTTTAATTTTGGATTTTGAAGTTCAGTGATTTGGGAAGGTTACAGAAGGGAATCGTTGGAGAAAGAGCAGGGTTTAGGAAAGTGTGAAGGTGGAGTTTTCTAGATTGCAGAAAATAACAGGCACAGAGATGTCAAAGTGCAGATATTTCTCACTCAAACCAAATGGACCATGGAAGGACCAAGATATAGGATGAATTAATTCACCAAAACATCAACTTGAGCTCTTGAAAAAAGTAATTTTATTTTGTCTAAGACCTTATATTATTCACAGAGAGATGTTCATTTCCCACAGGATGAAGCCCATTCTTCCTTGAGAGGAATCCTGGACAGATACACAAATAATTAAACTGAAATAGACCATTTTAGCCCCCACTGCAGTTCAAACACCCCAGCCATCAAAGCTGGCCAGCCAAAACCAGCTGCTTAGGATCATCCTTTGAGGTTCAATGAACTAGGGCTTTGTTAGACCAGGAGTGAGAAAGGATTTCAAAGACAAGGGCCCTCCTTGGGAAATGATTTCCTGATGACCTCGTCGAATTACATGCTTTTTCTCATAATACAGTTAGCCCCCTAATCCTTATTCCCTCCACTGTGAATCTCTCCTAAGCTCCTCAGCCGGGCTAGAATAAAATAATGGGAAGAATGGTCACATCTCCCCAACTCATGGTAAAATTTCCCCGATTAACCTCACACTCCATAATATAAAATGAACAGGAGACAAGTTTTCCTCTGTTTCTGACTGCAAGTTCTGGACAACTTGAGTTTGGGTCTTTATATAATGGTTCACTTTCAAAAATTAAAAGATATTAAGGTTTAAGTCTTGCAATTACCTCATTTTCAGATACCAACCTCACTGCCACTGTCTACTTTAATAGCTTCACTTACAACTATTTCTGAAGATTTTTAATACTTCGGTAATTCTGGATTTTTCAGCTAGAAACAAACACACAGTTTTGAGTTTTATATCAGATACTGCTTTTTTTCTTTAAAGTTAAGATAATAATTTTTAAAAGGATATGTACCATAAATTCAGGTGTTCAACTTCGAGCTAGGATGATTATTATTGTTCAGAAATTTATCAAAGTGCTTTTTACCTAAGGAGTTAATATTACAATACCAGAAGAAAAAAAAATAGGAGTAAATGAATATGAATCAGTTCGTAGAAGCAAACACACACCCTGAGACTCAAATATCAATTATATCAAGAGTGTTCATAATAACCTGTTGTTGAAAAAAAATGCTGGCCTAGAAAACAGGATTGGGAGAGAATTCTGTTTTCTGCCATTAGCTGGTTAAATGGTCTCAGGGAAATAACTTTTGCATGGTCTTCCAGGCATCATAAAAAGTGCTTTTTATGAATTAACTTATTTATTCTTCGTGTCATAACCTTTGTGACAAGTATTATTATAATTATCCCCATTTATGAGATAAGGCATCTGGTGCACAGAAAAGTTAAATAACTTTCCCAAGTTCACAAGTTTCCAAAGCAGGTCCTTGCCCTTAACTCTTTCATTTCTGTATGTTATTGCAATTCTCAAAAATATTTTCTTTTGAAGACTTCATTCTAAAACCTTAAATAAAATCTTAGGTTTGGGTTAAAATTTTAAAAGAGAAGATGAAAAATGAAGAAGGGAGAAAACCTCACTATTTCTTGAGCATTTGGTCACAAGGGGATCACTTTTAGGTTTATGTAAGGTCTTACTTAACTGATTGTCCTTAAGGGGATTGGGGCATCATCAATCCGCTGGAAGAAGCCTGAAGCTTGAAGAGATGGAACCCAACAAGAATTTAACATAAAATGTTTATTCATTCAGTTGTATTTATATTGTGTTTTCAAATAGCCCCGCTAAACCAAGAATGACCTTGGACCCAACACATCTCACTTTCAATTTAAAACTTAAAAACCAGAGTATTATATCATGGTGACTCAGCTCAAGGACTCTGGAGGCAAATACCTAGTTTAAAACCTGTCTCTGGATGGAGTGTGGGGATGTTATTTAACCTCTCTAAACCTCAATAGCTTGTGTGAAATGGGGACATTAGCATGTTCCTCTCAAGGTTGTTTTGAGCAGAGCATGCCACAGGATACCTTTTAGGCACACAATATTTAAGTGTTGGCTATTACTCTAATTATTTTATAATTGTGAAAACACAAAATTTTGTGTTTTTGTGTATAATTGTGAAATCACAAAAAATTGTGATTTTAGAGGCTCTAAAATCATAAACTTCTAACTCCCCTGAAGCAAATTCATTAACTCTGCATACAGGAAAATTAAGTATTTAAGAACCATTTTTGAGCATTTTCCCTAACCCAGACACTATTCTAAGTACTTTAAAAGTATTACCTCAGATAATCTTCCTTCCAGCCCCACCAGGTGGGTACTGTTGTTATACCTATTTTATAGAAAAAGAAATTGAGGCACAAAGAGATTAAGAAATCTACCTAAGGTCACAAAAACAGTAATTAATTAAGCTAGGGGTCAAATCTAAGCCCTTGGTCCCACAGCCCCAGCCCTTCTCTGCTCTGCTCTGCTCTGAACACCCAATGCCTTCTTTGTGCCTCCCCTGCAACCTGACCCCCATTCAGGACCTTTGCATAACCTGCCTCTTCTGCCTGGAACACATCTATACTGGCTCTGAATTCCCCTTCACTTGGATAATTCTACCCTTACCCACTCCCCAAGACTCAGCTGTCTCCTCTTCCCCACCAGGTGCTCAGCAGCCCTTTTATTCCTCTCCTAATGTTCATCTCTGAAGTCTAGCAGTCACTTTCCAATGTAATTGCTGTGCTGCTTGCCATGGTCTCCTGCAGGGCTGTGATCTCCACAAGGGCTGGAGCTGGGCCTTAGTTTTCTTGGCATTTAGTATCATAATACCTAGGAGCACAGGGTAGGTGCTTAATAAACATGGCTGATACAAAATTCATTCATTCATCTCTTTACTGAGCATCTACTAGGCACCTAGCCTTGTTCTAGGTCCAGGGGATATACTAGTAAACAAAACATAACAGATGGAATAGTAAAGAAGGCTTTTAGAGAAGTGGTAGACTATGTATTTTATAACCTCCCCCCACGGCCTCCACACACACGCATGCGCACACACACAATGGATTTTAAAGCCAGATTACTTGGGCTCAAATCCAAGCTCTGCTTGAGAAAGTTATTTAGCTTCTGTGTGGCGCAGTTTCCTCATATATACATATATATGACTCTCATGGGGTTACTCTGAGGCTTAAAAGACTAATTTCATGTAAAGTGTGTAGAACAATCCTGGTCCTTAGTAAGCTCTCAGAAGGTTGCTTTTGTTATGGTTAACCGTCATAAACTTATGTTTCAGGGATAGCGTAGGGGAGAACAGATAGTTCTCGTCCCCAGCTAACAATATAATGGGATAAGAAGATATTTGGTTAAATGATATAAAGTTGTAATTTTTGTAGGTCAAAAATGGTTAAAAAGAGGCAAATTTATGTGATGCAAATTAAAATGCTCACAGAACATAAAGAAGAGAGAAATTAATTTTGCTTGGAGAAGTAAAGATTCACAAAGAAGTTGAACCTCGATGGAGCCCCTCAGGGTGGGTAAACAGTAACTGAACAGAGAGAAGGAGAGGTGATAGTCAAAGGAGAGAAACAGGAGGAGCAAAAACAGTGGACATGAGAAAGCATGACCAATAGATTATTTTTTTAATTTTTATTTAATTAATTAATTAATTTATTTATTTATTTATTTTTTATTATGTTAAGTTAGCCAATAGATTCTTATGGTTGGAATTCAGAATCCATTGTAGGGATGCCGGAATTGAGACTAGCAGGAGCTTAATTATGGTTACCATACTTACCTTGTTCACATTCTGGCCTCAACGTTATAAGAGATATTAGTGGGTTTTAAAGAGTTAAGAAGGTATTGTGGCATAAGGAAAAGAGTATACATAAATTTTTGTGCCAGATAGACCTGGTTTGAATCCCAACCCCACCATTTACTGAATGAATGAGCTTGGCCAAACCACTTAACTTCCATGAGCCTCAATTTCCTTGTCTGTAAAATGGGTTCAATGGAACTTACCCTGCAAGATGGTTGGAAAGATTACAGATGATGTATATAAAGCACTTAATGGATTATCTGACACATTAATAGTTTTCAATTAGGAATGACCCTTATTAGCAGTATTAATAGTATTCATGTCTAATAGAAATAGGTTCACTGGCAACCTGCATGGACTAATAGGACTAATTACAGTGGTCCAGGCAATTAAAAGTAATTACTACAATTCCTCAACCAGAAGACTTTTAAAAAGCCAGGAATTGTTGTTCTAAGAAGATGCCTAATCCAAAAGTTAACAACACTAATATTTGCATTAGCAAATTTCCATATGTGAAGCACTCTCTTAAGCATTCACTCATCTGCTAATCTCAGCGGCCTCATGAGAGTTGATATTACTGTCTCCATTTGAGGAGAAATAAACTTCAGAGAAGTCCTTGCTCAAGGTCCCATGATGACAAGTGGCAGAGTAAGGAGGCTCAGTATAATTGAAAATGTAGACTGTGTCTTTGTCTATTCCTTATAAGACTGAACACAGAATTTGTTTTGAAGGTTTAAGAAGTTGTAACCTGATGGTCTCAGTTAAAAATGATAATGTGGACGATTATACAATCATAAAATATTGTGTGGGGTCCATCAACAATCCTCCCTTCTAGTCTTC
Source organism: Phoca vitulina (assembly GCF_004348235.1). Lineage (NCBI taxonomy): Eukaryota > Metazoa > Chordata > Mammalia > Carnivora > Phocidae > Phoca > Phoca vitulina. Next base: position 16,144,549 of record NW_022589722.1, on the reverse strand, counting down.
TCATTTTACAAAAGAGAAAATTGAGAGAAAAGCAATTAAATGACTCTTCTGGAGTCACTTTGAAAATTCATGGCTGTGCTTCTAGTTAGAGATGGCAGATTTAACATATGCTTTACATTACACTCCATCTCCAAAACCCACTAAAAAGACAGTAAAGAGATTGATTTTAAAGACATTAACCCATAAGGACAAAGAGAGTAAGAAAGAAAACAACAACAACAACATTTCAGAAGACAGAAAGCAGATGGTGGAGTGGTAACTGGCTTAGCAGAATTATGAAGCTGAAATTTAAGTTGACAGTGGAAGAAGCCCAGAAGCAACCTGATTTGTCCTGCAAAACCCCAAGAAGTCTCAGAAATTGGCAGCAAGAAGCACCTCTGAAAGTGGGGATGCAGCTGAAGATGACACAGTATTTTCTAGTAGTCTGAGAAATAGCCCCCCCACTCCTGACAGAAGACTGAAGACTTATTCTCCAGAGAGGCTGTATCAGAAAGATCCTAGACAGAGGGAATGACAGCCATTACTGAAGGCAGAGATACTATATTGAAAACAGGGAGATTCATTGAAAGTATGCATTCTAAATGATGAGAATAGCAACCTCCTGTCCCATCTCAGCTTCCAGAACACTGACAACCATGCTTTTAGTCCTTAGGCTGAAGATTGAATGATTCTGGTCTGGGGACTCTCACCAGCCCAATAGTAAAGACCCAAAGATACTAATGCTCAGGCATCCTCTAATGAAATGGCTCAACCATATCATCTCAGTGACACCCAGGAGTCAATAATTCCATCCATACACACAGATTTTTCTTCAGCTACTTTGTGCTCCTCTTTTAAGATAGCCAGATTTAGAAAATACAAATATAATATTTGGGACATATTTATACTAAAAATGTATTCATTGTTTCATAAAATTCAAATTTAACTGAGTGGTAACTTATCTGGTAACCTTATCCTCTCTTACATAAGAATGGACATCCAAGTATAACCAAACATTTGAGGAAAGCCTCAACATGAAACACAGTGACTAAGATCGACATCCAAGAATCACCAAACATTTAAGGAAAGCCTCAACATGAAAGACAGTGACTAAAACGTATTAAGGGGAAAAAAGGAACATAGATTAAAGACCAAAGAATGCAAAGAAAAAAAACAACCTTCAAAAATAGTGCCATTTGTTGTCTCAGGAAGTTAAGAAAGGATATTGTACCTTTGAAATAAGATCAGTTTGTTTTAAAAACAAATAGTCAAAGAACACTAAAAAGCTATCATTAATGTGATGATAGCAGAAATGAAAAACTAAATAGAAGAGTCTGAACGGAAAGCAGAATTGTAGAAAAATAAAACAATGGGAATGGACAATAAGAAATGATCAAAGAAATAATTCAAGAAAATTTCCCAGAACTGGAGTATGCATTTCCAGAAGGAAAATACCCTCTGAACACAAAGAATGACAAAATGCCCTCAGTAGGGGAAAAGTAAAAAAGGAAAGAAGGAAGGAAGGAGAGAAGGAAGGAAGAAAGAACTTGAACAGAGATATACATCTATTTAATTCCAGGACACCAGGATGAAAGATGCCTGTTTATCAATTTAAGCAATTTGTTTATAGTTGCTTTAGTCTGGAATTAATATAGTAGTTTAGTAAACCCACCAAACTTTAAGAAATGAGGTCTTGGCACTCCTGTCTGACTCAATCAGAAGAGCATGCGACTCTTGACTTGGGGTAGTGGGTTTGAGCCCCATGTTGGGTGTAGAGATTACTTAAATAAATAAATGAACTTTAAAAAAGTGTTTCTAAACTAAAAAAAAATGAGGTCTTATACTAATAATGGTATACATGAATATGCACAAGGTAGTGAAAAGAACTAAATCAGAGGCACACGTTCTAGTCTTGCATCTGTCCTGTATGACTTTAGATACATCACTTCACATCTCTGGACTGCAGTTTTATCATTTGCAAATAGTTTAGATATAAAATTCTATAATTCTATTTAATTATGTAGTCATGAAATATATGACATTAACATGATTGAGTACATAATTAAAATAATTTTAAAAGTCCATATCCCAATAATACTTGTAAAGTACACCAACCTCTTCTTTCTCAAACTGCACTTCCTCCTTTTTTCTTAGATATTATGTATTATTTTATTTTTAGATGATAATGAATTCACATTTCTCTAACACTCCTCAAGATTCATTCATCCAGACATTCTCAAAATTCTAAATGATGCTATTTATAGGTGTGAGGTATATATTAGTGAATTATACAGTCATGGTACCTGTGCTCATGAAGCTTTCATTCTAGTGGGGAAGACAGTAAAAAAAAAAAATAATAAACAAACAAATAAATTTCTGTATGGGATAAATGAAGGGAAATAAGCTTCTATGAAAGAAGATATTGAAGGGAACCATTTTTAGAGTTGGTGACTGGCAAAGGAATTTCTGAGAAAGTTGCTTTCAAATGAGGATAAATAAAAGGTAGGTGAAGAGTAGGAGAATGAGCTTACCAGAAAGAGGAGGAAATACACATGAAGGTCTTGAGGGAGAAATCACACTTTCAAGGAAATGGAAGTTTGGCCAGTATGGAAGCATGGGATTCTCCAGCAGGAGAATGGTGGGAGATGAAGTTGGTAAAGATGCAGAGTCTAGATTATGCTGGGTCTTTGAATCCATGAAATATGGTTGGATTTTTTTCCAAGGGCAAGGAATAGAGATTGAATTATTTTAAACATTAAAGTGACTTCATCTAATTTACAACACATGATCCTTCTTGCTGTTATTTTATCTTTTTTGATCTTGGATACTATGCTTGGAGATAAGCAGTGAAGATATACACTTCTTTATTAAGAAAACGAAGGACAAGAAAACGAAGGACGAGGAGGTTAGATGGCTGCCTTGTGAACAGGCCCAATGATTAGTATATAGCACCAGAGCAAGACCTTGGGTTTTCCAAGTCTAGTTTCCTTAGTACATTGCCTGACACATAATAAGAACTCAATAAATACTTGTTCAATGAATGCACATCACATTAAGACACTCCAGCTACTGAGATCCATGGGTCTTTTGGTAAAGACAAATGTGTTAAATCAGCCACCAGAGGGAGTGTATACTTTCCCCATGTAATAGAAACATTGACCTTGGCAAAGACAACTGGCTGAAAAAAAATCTTTAACTGAACAAAGTGCTTTCTCCAGTTTATACCAAAAAAGATTTCATGAAATAGAATTGGCAACATCACAACAGACCCTTTGTTATGCGTTTGAGCCGGCCATCTGTCCGTGAAGCTCAGCTATGGACAGCCTCCTGACTTAGAGTTCTCCTGACTTTGTAAAAAAAAAAAAGTTCCTCCAAAGTAAAGTGTAATGAAATGGAAGTAGCAATATTTCCTGACACAATTCAAACTGTACATGCTGAACAAAAGACTTCTTATTTTTTTCTACCCAACTCTGCTGTTTTGAATTTCCTTGAACTTGCTTCAAAATAAAGTTTGGGAAGAAGAAAACTTTGCCTGTGGCACAGAAATGGTCTAAGATGGCTAGAGGAGTCTACCTGTTGAAGAGGGCTCCAATTGCCCCAAGGGAGATAGGACTGCTCGTGTCCACTCTGCAGCCGGGGAAAAAATATACAAGTGCATCTGGAAACACACACACACACACACACACACACACACACATACAAACTGTAAAAAACAATGCTTTTAAAAAAGACCTGGATCCCATGTGCCAACTACTTTTTATTCTCATTTAACAAAGCTTGAATTTTGTCAACAACCACTCGTTTGACAACATTTTGCATGGTTAGTTCTCAGATAATACATGGCTCTAGACACAGGTTTGGTCTACACATGTCAGCTTTCACCTGAATTGAGGGATCAAGGAAAGTTTCTAAGAGTTTCTTAGAAGTAAATCAACTGTCTATAATCAATTGGTGAGAACTGGTCTTTCACTATGTGCTCAGAGCTGGATTTAATCCTGTGGGAGAAATAAACAAGATACTGACACATGGTCCCTGCACACAATAACCAATTCTTTTTTTTTTTTTTTTTTGTTAGTTATTAAGGGTATTTTCCAGTTATTTAATTTTTTTTTTTTTAATTTGGGGAGCCAATATCCAGGTAGTTGACTCAGTTTAATTTTTTCCCCTGGATGTATAGGGTCATGACATAATATGCAAAGACCAGTAGATCTAAATTATTTAAATAGGAATTTACAATCACTCGAAAAATGTTGGTAAGAGTAGTAATCTTTGAGCAGAAATGAGTTTGTTGTGAAAATGCTTATGTGAGATATTTCTAGTATTTTCCAGTTATTAATTAAAATAAAAAATAAATGGCAGAAAAATTTAAAAATCTTTCCAAAACAAAACACAAGAAATTAATTATAAAGTTTCTAAGAATATAATGATTTTTTTAATTCAACATTCAACAAATATACATTGGGCCAACTATGTAGAAGGTACTAGCCCAGGTGCTGTAAAAGATTCTAAAGATGTCTATGATATACTCTTTCCCCACAAATATCTTACAAACTGGAGAGGAGAGAAGTATTTGAGGCCAAGCTCTCAAAATAGGCACTCTTAAGCTGACAAAGGTCAGGGACACAAGGAAGCTCAAACTAAGTTGTGCAGGGATTCAGAGAAGGGATAGGTTCTATAGCATTTGAGCAAAAGTACTTATGGGGGTATTAAGCAAAAGAAAGAGTAGGGACAAAAAGACAGAATTTGGAAAGCATTGGGCATAACTAGGAAATGCCATCTCATTTGACTAGAAAATAGGTTAATTATAGGACATTAGTGAGAATTAGACTTGAAAAGATCTTTTAGGACCAACATATAGAAAGCCTTGAATAGCATTTTGGGGTCCAAATTTAATTGAGCAGAGAGGTGAAATGAAAGACTCATTGGAAGTGGGCTTCAGGAAGATTGACGTATGTAAGACAAATAAAAAAAGAACACAAAGTCAAGGACATAACCACCCAAGAGACTATCGCAGGAGTCCTGACATGAGGAAGAGAATGCATAAATTTGGGTGATAACAATTGCAACAGACAGGAAGGAGAGGGGCCAAGACACAATTCAGGAAACAACAGAACATAAAAAGTGAGTTAAATAAATGGGGTGAGGCAGAGCAAAGAGTCAAATATTTTTAGTTTGCATGACTAAGGTAATATTTGCACTATTTACAAAAATAAAGAAGGCAGAAAAAGTTGAGTAGGTTTTGAGGAGAACAGGATGGTTTGGGTATTGAAAACTCTGTTCTGAGATGCGAACAGGACACATAAAAGGAGACATCCAGCAGATTCTTAGAATTATGGGTCTGGAACCCAGGAGGCAAGCGAGTTTTCTGGAGGAAAGGATTTGGGAATTGGTTCTACAGAGGTTAAGGGTCAATCACTGAGTCCATGGCAGTGGGTGACCCTGCTGAGAGAGAGAAGGGGTGGGGCGGGGTGGGGCGGGGAGGGGAGGGGAGAGGGGAAGGGAGGGGGTGTGGTGCAAAAGAATGGGAGTAGAGGCTAGGAATGCTGGGAATGTTTTTCTTTCTCAGCCAAGGAGAAACCATTTAGGAAACTTGAGAAAAACTTCGTTGCTGCAAGAGTAGGACTACCACCACAGTGTACAGGGAATGTTTTAAGAAGAAAGGGGATGTCAACAGGGTCATATGCCCTGGAGGGGGGAAGGGTGAGGGTGAGACGGAGAAAGAAAAAAAGAAAAAGAGCTGACTTTGATGATTTGAGAGTCAAAGGTGAAACAGTTACTTCACCAATTCTTGTAAGGCTTTTAAAAACATCCCTCTAGCAGAAGTCAGCTTGCAAGGGTGTAAGGAATGAAAGGCGCTGAGAATGTGGAGCCAGCCGGTGGACACACTAGTTCAGCAATGCCAGTGAGGACAGAGAGGAGAAAGAGGTGTTTGTGATGATTTGACATGCTGGGAAGGACTTTCTTACAAAGTGGGGAAAGAAACTGTTAGAAAGGATGAAGTGGCCCCCAAATGGAGAGATTAACCAAGAGATAAGATCACGGTGGGGGTGGGTGTTTATATTTGATCATCAGCCCCAGGTTGGGGGCATTAGGTTTGGTGAGGAGGACAAACCCTTCCTCTGAGGGCAAAGGAAAAGGAGAGAGTGCTATCAACAACGGGACAAAAGAACAAAGCTTAGAGGTGGAGCGCAGTGGTGAGTGGGGAACACAGGTCTTCTCAATTCAGTGAGTGAACCTGGGGCTTTTTTGAGTCAAGTGAGGAGGGTGGGTCTGAGGATTGAGAATCATAGAGAAGTTTCAATGCAGCCCTTAGGGTGGGGCCAGGGGGCACAGTGGGAGTAACAAGTGGGAGTTAAAAGACTGCTAAGCAGCAACAGATTTTTTTTTCTCTCTCTGAGCTCCTGGACCCTCTGCCTCTTGTGTGCTTTGACTTTCAGACCTGTGACTGCCTACCCCTTGCCTCCAAAGCCACAGGGTTGGAACTCATAGCTTGGTAATTTCGGGCAGTGAAACCATGCCACCTGGGACTCCTGCAAAAGGCTTTTCTAGACGCCTCCTGCCAGAAAAGAGAGGCCAAGGAACAAGGCAAAGAAGTATCACTGAAAAACAGGATTGCACACCGGCCATCTTTTTACCCCTCAGTGAGCTAACACGTCAGAATCGAGGAAATGCCAGACCTCCTTTCTTGGGAAGTGTGAGGTGTATATCAAAATACGTAAATCCTAAAAAGCTCATTGTGAAGAGCAGAGTCCTAATAATTTGTATTTCGATCACTTTTAAATATTTGTAAAGTGAGTGCTTCCAAGGATAAAGTAAATAGTCTCATTTTGTGGGGCATTTGATTAAACTCCAAACATATCAATGTTCTGGGGTGTGCCTGGTGACTCTGATAGCTTTTGGCAGGTCTGCCAAGAAAGTGCAAATCTGAGGGGAGCCCCAGGGAAACAAGGAAACTATTCTCCCAGGAGCAGGTTGCAGGGCTGTGCAAGAAATGCTCAGATTCTTGTCTCCCCCATGAAGAGGAGATTAGAATGGAATAAATTAGCAATGTGGGCAAGAGCTGTTACTATATAACAATAACACTTTGTGCTCCATTCAAGGGACTCCAAGTCCTTTGACAGGACTCTTTGGACTCAAGAAGGCACTTGCTAAGCACATCCCAGGTCCAGAGAGAAGTGTGTCTCCCATAATATTCTCACTCTCTGCTTTTTTTCCAACCAACTTCTTGCCTTCTTTCCTTTCTGCTCACTTCTGCCCACCCTTTATAACTATGATATCTGCTTTTGTCTGGAGGAAGCAAAACTTACTGAGTATCCACTTGTAGTAGTAATAGAGACATTCATTTATTGAGATCATTGTGTGATCATCACAAATACTGTATGATATCCAAGTGATGGTCAAAAATATTTACCAATAGGTTTCACACAGCTGCCAACCAATCAGAAGTGATTTGGAAGTTGCACTGGAGCCAACATCAGAGGTACCCACTGTGCCAAGCATTACCTCCTAGCTGCTGGAGTGTGGAAACGTCCAGGGGTCCCAGGACTGGGTGGGGGCTGAATGCACAGATTAGTAGAGATGGGGGACACTTGAGTGGCAAAACTTATACCAACTGGTGCAAAAGTATGTCAATGTTTAGACAATTAGTACTGTTGAATCTTAGCCCCAACTTATCTCCATAGGACAGATAGAAATGGAACCACAGAGGTTTTAAATACCTCACCCAAGGCTGTCCATTGAGTATAAGGATTGGGACCCAGTGACCCTACTGCAAGGCCTTTTCCACCCCTCTTGTTGGCTCTCTGCCTACTTTCCTTAGTCTGTCACTGTGTGCTTAGATATGAGAGTACATAGTATTCTGGAGAGGGCATGCGAGGGCACCTAAGGACTCCCAGGAAACCTCTAAACCTGCATCTGTTAACTCTCTGTTCATCCCATTAAAAGTTTTCTCAGTAGTGTCAAGGTCAGAAGGGGAGGGAGTGAGAAAAAAATTGACTGAAAAGAAAGCCTGTTATTTCCTCTTTTCCCCACAGAGAGCAAGAACCTTGTTTATTTTATTCCTTGGGATACCAACAGAACCCAACATGTGGTTGACACCCAATACAACTTTGTTGAATGAATGAATGAATGACTTCTTCCCTTTCTACAACACTTTATATTCTTTCTCTTAAGATTTTATGTATTTATTTGAGAAAGAGAGAGGGTGTGAGTGAAAGAGAGAGAGAGAGCACAAGCTGGGGGGAGAGGCAGAGGGAGAGGGTGAAGCAGACTCCCCGCTCAGTAGGGAGCCTGATGCGGGGCTAGATCCCAGGACCCCAGGATCATGACCTGAGCGGAAGGCAGACACTTAACTGACTGAGCCACCCAGGTGCTCCATATAGCACTTTATATTCTTGTAAAGTGCCTTTACACCTGATCTCACTGGACCCTTAGAAAGTTCAGCAGAATTATAGGGTAAATATTGTGATTTCCACAGATGAAGAAGCTAAGATGCAGAGGGCTGAAGTGGTCTGCCCATATCACAAAACTAACTAAGGTGGAGCCAGGCTTGGGCCCTGCCAACTCCTGGTCTGGGGCTCTTTCTCCCACATTGTGGGCTTTGCTGAATATGAATAGAAGTTAACATAATTGGAAAAACAAAAGAACTTATAATTTACAACCCATCATATATTTGGTGATACCATGAAGGAGCAATGGGTCTTGTTCCCTTTCCTGCTTACCCAATGCACACCCCAATTCACCACATCACCAGACCCAAGGAAGCCCCCTCACTCTTTCCAGGGCTCAGCCACATCAACTGCACGTAGCACCTAGCTTTATCTTTTTGTGTTTTTCTTAAGTGAATTTCCCCAGGGAATTATATTTGTGACCTATACCAGCTGGCACGGGCCTCCCTTCCTAAGTTCAAATATGACGTTTAATGAACAGAAAAGACTAATGTCCATCTAACTATGGAGAATGCCTGCTCTTATAATTCCCTCTCCGAGGCCTCCAGAAGGTGAGGGAAGTGGATGACTTTGGGCAGTTGCTATCTTCTTTTTCCTCTTTACCTGTTACAAAAGCTCCCCAAGTTTGGTTCCTGGACCAGAGGCATTGGGATCACCTGAGAACTTCTTAGAAATGACAAATTCTCAAGTCCCAGACCTACTAGAATCAGAGGCTCTGAAGTGAGGTTCAGGGATTTATGTTTTAATAGCCCTCCAGGTGATTCTGGTGCATGCAAAAGTTTGAGGGCTACTATCCTATTAAATCCTATTTTTTTTTCTACCTGAGGCAGGGAGTCACCTCCTGTTCCCATGGGGTTCTCTGGGGATTGCTTGACTCACTGTTTTCTAATCCCTTCTTTCTCCATATGCAAACCTGTAGTATAGTCTTGTTAATGACAATATTAATTTAATTCCCTGGAGAAAGGGCTGCACTAGATGATCCACTGGGATTTTTTTCAAATTGAGAACCTCTGATTCTTCAAGGGAACCACAGCTAAGCAGATGGCCTTCAAGAAGGCAGAGGAGGACTCCTGCCTACTAATCTTCCTCTTGCTGCGGGCCCAGGACTGGAGTGAAGTGAGGACATAGGCCAGTTGCCAGCTCTTAGTTACAGCCCCAGGAGATCTTTGATGTTCTCCCCTTGCAGTCTGGGGTCCCTGTTTTCAAGAATTTATCAGAATGACCCAGACTTAGCAAACTTGCTCTATGTACCTTGGACAAAATAACCGCTGAGTCAATTCTATGAGGAGTCTTGGATTGTCAGACTAAAAACTTGTTTATAGTTGATTTCCTCTGGCAAACTGCTATCAGATGCAAAAACTGGTGTCATTGGTTTGGAGTATAGTTGATTATTCTCAGCATTTGCATTACGTAGGTAGTCAATGCAAGAGCATTTAGCAAATATAAAAAAGAAATAGTCCAGTTCCGCCTCCACATCTCACTCACTCCCACCCTTCCCTTCTTTCCAAATACCCATCCCTGAAAAGACAACCTGAGGACTCAAAACAAGGATAATTTATCCACATTCTGGAAATTCTGAAATATTTAAGAAAGAAGGAACCTAATACCTGTTCATTCGCTGGGTTCTGATATGCTTTCCCTTTTTAAGCCTCTACGATCTACTTCTCATTGATTCATCTTGCCAACCAGAAAACTACTTGACTCCTAAACTTTGTAAATTTCCCTTCTTCCCTCTTCTGGGTTCTTCAAGTTATGAAAGCACAATTAGTGAATGGAGAGATGGTCAAATTGGATAAGACCAAAATATTACAATCTCCATTGAAGGCAACAGGTGAAGGTCCTAGAATTGGATTCATGAGACTCAGGTTCCAACCAGGGTTTTGCCACTGGTCACTTGAGAGAGTGATCTGAGTGGCAGATCACTGCTCCACTCTGGGCCACTGCAAAAACAAAGGGACTGAGCAAAAACAGATCTCTAGTCTGTTTTCCAACTTTCTGATACTGACAGTAGGCACATATGACATAGGTACATCCTATTTAGGGGTTTTATTGTCCTTGTCTGGTAACCCAGGCTTGGGGGCAGCAGATAGACTTTAATTTGTTTGCCAATTTGATCAATTGGTATCAACTGTCTGGAATGTGGGAAAGGTTGTCACGATTGACTGAAAGGTCAGCCCTGGGTGTGAATGGAAGAAATGGGAGAACCAGGTGTTTATATTCGCAGTGCTTTGTTTCTTTCATAGCTCTTTTACAACTAGCAGTCATTTTATGTATGTGTCTGTTTAAGTGTATCTTAGCTGCCTAAATATAAATACCATCATATCATAAAGTTTAGTGCCTGACACAAAGCCTATTACCTGATAGGTGCTCATTAATATTTTTTGAATGGATGAATGAGACTAAATAACTTAAGGGCATGTCCAGAACAATAGAGCAGCAGCAGGAAAGGACTTCACCAGCACTGGGCATGTAGAAAGAAGAGCCCCATTCCATGTATATTCTAAGGGTCCTTACTAACTCTGATTTTTATTTTCTCTAAGACTGAACATCAATTTACAACTTTGTGGAGAAGAGGATAGAGGTGGTGGAAGGAGGAATTTTACTGGGATTCAATGAGTACTTTTTTTGGATATTGGTTCCTTTTTGGATGTTTTCATTGAGAGTTTGAATAGGTAGCAGTTAGGTTGAGAAAAGATTCAAAAGGGAGTGTAGCTACTCTGTATTGCTCTGATTTTCCAACTACCAGGTGAATTTTCCTTGAGTTTTGAAGACCTCACTCTGCTCCCCTTTACTCTTCGTTTATGTTGGAGGGTGCATATTATTATAGTTGGGTATTCGACTTTACTGAAAGCTGGGAGAAAGGGAGGCTTTCTTGGTAAGCTTGGCCCTGTGGCTTGGCAGTCACACAATAAAATGACTTTATCCCCAAACCAGATGTTCAAGTTGTTTTAATAATATCTTATGATCCCTCCTCTAAATAAAACAAAAACTCACTCTATCAGTATATTCTCTAGGATTAGAAGTTCGATCTCTGCTCTTTGGTTTTACTCACCAGAAGGTAGCACCAAGACAAAATTGGAATAAATCCCTGGCAAAACTCAGACTTGGTTTGGGATAATTTGCTCTGGATTCTGTGTAAAATTACCTGAGCTTATCAAGATAACTCCCTAAATGCCTTGTAAAGTTTCTAGGTAGACACTGGTCTCTGTTACCAGGAATAGTATTGGGACATAGAGCAAATCCTTCTAGAGTGGGACTGATTCTCATTATCCTTGCACAATCAATTTACCTGGAACCTTAATTCCAAGTAAGCTTTTCCAGTGTATGTGAAGTTGGATTCAATGATTGTTGGGGACTCCAACTCAATGATTCTGAGACTGTTTAAAAAATAACTCACTGACTTGTCCAGACTTTCCAAATTTGCATTTAATTGGATCACCATCATCAGGGGCTATTGACTCAGGGTTTAACCCTTAGGAGTCAAAGGATGATCCACTTGAACCTTTTGTAGGATTATGGGTTTTCTCTGAGATTCAGGGATTCTTCTGTTCAGTTTTATGTTTTCATATAGCACCCTTTCCCTTTCTCCCATAGCAATATCCCAAATTGTGCTTAGACAGTTCTAATTAATGTCTACACCCCCCACAGTAAACTTCAAGCCTCCTATAAACAGGAACCATGTATGTTTTCTCACCTCAGCCCCCAGAAGAATGCTTAACACAGACAGGTTCTCCCTCAATAAATATCTATTGAAAGAATTAACAAATCAGTGGATGCAATAAGCATTGCTAACAAGTATAGCAGTAAGCATTCTTATGGAAATGCTCTTGAAAAGTTGGAAGTAAATTGCATTTTTTTCTTAATTAATTAAACAAATATTTCTTGAGCAACAGGTTCTAGGCACTGAGAGATGAAAATTTTTGTCCTTAAATAATTTACAGGCTCAGGGGGGAAGCAAACAAGAAATTAGACAATTATAATTGATGCCATATGAAAAAGAAGAGCAGTAGGTTTTGTAGAAATACAGAAAGCAATATCTGGCTCAGTCTGGAAAAGATAAAATTCTCAGAGGGGGTGATACCCAGTCTTGAAGATTCGGTGAGGGCAATCAGTTCAAGAAATGCCTCTAGCAACAGATCCTCAACACAAGAGGTGACACGTCTTTATCCTTTCTTGTACATACTTCCTATAGCATCAGTAGCCAAATAGGGGAGACAATATAGCAAAGAAGTTAAGAGCCCAGTCCCTGGCAAGAATCTTGCTTCAATCCCACTCATAAGCTATGTGACCTTGAGCAATTTACTTAAGCTTTTTATGTCTCAGGTTCTTTATTTTAGAATGAGAACAATAGTAGTATTAGCCTCATGGGATTTCATGAGGAATAAATGAAACAAAACATGCAAAGCACTTAGTATAAACCTTGACACATGGATGAACTCCATCAATATTGGTTATTATTATCATTGCCATTGCTGATGAGTACTTCATGGATGTGGCACATGTTGAGGGCTTGGTTTTGAAATAATAAGAGAGAGAACAATGAGTTAGAAAAGGACCACACTAATTAAAAAAATAACTATATCAACTGTGTCTAAATAATGACCACTAGTTTTAGCCCACCCACCAATCTTCCATGGGATAGTTCTGATATCACTGATTATCTGAATAACAAAATAGAAAATCCATGGATCTCAATATATCACTTTCAAACCTGCCTCCTCAGTTCCCGAACAGATTAAGAAATTAAATCCACAACAGCATCATATTTATAAATATGTGAAGAGCAATCTACCTGTCCAAGTTAAATATTAATTTCAAACCCATTTAATCAACCTTTACTGAGCACCTTTCATATGCATGAGCATCGAGGATGACTGTGAAATGATCCCTATTTGCAGAACTCAGAGCCTTGTGAAGCAGATGAATACATACACAGAAAATTAGAATATAACAAATGTATTAAGTGCCAGAGAGGAAGTCTGCATAAAGGGTTACTGAAGAATTGAGAAGAGAGCAATACCTTCATCCAGGAGTCAGGAAAGTCTCCACAGAAGAGAAGTAGGAAAAAGTTGAGCAAATATGAGAAAGGCAAAACCTCTCCGATTCACTTTGATATATCGACCAGGCTTAGGAAAGTACTTTGTCATAGAGATGCTCAATAAATAGCTATCACATTGCTGAATGGATGAATAAAGAGGTTAATTTTCCCTACTACCCCATTCTTTTCTACCCCCTCCTCCCAACAACATCTTTCCACATGCTCTCTTCAACCCCAGGGGGAACCTCCATTTCATTACTCATCCCTTTCACTGCCTGGTCTTTTGTAAACCTCTCAAAGGCTTCCTCTAGTATTGCTCAACAAACACAGGTGTCCCGGGTGAAGCATGCAGCATTTAAATCATGAGGAAAGCCTGACACAAATGAGCATTTCCCACTAATTTTTCACTGGAGAATGTGAAGTGCCGAATCAAGGGAGGACAGTGTGTGCTGTGTGGTCATTGTAATAAGCATGCCATGTCCCCCCTGGCCTTTTCCCCTGAACTCTCCTGAAGAGACAAGTGTCAGGTCTGCTAAGTTTCATACATGTCTACATACACAGACAGAAAACACAGGCTCCCCCTGGCGCCAAGAGGGCTGAACCCAGAATACCCTGTGCCCACTCACTACCTCATCAGAAAAATAGGAAACCCTAAAGGAATCTAGGAAATGAGACCCCCCAAACCATCCCATGGCTGCAAGCAATGTAATGTTTCACTCAGGGCCAAGTCCTGTGTTCTGTCCAATCCATCCTTCCACTCTGCAACAGCCCCACCCCCTCTTTATCCTTTCCGCACCCAGATTTTATTCTCAGCGCTAGACAGCCAACAGTCTAAAAGGTCTTCCAAGCAAAATTACATTTCTTTCTCTTTTCATCCCCAGAGCATGGTGTATCCAAACCACGTGGCAACTTCGCTCCTCATAAATCAATTGTTTAATTGACAGAAGAGATTTGTTTAGAGGCTCCCAAAACTCAAAATTCATATGACCCATCTTCCCCAAATGCCCAGAAGACCTTGATGTCTATTGTTTTTCCAGGAACTTTGCAACTTCCACAGTCTGGAGAAGGGTCAAGTGCCTGCATTCCAATTTTCTCCCCATTTTTCTGGTCTGAGAAGACAAGAATATCATCTGGGATTTATGGAAAACTATATATAATCTGTGTGGCCTCTTTGCATGAGGATGAGATGGAATGCTTGGATGAATAATTTTTTCTTATCCATAGATTGCCCACAACACTATGCAGAGAACTCTTCAAGTTTTGAACTTAAAAACCTCCAAATATTTAAGGAAGCATTTTAGAAAGTTCAGCGGAGGAGGGGGGGTTGCGGCGCCTGGGTGGCTCAGATGGTTGAGCATCTGCCTTCGGCTCAGGTCATGATCCCAGAGTCCTGGGATTGAGCCCCACATTGGGCTCCTGGCTCAGTGGGGAGTCTGCTTCTCCCTCTCCCTCTGCCTCTCCCCCTGCTCATGCTCTCTCTCTCTCTCTGTATCTCTGTGTCTCAAATGAATAAATCAAATCTTTTTTTAAAAAAAAGTAAGTTCTGGGAGAATAAAGAGTGCTAAGATTATAGGGGAAAAGAAATGGAGAGAAGAGAATTGAAGCAGAAGGAAAAAGAAGAGGACAAGAACAATAATGAGAGGAGGCTTATATCCAGACGTCTATGGCGGGTGGCCCTGGGTAGTATTTTTTAAGCTTCTTCCTTTAAGCAGAACTTCCATTTAGATGCAATTCTAAATTCCCATAGAGGGGTAGTCAAAGTCTGTGCACTGATTTATGTAGGGTGTTTTAGAATATCATGGAATGAGCAGCCAAGAAGTGAGAGGCAACATGTTCCCAGACGAGCTCTGCTATTTTTAATCAGAGAATGTGGATCATTGTGTCAGTTCTGCTAATAAAAGCAAGTGATCTTGGGCACATCTTCACCTGGCTAGCCTCAGCTGCACATTTTATATCCTCACCCAAGTCCAACCACATCTCACCACCCTCCCTATGACTACTATTGTCCTTACACCATAGTCTTCCTCCTGGGGAATTGTAACAACATCAGAAAGATCTGAAAAAACTATCAGCCTCAGATACCCAGTTGTGGACACATATTAGAATCACCTGGGCAGCTATTAAAAATACCAAGCCTAGGCCAGCCTGTTAAATGGTTAAAAGGACGTCTATGGCGGGTGGCCCTGGGTAGTATTTTTTAAAAGCCCTCCAGATGATTCTAATGAGCCTGCCTGGACTGAGAATCACTGTTCTAGCCTAGTCTCTGGGAAATTATTTATTTATATATTCAAAAGACATTCCTGAGTGCCTACAGGGTATCTGGGCTTTGCTGGGTATTTAGTAGTGAACATAACAAAATCCTAAGCTCTTTTACATTCAAATGGGGAGAGGAAGACAATAGATAAATAAATCACATAGTTCCAGATAGTGATATGTGCTATAAAGAATATAAGATGTGATGTAATAGAAAGTAACTGGAGGGGTACCTGTATAGTCAGAAAAGATTGCTCTAGAATATGATTTTGGGACTATGAAAAGGATCCTACCAGAGGATTAGGAAAAGAGCATTCCCAGGCAGATAAATAGCAAGTGCAAGGGCCCTGGGGTACTTGGCGAAGATACTGAAAGGCCAGCACTGTGGGAGCAAGGACCTTCAGTAAAACAGGATGGTGATACCTGCCCCCAAGTTATCACACTGCTATGTTGCAAAGATATGTGAGGTGTCAGGAAGCACCTGAGAAAGAAAAGCCCAACAAAAATACAAGGGTGTGCTGTTTCATTGTTATCACACTTTTCTAATGTAACTCAATGACCCAGATACCAGATGACAGCCCCATAACATTTATTTACTGACTTAGCTGTGGAACCCAATATTTCACTGTGATGCAATTGTAGAATCCAGGCCTGGACTTTTCTGGGAAGTCCTGGATAGATTCTGTAGAGATACAGCTATGTTACAGAAATCTGTGATGAAATGCTGAGACAGGTTTCCCTTTATTAGGCTCAACTCTCCTGATGCAAGAGACAAAGTTCAAAGTAAAAATGAAAAGTTCTTAAAATGTGCCACAGGAGGATGGGTTACCATGCTGCTAACTTGGGTAATGGGCTACCCAGATGGCCTCCTCCTTAGGCAACCTGACAGCTTGCCTTTTGCAACATTCCATACCTCCACCCAGAGATGGGAATACAGAAATTCTAATCATATTACCACTTTCTACCATACCTGAGAAAGGTACTTTGGTAAAAGGATAGTCTTTTTTTTTTTTTGGTTAAAATTTGTTTCATTAATGTTTTTAATCATCTTTAATCTTGTAACACACACTTGCATTTTCCTTATTATAAAACTGAAATAGAGAAGGCAGAAGTGTTTTTGAATATGACCCCTGATCTCCAGATGTAGCTAGTATTAACAGACAGTTGCTGTGCATTCATGTACCTACATATGTGCCTGTGTCATGGAAGATGTGCAGAATCTTTTTCTTTTTACATAAATGGCATCATAGTGAATGTCTCCAAAGGGATCTGCACAAGGATACTTACTGTGAACATTCACTGTCAGTAGGGGAATAGTTGAATGTGTTGTGATATATTCAAATTTGGGGATTCTATATAGCTCTTTAGAAGAATAATGCAACTCTAATGAACAGTTAAAGCTTCAAGAACCACTGCTATATTTCCTTAACCTTTTTTGGACTTGATTTCATTGTTCCTTCAGTCATGTCTCAGGAGTCAGGGAGGTTTAGCCAGTTACACACAGAAAGGTAAGGCATCTGGAGGAGACAAGAGGAGCAGGCCCCATACCTTCCAAGAGAGGTGAGATGGGGAGACAGAGTGAGAGAGAGGGTTCGGTTTGGTAAGCCAAGCATAGCCAAGGGTATACAGCAATCTTGTCATAGGCCAGGCAATTTAGTAGCAATTGGGAGAGAGCAAAAGGTGAGTTCCAGGAGGTGGATGAAGCTCAGAAATAGATAATTCAAAACAGATTGCCACTTTGACATGCTCAGCTGTGGACGGTCCTATTAGTGGTAGCTGGGTTCTGGGGACTAGGCTGGAATTCAAGGTCAGGACTGTCAGTCCTCAGAGAGGAGCAAGGAAGAATAAGGTAGGGTCACTCTTCATTATTCTGTGTGTGTATGTGTGTATCACCAAACATCTCCTATGTGTTAAGCACTATTCTAGGTGCTACAGATACAGCTCTTGATAAGCTCAATTCCTGCCATTATATAAATACACAAATAATCTATTTTCAAAGAGTGATAAATATATAAGGACTTAGAGAGGGTCAAGTGCAGACTACATGAGATGGAGTCAGGGCAGGCCTTTCTGAGGAATAGACATTGCAATAGACAACTAAGTGAAGCAAGGAATAGAGCCAGATAAATCTAAGAAGATACATGGTATGTTTAAATGGATACTCAAAGGGAATTGGAAGGAGATAGATACTTCAATCCACCTTGCTTCATTCATTCATTCATTCATTCATTCATTCATTCGTTAAGTATTTGTTGAGGACCCACTGTGTAAAGCACTCTGATAGGCCTCAGGGACACAATAATAAACAAGGTAGACAGGGTCCTGCCCTCATGGAGTTTATATTCTATTAGGGAGAGAAAGAAATAGGCATAAGAAATGTCATGTGCAAATCCAAAGATATGAAAAAGCATAAGTGTTGAGTGTTTGAGGAACTGAAAGAAGGCTACTGTAGTTGGAGTCAACTGGGATGGGTCTGGGAGAGTGACACTGGAGATCAGAGAGGTTGGTAAGAGCAGGGTCTTATAGGATCTTATAAATCAGGGCAAGACTTTGTATAAATTCAAAATTTAATTGGAAAACATTGAAGACTTAAAGCAGGAAATGGAGCAAGGGGATGACATGGTCTGGTTCATATTTTAACGCCTATTAAATACAGAGAATGGATTGGAGAGAGGCAATGGGGCATCAGAGATATGAGTTGGGGTGTTGTTGGAATAGCCTGGGCTACAGTGATGGCAGTGGAGACAATAAGAATATTTAAGAGATATCTCAGACATGGAATCCATAGCCTTGGGGATAGATTGGGATCAAGGATGAAAGAGAGGCAAAAAGACAGGTTGACTCCTAGGTAGGTACCTGACAGAGGTGGATGCTTATTCCACATCTGAAATGGACAAGGCTGTGGGAGACTCAATTGATTTACACACATCTCTCCTGCCTCTCTGAACTACCTACCCCTTTAGATGGTGCCTTTTCAATAACTAATAAGCTACCCAGTAACATACTACAGTCCTTCCAGATATTTTTAAGTTAATTTTATTCTTTATTAGTAATATATTACATGGTTCAAAAAATTAAATGATACAAGTCTTACAGAATAAGGTATACACTAAGAAGTCTAGCTACTAGCTACTAGCCTTCCCCATGCAACAAGCTCAGTGGCTTAAAACAACAGTTTATTTAGCTTGTGAATCTGTAGTGGGCTGAATAAGTTTTCTAGTCTGGGTGATCTTGATGGAACTCTGCTGACTATACTCCATGCTTCTGGGGTTAGTTGACCACTTGGCTGGAGGCTGGTGATCTAGGATTGGTGTGATAATTATACTGTGTTCACTTAGCTTACCTGCAAGTACATTTCCCTTCCCTATATAATTCTGGATTAAGGTAGACAACACAAGATACTTGCATGATGTTTGGAGGGTAGAAGGAAGTGACTGACATTATGCTTGGAATGTTGGTTTAGGGCCCCAGGTACCACTGTAGCTCCTGCACTTTGTTGTTGACCAACTGGGTCACCCTTTGCCATGGGGCATTGGCAAGATCCACACTCCTTCAGCTCCTATGGATTTCCTCCTGCTTTCCTGAGTCCTGAACCAGGCACATGTACATATCCACAGCAAAGAAATTTGATGCAATTGGAGACAGGCACAGGTTCCAGTTTGTCCTCAATCTCTTGCTTTGTATTCACCTTTTCTTTTTGACTACCTGCCCTGCTGACATTCAGTGACTTCAGGAACAGCATCAGATAAAAAAGCAGAAGCCTTCCATAGATTTCTTTAGCAGCTCTCCTTTGTGGTCTCTGGCTAATGTCTTTTAATTGTGCAAGGTCTAATCCTTCTAATACAGCCTTTATTCCATATCACTCTGCAGTTGATAAGCTGTTGACTAGGTTATGGGGGTGGGAAGTGGGTAGGCAGTTGGATCATGTGTATCTCATCATCTTTTGGGCTAGCCTGGGCTTCTTCACATGGCGCTCAGAGGGCTCCAAGAGCAGCAAGACAAGGCAATTCCCCAATTCTGCTTGCCTCACATTGGCCAAAGAAAATTACATGGTCAAGCCCAGAGACAGTGTGGCAAGACACTATCCAAAAAGAGTGGAGAAAGAGAAGTGTGAGCCAGTGAATTTATTACAGCAAACAAGTCACATCACTTGTGTTGGTTTCTTCTGTATCCCTCCAGCATTTCCTCATGGGAACACAAGCAAATATAAATACGTAGTTTACCTTCTTCTCCCTAGAAAGTACATTCCTCTTTCTCATGTAAAAGACAGTACACCATATGTACTGCTCAGCCATTTCCTTTTTTCAACAACATATCTTAGCAATATATAGTGTTCTATTTTTTATATAGCTGCATAGTATTTCTTTGAACGTATTAGAGTTTACTTAATTAGTACCTCATATGTGGACACTTTTGCTACTTCAACAATGCTGTAAAGAATCAATTTGTACCTCGGTCATTTTTATTCACGCTGTCAACCTTTTAGTTTAGCATATTTTATAGTTTCCTCCAGTGATTACCTTACAAGCTGATATTTTTCCCTGCATTTGTCATATTGGTGTCATACAGTCTGAGCATCCAACTTATCTCTTGATGGGAAGGCATTGGGAAAGTCATCTATGTATCCTTAGTGGAGTCATTCTCAAACTTTAATGTACAAAACATTCACTAGGGAGTGGGGCTAAATAAACATTCAGATTCCCAGGTCTCAGTCTCCAGATCCTCTGAGAAGTAGTTCCAGAGTGGAGCTTGAAATCTGTATTTTTAAATAAGCACCTCAGATCATTAGGAAGCAGAGGACCTGCTACACACTCAGAAGCAGGTTTTCAAATACTGGTTACCTGTATTTGGCTCACAAGAGGATGATACATTCTCAGGAAAACACAACCCGCAATTTGAGGCAAATGTCACATTTGTTGATTCAATTCATCTTCTCTTGATATTGCCCACCCCCCTACCCCACTGCATATTATGGGATAAAAGGTGTTATGGTGATGGGATAAAGGTGCAGAATTAGAAGGTAGTGGTGAAAGATTCCTTAATTTGGACAGAAGCCCAGCCTATGTACAAGTAGACTCTGAGATGCCAAGAGGCAGCTTGAGTTCAATGGAGTTTTCAAAGATTCAAGCCAGACTGAGTTCTCTCCTTGCTGTGTTCCAGGAAAACAACACTCCAGGAAAACAACATGATTGGCAGAGCAGCGTAGATGCCAGTAGTGGTAACAGAGCCTGAGAACAGGCACTAAGAAGAATTCCCAATACCAAGTGCACAGAGAGAAATGAGATTCTGGAATGTGGGCAGGCTCTAAGATGTTATTCAACCAAGGGCTTTAAGATGGAGTCAGACAGGCTTCTGACTACAGCCACATTACCTGAACCTTTGTTTTATTAATCCAGTATCCACTATAAAATAATTACTGATGAAGTTCCTTTCTTATGCACTCTTGTAGAGCAATGCTCCTTTCCTTCAAAATACCTCACGTCTTTTTAGTGTGGTTAATTGATTAGCATTTGTTTCTACACAGAAAAGGCCAAAAGCTCCACAAAAGCAGGAGTCTGACTGAATTTTGCCTCTGCTGCTTACCAGATTAACTCATTGAAGTTACAATGATAGGATACAAAGCAAAGGTCGTATCTAGATGTGAATGTGTCACACTACGCCTGGGTAAAAAGAGACCAGGTTTAAACGATATGGAACCAGAAACAAGTTTGTTGAAAACTTTTCTAATTGTTACACATATAAGACTATAAGCAGAGGATTCATTCATTTCTCATAGAATCCTACTTACAATAAATGCTACATGCATCTATTATTTTTCTTTTTTTAATTGGAAAAAAAAGGAAATGGAATTTATCATAAAATATCTATGTTTGTAGGGCACAAATCTACATTGGTACTATAAAGTTTGATCAACAAAAATACAATATTTTTTATTCTCTTTGCAGAAAATATTTAAGGAGCAATTAAAGAATATTCAAACAAAAATTTTATTTAGAAAATATATCAATGTGCCAGACAGCTAACAAAAATGTTATTTTATGATATATGTGTGTTATTTGTCAGCTTTTAAAAATCTGTAATTTATTGTGATTTCTTTTCCTATAATCACAATTTTATTTTTCTGAATGAGGGTCCCCTCAAATCAGGATCTGCCTATGGGCACTCCCATGATTTTTCTGTACACATTTAGGTAACAAACAGTTGTACAATTACTTTATTTTTAAAAAATTTTTTAAAGATTTTATTTATTTATTTGACAGAGAGTGAGAGAGAGAGACAGCAAGAGCAGGAACACAAGCAGGGAGAGTGGGAGAGGGAGGCTTCCTGACAAGCAGGGAGCCCAATGTGGGGTTGGATCCCAGGACCCTGGGACTATGACCCAAGCGGAAGGCAGACGCTCAACGACTGAGCCACCCAGGCACCCCATGTACAATTACTTTAAATTGAGATCATAGTCTCAATTTAGAAAGTTTAATGAGATTCTAAAATGTTAAAAAAAAATCCCAAATTGATTTCAAGTTAATTATTCTTTCCTTCTTACTTAGGGTGTATTTCAGGTTGGAAAACTGCAGTCAGGAAGGGGAAGGTTGGTGGATTTCTTCTATATTTTCCTATCCTATCTTCTCTTCTCTCTCCATCCACTCCCTCCTGGCCAGCAGTTTCTGATCTCTCAGAGGTCAGAAGGAAGTGGTAAAGAAAGTTCTTAATGGAGCCACATCATCTGGTTTCCTGTTCTCTGAGCCTGGCAGATTCTGTCTCAGTAGGGGTATTTTGATAGGCTCTCGGGCAGTTCTCCACTGGGTTCCTCTCTCTGCAGATCCCTTGATCCAGAAAGATGCAAAACATGTCTCTTTTGAGTGGTTGCTATTGATTCCTTCCTTACCAAAGGTGTTCACCTCCAGATTCTTGTTGTTGGATCCTTCTGTACCTCAAGGATCAGAAATAACCCATCTCTCTTTCTCTCTTTCTCTCTCTCTCTCTCTCGATTGGTCCACATTTGATCCTTAAAGAAATCTTGCATCCCTTGCTCCAACATGTCCTGACTCCAGTGCTAAAACATTGGACAACCCTCTTTGTCTTATAGATTTCCCAGGTAAGGGGTCAGATTACTCCTAACTGCATAGTGGTTTCCTCAAAATCTCCTCTCACTAGACTAGAGGTGATGTATAGTAGATCACCTGCTGCCTCTCCCTTTTTATGGTCTTGACCTGGCTTAGGGGTCAAAAACTCATCTACTTGTTCCTCAGGATCATTTCCATTGATCAATATGCAATTGGCAAGTTGCTACTTCGTTTTGGAATTTCCAGTCAATTATATTTTGGGGCCTAGTCATAAGTTCAATTTTAACATCCTGTTATAGGCTTAATTGCCTTTGCTTCATTTCATGGTATGCAGCTCCTCTGTTTTTTGGACCACAAAATTCATTATTTGGAAACAAGGCATGGTGTTTTTTAAATGTTAGATATTGTATGTTCAAATTAGCTCACTCTTTTGCTCTCACATTTGCTCATTTTTAATTACTTTGGAAGGAATCAAATTGTGCCAAAATATTTTTGCCCAATGGATGGGCCTATATACATACAAAATTAATTAATTAATTCCTTCAACAACAAGTATATATTGAGTCTTTTGTACAAAGCACTCTACTAGGCACAAAAAATCAATACAATACAAAACAGGTGAAAGGAGATTGTTCTACACCTTCTCAACCATCTTTTTTTGTCTAAACTTTTCCCAAAATCCAGAGAAGCTAGAGCCAGACTGGTAGGAAGATGTTGCTAATGACACATCAATGCTTTCCTTCAATACAGTATTAAACTCTCAGTAGATTAGAACGGCGAATCTCTCTCCTTCATGTTCTGAAAAGAGAGTTACCCTCTTAGAAGCTTTTGTTCATCGTCTCACAGGTGCTGGATTCTAATGTGGTGGCCTTTCTTCCTAGGAGTGCACTATACATCCAGTGTGAATTTCCATCACTCCCTGGCACTGGAATTTTCTCCTTGATATCCCACTTGGACTCTAATTTCAAAAAAAAATTTTTTTTATTAAATTAGGTCCCTTAGGCTGCATGATTTGATAGAATTCTTCACAGGTCCAATTGCTAATACAAGTTGGTGATGAATTCTCAAGTCTTAGAAAAAGAACTTTTTCTATCTTGGGGTTGGGTTTGGCAAGGATCCTTTTCAAGAACCCTGAAAGAAGACAGAATCCTTTTCTTGAAGTGTTAACTTTCTCAATCAAGACAGGCTCTGTTGAGAGTTGGATCTCTCCCCGGTGCTCTTTGCTTTAGATGGGGGGTGGAGGGGTAAATTGCTTTCCTGGAACCCAGGAGAATAAGGAGTGACCTTACATGTCTCCTCCCAGAGACTTCTGGGAAGAAGTTGCAGCTGCCATTTTAGTTTTCCTACAGACGGTATCCTGTGTCTTTTTTCTTTTTCTTTTTCTTTTTTTTTTTTATGGCTTCAAGGAGTAAAATCAAATATATCTTCTTTATGACCATGCCAGGTTCTGCATTTTGCTAAGCACTAAAGGTTTTTTTAGGTCTTAAAACAAGTGTCAGGGGTTTAAATTCTATAAAAAAGAAAGAACTGGATGTTCTGAAGGCAGACCACATGGTCGCCACTTAAAAGTACAAGTTTATAGCATATGGCTGAAACTTTCTAGTAATGCTGAAATGATTTTGTATAAGTGTACTGTTTCCAAATATTTTTCAGGATTCATTTGGGAATGATTAAGCTAATGTTACATCTTTTCAGTGTTATGAAAAAGATGACTTTCAATCGGAGAGAGATTTCAGCAGATCACTAAGGAAATAAAACCGACCTGGTCCTGTTCTCCTGGTATGTGGAGGAAATGGGCTTTTGTTATTAGGGCACCTCAGGACACTCTGGGTGTCTGCTATGTATCCAAAAGAATGAAGAGCATGCACCCTCTGGAACTCCCTGGAGAGTTTAGAACTGACTTTTAGTTAAAGCAGGGTATTGCTATCATGCCCATGACAACCTTGGAACTCTCAGAAGGCATGCCACCAATTTGCTCTGCAGTCCCAGCAAGGATATGCTTCATTGCTTTATACAAATATACAAATGAAATGAAAAGGACTGGTCAGAACCATTTGGGAATAGGTCAAGAGAGGAATCTGCAAGGAATAGCTAGCCAAGAGCTGAATGGGTGTTGTGAGGACAGTGTGCCTATTGGGGGGACCCCTGCATGCATTTGGACAACCCCATGCTGACAGGGAGGTCTCCTGAATGTTTTATGTACTGGCTACAGTCCCGTGAATGCTGGCCTGAAATCACTGATACGTGGTGGAGAGAGACACAGCTTACCCAAGGTAAATCCAAGAGAGGAAAAAGCAAAGCATATGTAGATAAAAAATAATTTATAAGTCTCTAGGTTAGTGCCCTCATTGGTTCAAGGAGGGAAGGAGGCAGGGCTGGAGAGGAAGGTCCAGGATTGCTAGAAGACATTTGTAGACTAGTCTTATTGACTATATTAATACAATTCCAACCTAATATGGTCGTATAAATCTTAAGGACATGCTACTTTCTGGATTCATTTAAAGTGTGTGTGTGTGTCTAAGTAAAGAGATCTATTTATTTATTTAAAGATTTTTTTGAGTAATCTCTATACCAACGTAGGGCTTGAACTCACAACCCTGAGATCAAGAATAACATGCTCCACTGACTGAACGAGCCAGGCACCTCTAAAGAGATTTATTAAAAGAAATTGGCTCACACTATTACAGAGGCAGGCAAATCCCAAGATCTGCAGGGTAAGCCGGCAACCAGGAGACCCAAGAGCCAATGTTTCCATTTGTGTCTAAAGGCAGGAAGAAAGCCAATGTTTTAGTTTGGGGATAATCAGTCAGGAAGAATTCTCTCTTACTCAGAGGACTAGCATTTTTGTTCTATTCAGGCCCTCAACTAATTGGACGAGGCCCACCCACATTAGAGAGGGTGTTTTACTCAGCCTACCAATTTAGATATTAATGTCACCCTAAAAAACCCTCACAGAAACAATCAAAAGAATGTTTAACAAAATATCTGGGCACCCTGTGGTCCAGTCAAGTTGACACAAAATTAAATAACACAACTCCACCCCTTATCAATTTGGCACCCACATGCATCTCCTTAAACTATACTTAATCTCCACATGAAGACAATAATAAGGTCATAATTCTGCTTAACATGATACAACTATCCTGCATATAACCAAAAATGCACTAACCCCTTCCCCAGAAGAGAAAGTAGAATACTTGAGTGGTATTTACTCTTCTCCTTGGTATCCCATTACTCAAATACTATGATGTAAAGTTAACAATACTTAAATACCACAATATAAAATCAATATATCTTATGTTACATGATAAAGGGATTAGAGAGAAATAAAATAAATATATTTAAATATAAATATACAAATATACACACACATAAGCATATTCATAACAAAATAAGGAAAAAATATTGATGACAATCACAGTCCTCATTTCTGTAACTGGTTACATGGTTGTAATTTGTATTTATAACTACCTTCATCCACCGTCCATTCTGTATTTTCTTTGCCTTCAGCAAGTATCTCAGCTGGAAGTGGTTCTTTATCTGGCGAGGTGACCCAAAGTTTCATTCATGAAGAGTTTGGGCCATCCGTAGTCCTACTTGGACTGGGTTGTTGTAGTTTTCCATTGACCTTAATCACAGGGCATAGTAATACTAAGAGATGCCCTGTATTCCAAATATACTCTTATTTACCTTTTTAGTGGACTAGTAATCCAATTTCCCCTTGGTAATTGAGATCTATCACCAAATCAGCACAGTAATTCCCTTCTTAGTCTGTTGATTCAGAAGCATGAGGAGTACAAGGTGGCAAGGCAGCAGTTTTAATTTCCAGTTCAATGAAATCATTGTTGTCTCTCCTGAGGGAGTCATTCCTCCCTTTGGAGCTAAGACTTCTAGGCCAGCAGAGCATAAGGTCACAGGAATAGGAAGCAAAAATTTTCCTAGTGGGTCACTAGGGGTAATAGTGCCACTCCTATTTCTACCCCTTAATTGCTAGACCCGTGATTCCTAGCTATATCAGAGAAATCGCACCATATATTAGATGCTGATTCAGAGCACATATGGCCTTCTAAAGAACCTTGCCTCAGCTCTGCAAGGCATTCCCACCTAGATTGCACTGTGACTGAGTCTTCAAAGGCCATTTCACCATTCTCTCAAGACAGTTGCTTCAGGATGGTGGGAACATGGTAAGACCAGTGAATTCTATGAGCATGTGTCCATTGCTGCACTTCTCTTGCTGTGAAGTGAGTTCCTTGACCAGAAGTGCTGCTGTGTGCAATATCATAATGGTAGATGAGGCACTGTATGAGTCCACAGATGGTAGTTTTAGCAAAAGCCTTGCATGCAGGGAGGGCAAATTTATATCCAGACTGTCTATTCCAGTATGAACAAAATGTTTCCCCTTTCATGATGGAAGGGGCCAGACAGCTGGCTGATGATCTTAGGGAACAGTGCCATATCAGGTACTCAGTGTTGGTCTGTGCTGTGGATACATGGGCATTTAGCAGCAGCTGTAGCCAGATTGAGCTTGCTGAGTTTCGGTAGTGTATGTTGTTGAGCCCATCCATAACCGCCATCCCTGCCACGATGGTCACTTTGTTCATGAGCCTATTGGGCAATGACGGGGTGGCTGGGGAAAGAGGCTGACTGGTATATACAGAATAGATAATTCTATCCACATTGTTAAAATCCTCCTCTGCTGAGATCACCTTTTGGTGAGCCTTACACGTACACAAATTTCTTCACGCTCTTACCCATTCAGAGAAGTCTATTCACTTACCTCTTCCCCACATTTCCTTGTCATTAGTTTTCTAATCATATTCCTTCCAAGTCCTTCATCATCCAGCCAAACCATTGGCCACAGACCATAAATCAGTGTATAATCAATCACATGTCTGGCGATTTCTCTTTCCAAGTAAAGTGATCAACCAGGTGCACTGCTCGGAGTTCTTCCCACTGCTAGGATTTCTCTCCACCACTGTCCTTCAGGGATGTCCCAGAAAGGGACTATAGTGTTGCAGCTGTCCACTTTCTGGTGGTGCCTGCATATAATGCAGAACTACCTGTGAGCAAGGCCCGAGTCTTCTCTGCCAACTGGTGGTAGAGGACTCTTCTGGAGTAACAGTGCAGGCTGAGAGAGAAAAGGTATTATAGTAGGAGTAAAGACTACGGGCATTTGGGCCACTTTGTCATAAACTCACTTGTGTCTTTATGGCCTACTTGGGCCTGATCACATATATAACCACTTGCATCTGTTGATGAAGTGCTGCTGTGCACACCCATGGGTCAGATAACACCCAGTTCATGACTGGCATCCCAGGTCACATGGTAATGTTTTAGTCTATAGTTAAGTGTCCAGTCTCTACAAAGGTAGCAGGCCAAGAGCTGTTTCTGAAAAGGAAAGTAGTTATCCACAGAAATGGCAGTATTGTGCAGCAATTCACCTACAGAGACCTGCAAAAGGCTCCAAACAGCATCCCTATCTGCCACTGACACTCAAGCACCACTGGATCAGCTGGATTAGGTGGCCCAAGTGGCAGAGCAGCATGTACAGCCACCTGGACCCATTGCAGAGCCTTTTTTTGTTCTGGGCCTACTCAAAATTAGCAACTTTTCAGGTCATTTAGTAAATGGGCTGGAGTAATACACTCAAATGAGGAATATTTTGCCTCCAAAATCTAAAAAGGGCCATTTATCTTCTACCTTAGAAAATATATTCTGACATGCTTCATACCACTGGGGTCCTAGAAACCTCACTGTGGTAAAAGAATCCTAAATTTTAGTTGGATTTATTTGCCATATTCTGACATGTAAACATCTTATCAATCAGTGTAGAGTAGTTGCTATTTCTTTCCCACTAGGTCCAATCAGCATAGTGTCATCAATGTAATGGACCAGTATGATATCTTATAGAAGGGAAAGGTGATCTAGATTCCTGAAAACTAAAGTATGATGTAGGGTTGAAGAGTTGACATACTTCTGAGATAAGACAATGAAAATGTATTGCTGGTCTTGCCAGCTGAAAGCGAATTGCCTCTGGTGGGCCTATGAACAGGGATGAACAAAAAGGCATTTTACAGATCAATAGCTGCATACCAGGTACCAGGGGATGTGTTAATTTGCTCAAGTAATAACAACACATTTGATATAGCAGTTGTAATGGGAGTCATCACCTGGTTAGGCTTGTAATAGTCCACTGTCATTCTTCAAGGTCCATCTGTCTTCTGTGTAGGCCAAATAGGCAAGGTGAGTGGGGATGTAGTAGGATCACCATTTCTCCATCTTTTAAGTCCTCATTGGTGGCACTAATCTCTGAAATCCCTCCAAGAATGCTGTATTGCTTTTGGTTTACTATTTTTCTAGGAAGAGGCAGTACTAGTAGCTGTCATTTGGCCTTTTCAATGATAATGGCCTCACTCCACAGGTCAAGGACCAATGTGGGGATTCTGCCATCTGCTGAGTATGTGTATTCTTATGCATTTCAGAACTGGGGAAATAACCACAAGGTGGGTTCAGGGACCCACTGTGCATACTGCTAGATAAAACTGAGCTAAAGTCTCATCATCTTGATCGCCATAAACCCCTACTCTGACCATACCATAGTGATATTTTGGGGCTCCTAAAATCAATGTCAGTTCAGAGCCAATGTCCGACAGTCCACAAAAGTTCTGATTATTTATTTTCCCCAATGCACAGTTTTCCTGGAAAAAAAGGCTATAGGCCTCTCTGGGGGAAGATTAGGAGGAAGATTAACAGCATGAATTTTTGGCAGTGTATTGGTCCTCAATGGGACCCAGCCTCCCCCTTCATTCAAGGGGTTCTATAAACTGACTCAAGTTTTGGGATTGACTGAGGGGCTGTGAGTCTGCTTCATGATTCAAGTTAGGCTTTTGTTCACTTAACAAAGACATTGTCTTATTCTTGGTGAAACTGAAAGGTCTCATTTCTGTATTATAAATCTTAGCATCTGTCTTCCCACGAGTTATGTTTGCTTTTAGCATCTGGTGAGCCTACCAGATTTCCTAGTATCACAGGAGCTAGCATTTATTCTGTGCCTGCTATTGACAGGCACTCTTCTGAGTGTTTTACCTATTATTTATTCCTTACCCACCTCTTATTAGTAGGTAGTGTTGTCTATTATATTCATTTTGCAGATGAAGTAATTGTGACACACAAAAGTGAAGAAGTTGCCCAAGGTTGCATGGGCAATAAGTAATATAACTGTTGTGTGAATGCATGGGGTCTACCCCAGAGCCCATGCTTTTTTTTTTTTATGTTTATCACCATACATTACATCATTAGTTTTTGATGAAGTGTTCCATGATTCATTGTTTGCATATAACACCCAGTGCTCCATGCAGAACTTGCCCTCTTTAATACCCATCACCAGGACAACCCATCCTCCCACCACCCTCCCCTCTAGAACCCTCAGCTTGTTTTTCGGAGTCCATAGTCACTCATGGTTCGTCTCCCCCTCCGATTTCCCCCCCTTCATTCTTCCCCTCCTATCTTCTTCTTCTTCTTCTTTTTTTAACATATAATGTATTATTTGCTTCAGAGGTACAGATCTGTGATTCAACAGTCTTGCACACTTCACAGTGCTCACCATAGCACATACCCTCCCCAATGTCTATCACCCAGCCACCCCATCCCTCCCACCCCCCACCACTCCAGCAACCCTCAGTTTGTTTCCTGAGATTAAGAATTCCTCATATCAGTGAGGTCATATGATACATGTCTTTCTCTGATTGACTTATTTCACTCAGCATAATACCCTCTAGTTCCATCCACGTCATTGCAAAAGGCAAGATTTCATTCTTTTTGATGGCTGCATAATATTCCATTGTATATATATACCACCTCTTCTTTATCCATTCATCTGTCGATGGACATCTTGGCTCTTTCAACAGTTTGGCTATTGCGGACATTGCTGCTATAAACATCGGGGTGCACATACCCCTTCGGATCCCTACATTTGTATCTTTGAGGTAAATGCCCAGTAGTGCAATTGCTGGATCATATGGTAGCTCTATTTTCAACTTTTTGAGGAACCTCCATACTGTTTTCCAGAGTGGCTGCACCAGCTTGCATTCCCACCAGCAGTGTAGGAGGGTTCCCCTTTCTCTGCATCCCCACCAACATCTGTCCTTTCCTGACTTGTTAATTTTAGCCATTCTGACTGGTGTGAGGTGATATCTCATTGAGGTTTTGATTTGGATTTCCCTGATGCTGAGCGATGTTGAGCACTTTTTCATGTGTCTGTTGGCCATCTGGAAGTCTTCTTTGGAAAAATGTCTGTTCATGTATTCTGCCCATTTCTTGATTGGATCATTTGTTCTTTGGGTGTTGAGTTTAAGAAGTTCTTTATAGATTTTCGATACTAGCCCTTTATCTGATATGTCATTTGCAAATATCTTCTCCCATTCTGTCGGTTGTCTTTTGGTTTTGTTGACTATTTCTTTTGCTGTGCAAAAGCTTTTTATCTTGATGAGGTCCCAATAATTCATTTTTGCCCTTGCTTCCCTTGCCTTTGGCGATGTTTCTAGGAAGAAGTTGCTGCAGCTGAGGTCGAAGAGGTTGCTGCCTGTGTTCTCCTTTAGGATGTTGATGGACTCCTGTCTCACATTTAGGTCTTTCAACCATTTTGAGTCTATTTTTGTGGTGGTGTAAGGAAATGGTCCAGTTTCATTCTTCTGCATGTGGCTGTCCAATTTTCCCAACACCATTTGTTGAAGAGACTGTCTTTTTTCCTTTGGACATTCTTTCCTGCTTTGTTGAAGATTAGTTGACCATAGAGTTGAGGGTCCATTTCTGGGCTCTCTGTTCTGTTCCATTGATCTATGTGTCTGTTTTTGTGCCAGTACCGTACTGTCTTGATGATGACAGCTTTGTAATAGAGCTTGAAGTCTGGAATTGTGATGCCACCAGCTTTGCTTTTCTTTTTCAACATTCCTCTGGCTATTCGAGGTGTTTTCTGGTTCCATACAAATTTTAGGATGATTTGTTCCATTTCTTTGAAAAAAGTGGATGGTATTTTGATGGGGATTGCATTGAATGTGTAGATTGCTCTAGGTAGCATTGACATCTTCACAATATTTGTTCTTCCAATCCATGAGCATGGAACGTTTTTCCATTTCTTTGTGTCTTCCTCAATTTCTTTCATGAGTATTTTATAGTTTTCTGAGTACAGATTCTTTGCCTCTTTGGTTAGATTTATTTCTAGGTATCTTATGGTTTTGGGTGCAATTGTAAATGGGATCGACTCCTTAATTTCTCTTTCTTCTGTCTTGTTGTTGGTGTATAGGAATGCCACTGACTTCTGTGCATTGATTTTATATCCTGCCACTTTACTGAATTCCTGTATGAGTTCTAGCAGTTTTGGGGTGGAGTCTTTTGGGTTTTCCACATAAAATATCAGATCATCTGCAAAGAGTGAGAGTTTGACTTCTTCTTTGCCAATTTGGATGCCTTTATTTCTTTTTGTTGTCTGATTGCTGTGGCTAGGACTTCTAGTACTATGTTGAGTAGCAGTGGTGATAGTGGACATCCCTGCCGTGTTTCTGACCTTAGGGGGAAAGCTCTCAGTTTTTCCCCATTGAGAATGATATTTGCTGTGGGTTTTTCATAGATGGCTTTTATGATATTGAGGTATGTACCCTCTATCCCTATACTCTGAAGAGTTTTAATCAAGAAAGGATGCTGTACTTTGTCAAATGCTTTTTCTGCCTCTATTGAGAGGATCATATGGTTCTTGTTCTTTCTTTTATTAATGTATTATATCACATTGATTGATTTGCAGATGTTGAACTAACCTTGCAGCCCAGGGATAAATCTCACTTGGTCATGGTGAATAATCCTTTTAATATACTGTTGGATCCTATTGGCTAGTATTTTGGTGAGAATTTTTGCATCCGTGTTCATCAAGGATATTGGTCTGTAATTCTCTTTTTTGTTGGGGTCTTTGTCTGGTTTGGGGATCAAGGTAATGCTGGCCTCATAAAACGAGTTTGGAAGTTTTCCTTCCATTTCTATTTTTTGGAACAGTTTCAGAAGAATAGGTATTAATTCTTCTTTAAATGTTTGGTAGAATTCCCCTGGGAAGCCATCTGGCCCTGGGTTTTTAGAACCCGTGCTTTTTTACCCAGCCTTTTTATGCTGGGCAGGAAAGAGGATGGAGAGAGACTTGGGAGTTTGTAGTTCCTAGGATCTTTTCTCTTTTTTTCTGGATAGTGTCAGAGAGGCCATCTATTATAAGGCAAGTTGGCTGTTTTAAATTACGGTGCAGTTGCTTATCTGTATCTGCCCCCAACCTACTCCATGTCCAAAGGAGGAAGGTCCCTCTTTCTACCCAAGACTAATTCCTCTCTCCTTAACTAAATCCCATTACCTTGTTCCATAAAAAAAAAAAACCCTCCTGCCTATATTTTTACTCTTCCTGTTTCTCCAAATTATTTTCCCTTCCACAGGTCTGTTATACCTTTGGAAACAAAATAAAACAAAAAACATAACATCAAAAACTTTCCTCAAGCCTATGTATGTCTCTGAGTTCAGTTCTACTGCTTTTTCCTCTCCCCTTTGCCAATTGAATATCCATAAATAAGGGTCTACACTTGCTGTCATCACTTTATAACCTCCCATTTCCTCTGTAACCCAGGTAAAGCCCCTACTTTACTACCAAAATACTCCTGCTCCCATCATCTACAATTTCTTAGTTCCTGATCCATTGGTCTTTATTCACGTGGCATTATTGAGGGTGTCCTCATTCTTGAAACCCTCCTTTCCTTTGGTCTATGGCACCTCTTTTTCCTCGTTTTTCCCTTATCACTGCCTGATGCTTAAATCTTGGTGTTTCCTGGGTTTTTGTTCACAGGCTTCTTCTCTTTCTGCTCTCCATGGTAAGCCTTGGTAATGTTGCCTCATCTCCTTGCCTGCAAATCACTTCCTTTCCATTGGTTGGGATGCCCAAATCAGTAACCTCTTAGGAGAACCTCTTAGCTCTTCCTTCTTTTTTGAATCCAACTTATATATAAACTTTACTTCTTGAAAGTATATCAAGCCCATTCTTTCTCCATCCCACTGCTCTGCCTTAGGCATCTCTCCTCTCTCATTCTCTACGCCACTACAATGATCTTCCATGTCTACCTGCCTCTCTCTTATTTTCTCAAATCTGTCTTCTGGAGAGACCACTCTAAAATATATTTTGTCACTTTCCTGCTTTCAACACCAGTGACTCACCTATTACCTGCAGGATAAAATCCAAACTCTTTAGCAGGGCATGGAAAATCATTAATGATCTGTTTCTGACATCTTGCCAAATCATGTCCTACCAACATCTGCCATCCCAAACTGTTTTCAATTCCTGGAATATACCATGCTATCTTACTTCTCTGTCTGCTTCATACACACTAGTTCCTCTGTCTGAAATTCCATCATGCATTAATTTGACAACTCTTGAACATCCTTCAAACCATAGCTCAAAAAACGCCCCCCTAATGATTCTTCCATGGCTCCCTCAAGCTGGTTCAGGCCTTCCTTCTTCCATGCCTCCATTTCTTTCATAGTGATTTGTACACTTGTAAGTTATAAGGGCTCTACAAGGCTCTCACTTGTTGATTCAACAAACATTTTTCAAGCTAGTCACTGTTCAAAGCACTGGGGCACAGCAATGGAACAATCATATGAATCCTGTCCTCAGAGTGCTTACATTCTAGTGGGCTGGGTGGATTTACTTTTTAACAACTGTTTCCTGGATGAGTGGCCAAACATTTCCACAATTTCACTTTTAAAGACTTCTACCAGGAAATGTTATTAGATCTCAGTAATCCATCTAAGCACTTCTGTCTCCCTCAATCACAGGAGAAAGCCCTATGGAATCCTCAAGAAGATTTTTTAAGTCTCCTGGCCTAGTCAGGAACCTTAGATACTAATGATGTCACTGAAGGTGATAAGGATTGGTGATCCTGGTGATGAAACTAACCAAATAGTTGTGAATTTCATAATAGGAACTCAAAGCCACTCTGTCTGAGAGAGACCTACAGTTTCAAATTGCTCCACAAAAGGTGAGGTGAAAGCAAGGACAAGGTGGATGACCCAGGTGATAAAACTGGCCAGGGGCAAAAAAATTAATAAAAAATAATGTGCAGCATGCAGGTATAAGTGATACAGAATGGTCTGTCCGGTTGTAATATGACCTGCTACAAGGCTTATATCCAGGCCTTAAAGAACATGGTAAATCAAATAGTCAAAGAAAGACTTTAAAAAATAATCTTGGAGATATCTGACTGACTCAGTTGGTAGACCATGTGACTCTTAATCTCAGGGTTGTGATTTCAAGTCCCACATTGGGTGTAGAGATCACTTAAAATCTTTTTTAGAAAAAGTTTTAAAACATAATCTTGATCAAGTTACTATTGTGTGTCTACTATGACCCACTGTAGCTCTGATGTTCTGAAGACAAGAAGAGATGTTCCTGCACTGTGCCTGCCCAACAGGAGCCAGTGGGCCTCAATTAGCAAAAACAAAGATCCCAACACAAACAATTTAGAACCTACATTCGAGCTGGAGTGTGATACCTGTGCCCTCCCTTGTCATTGGAATATGGAGTAGAGATTATTGTACTCATTTTATGCATGAGGAACTTGGATTTAAACCCAGGTTGGCCTGGCTCTTAACACAATGCACATGCTGAGTCATCAGTAATGTCTGGATAACTTGAAGTGTTGGGCATTTCCAGATTTGAGAGCATGGGGGTCCATCTTCTCTGAGCAGGAATTTGAGCCTTTTTTTTTCCCAAAGGGAATTGATCAGACAACTGCAAATTTCTGGAGATTAATCCATGACCAGAGTCTCTTGTTTGTTTAATTCACCTAATATGCATTCAGTTGTGTTATAAAGGATTTGAATATGCAATGGCTTTTGAAAACAATAGTAATAAGAAAAAGTTCTCCAACCCACACTTATACTTGGCAACCTGAGCCCTGGCCTGAGGCAGGACATGAGAAAAAAATGTAATTAGCATCCACTTAGCCATAGACTCTCAGGCCACAATTTCTTACCCTGGTATTAATCAATGCACATTTAGCCCTAGCCAATGTACACAACCCCAAGGCTCACAGTTTCTCCATCTTCTCCACCCGCCCCCTGGCTTAGACACACAATAGAGCTAAAAAGAGCTTTCAGGTAGAGCCTTGGTCCCATTAGCTCACTCCATGGCAAAGGCAGAGGAAAGTGTTTGGGATGGCAGGTTTTCCAACCCTTGGGGAATCCAAATCCAGACAGACACCCAGAAAGCAGCCAAGCATTCTTTGGTGGGGAGGGTTCCAGCAGGCAACTTCTTAGCTTGGTAATTGCTCATGCACCACGCAGGGCTCCTCTGGCTGAGCTGGGACTCCCTAGCTACAGCTGTACTGCGATCTCCTCCAGTCTAGACAAAGCAGACAGTCCCTCCCTTGGTGCGCTCCAGGAACACCAGTACCCACAGACAGAGCCCAAGCACAGACAGAGGTCTTTAACTATTTCGTCCCTTTTTGTTCATAATGTTTCTTAATGCTTAAAATAAAGTGCCTGTGATTACAAAGAAAGCCAGTTATATCAAAAGAATCAAATATTTGAAGAATGAAATTTATCATGTAGTGATATATGTATTCAATATATGTGTTTAATAGTGAATTATAAAATAAGATCTCTCTCTCTTCCCCCTTTTATTTAAACCAGGATTAAGTTTCAAGATCAAGAAAATTAATCTCAATAAACATCACTACACTCAGCATTTTATCTTGCAGTGGTAAAATTTAAAGCATTTCACTTTCCTAATGTTATGTCGTTTTGTTCTTCATATTCATTCATTAATTTATTCATTCATTCTACTAAAAAATATGTCCTGAGCAAGGCAGTATGATCATTTCTGATCAGGGTTCAGAAAATGATGCCTGTTGGCTAAAACTGGCCATGCTTATTCATTTACATTTGGTCTATAACTGCTTTCACACTGTATTAGTAGTGTTTAATAATTGTGTTTGAGACTACAGGACTTTCCAAGTCAAAATATTTACTATCTAGCCCTTTACAGAAAACATTTGCCGACTCTTGAACTAGGCATAGCCCTTACCCTCAAGGATTTTTCACAGTCTACAGGAGAAGAACAGTAAAAACAAATCAATTCTTTGTTATAAATACATCAACAAAAATATGTTTAAGGTGTAGAAATTCCTAAGAGAGAAATAAAGGGAGAGAAACATGGAAGATTTCCTAAAAGAGGTGACATCTGAGTTGGTTTTGAAAGAATAGAGGTTTGCCATAAGGACCAGCTTTCTAGGCGGAGGGTGAAGCATGTGCAAAGGCATGATTGCATAAACTAGCAATGTTTCTGGAATTTATAAGCACTTCACTATCACTGAAGTATAGAGTTCTAAAAGGTAGTGACAAGAGATGACTGCAGAACAAGGTAGGGATCAGACAAGAAAACACTTTATGTACCATATCAAGGAACTCAAATACTCTCCATAGGTATTGGCAGTGCTATGCAATAGAAATCTCTGTATGATCGAAATGTTCTATAGCTGTATTGCCAATAAGATACCCACCTGCCACATGCAATTGAGCACTTGAAATATGGCTACTACAATTGAGGCACTGAACTTTTAATTTTTTATTTTAATTGATTTAAATCTAAACAGCCACATCTATCTGTAGCTACCATATTGAACACCTCTAAATGATGGAAACTGAACTAATTTTCACACACTCATGTAGTGTGAAAGCAGTCACAGACCAAATGTAAATAAATGGGCATGACCAATCTCAGGCAGCAGGCATCATTTTCTGACCAATGGTCAGAAATAATCTTAACGCCTGGCTCAGTGCATGTTTTTCAGTAGCATGAATGAATAAATGGATGAATGAGAATGGAAGAACAAAATTATACATCATTAGGAGGGTGAAATACTTAAAATTTTGGGTTGCTTGAGTGGTTCCCGCAGTCTGTTAAGTGAAGGACTGTTGGTTTGGTCTCAGGTCATGATCTCAACATTATGAGATGGAGTCCTATGTCAGTCTCCATGCTCAGCACAGAGTCTCCTTAAAATTCTCTCTCCCTCCCCCCAACCTTGCACTCTCTCTCAAAAAAAAAGCAAATACTTAAAATTTTACCACCATGAGAAATAATGCTGGGTATAATTATGTTTATTGAGATTATTTTTCATGATTTTGAATTTAGTCCTGGTTTAAAAAAAAAGAGGGGGAGGGAGATCTTGTTGTTAATCCACTATTAAAATCTACTATTTAAATAGAAAAATGGGCCATTAAATCTCCCCTTTAGCAAGATTATTCTTTTTTTTAATTTTTTATTGTTATGTTAATCACCATACATTATATCATTAGTTTTTGATGTAGTGTTCCATGATTCATTGTTTGTGCATAACACCCAGTAGCAAGATTATTCTGGTTGTGGATTAATTGAAGGAAAGGAAGACAGGAAGACCATTTAGATACTAATCAGTAGTTCTGAAAAAAGAAGATAAAGTTCTGATCTTAGGCAGTAGTGGTTGGAATAGAAAAGAGGATTAGTTATGAAGTATATTAAGAAAGAATTGACAGGTCTTGGTGATCAATTAAATATAGGCAATAGAGCATGAAAGAGTTGCTAAAGATGCCCCTTTGGTTCCTGAGTGGTGCCTGGACAGGGAGGTAGATGCTGAGATGGGTGAGAAGGATGGAGAGACGTCATGGTGGGGGGAAGTGTAGGTAAGGAGGATGATAAATTGAGCCTTAAGTTGCCTGGGTAGCTAAGTCTAGTGAGAGGTCTGGGTTGAAGATACAGATGAAGCACATTAATTGGAGAATAGTATCATGTGAGCAAAAAAAAAAAAACTAATTTCCAGTTCTAGTTCTCTTATCACCTAGCTGGATGCTTTGGGATGTCATTTCTTTCTGGCCTCAGTTTCATTATCTGTACAATGGGAGGGTGTCAGACCAGAAGAGTTGAGCAAATTTTTTCTCTGAAGGGACAGAGAGTCAATATTTCAGGTTTTGAAGGCCATACACAGTCCCTGTTGCATATTCTCCTCCTAGTATATGCATATTCAGCTTTTTAGGCATTGCCAAACAATTTTATAAAGATGTTATGCCAATTTATAATGCCCCAAGCAATATACAAAAGATCTAGTTGTTCCATAATGTCACAACACTTGATAATTTCAGTCTTTCAAATTTTAGCCATTCTGGCAGATGTATAGGAATATATCAATGTAGATTTATCTGCATCTCACTGAAGAATGAGACTGACCATCTTTTTATATATTCATTTTCATTCCCTCTTGTACATTTTTCTAGTGGAGGCCTGCTGTAGAAGCTCTTATCATAGTCTACAAACACTTTATCCTATATATGTATATTGCAAATTTCTTCTCCCACTCTTCAGCGTGTCTTCTCATTCTCTTAGTTATCTTTTGATGATAGAAATTCCTTATTTTAATGTAGTCCAATTTACTAACCTTTTCCTTTGTGGCTAGCACTTTTGGTGTTCTGTTTAAGAAATGTTCACCTTTTTCAAATGTCATAAAAATATACTTCTATGTTACCTTCTAGCAATTTCATTATTTCATTCTTCATAGTTAGATATGCATTGTGCCTGGAATTGATATTTGTGTACAGTATGAGGTGGGGGACTCAAGATCTAGCTTTTCCATATGGATAACCAATTGACCCAGTGACATTTATTGAAAATATTCTTTTCTGCACTGCATGCAGTATTACATTTGTTTTATGTTGTGGCAAATGTGTGTGGGAACGTTTTCTGGAGTCTCCATCTTGTTCCATTTTTCTAGATATCCACCCATAAATATAATATATCCCTCTACTTAAATCTGCTTTAATTTCCCTTGAAAAAATTCATAATTTTTGGGGTGGCTGGGTGGCTCATTCAGTTAAGCATCTGACTTCAGCTCAGGTCAAGATCTTAGGGTCCTGACATGGAGCCCAGTGTTGGGCTATGTGCCCAGTGCTGGGCTCCGTGCCCAGCACGGAATCTGCTTGTTCCTCTGCCCCTCCCCTGACCTATGTGCTCTCTCAAATAAATGAATAAAATCTTCTTTAAAATGTTTGTAATTTCTCTGAAGAGATTTTACATATATTTTGTTAGATTTAGTCTAAATATTTGATGTCATTTGATGCTATTGCAATGGCATACTTTTAAACTTTTTATTTTTTAGCGGGTTATTTCTGAAATATAGAAATATAATTAAGGTTTATATATTGACCTTGTATTTCATGATGTATTGAATTCACCTACTAATTCTAATCCTAGTGATTTTTTAAAGCAGGTTTTTATCTTCTCCACAATTTCATAGCTACAATATATTAAGAAAGAGAAATTTTTCTCTGAGTAACTAAAATATGAACAAATTCCTGATTTTAATTTTCTTCCTGCTGTCATCAGCACAAGGGTTTGGCATTCGAATGAACCACAACTGGATTTCAAGGACTCACCCAGCCCTGAGATGTTCTCAATGCCACTTCCTTAATGTCAGCAATTGTGACAGCTACTGTAATAATAAAACAGCTCTAATCCAACCTTAGTGTGACTAATTACTAATAAATATGCCTATGCCTGCAAGTATACTAAATTTTGAGGAAAAGCTGCTTTGTATAATCACAATATTTAATGATCAATAAAGCAAAACATGGGATTTTTTTAGTTTGGTTTGGTTTTCCTTTTTTTAGTTTCTTAAGGAATTTCCTCAGTGGAGAGCATCATCAAGTAAATGGCAATGACTACTAATGAAATTCTATTTAGCTGGTGTGGTCCATTAGACACTGTGATCATAAATGCAGGCAGTAAGATCAAAGAGGCCTTAGAGATAATCCATTCTAATACACTTCTTGTTTACAAATGAGGATATAAACCCAAATAGGCTGAACTGCAAGCCATGTAGCTCAAATTTTAGTTCAGTGTCTTTCCATTAAACCACACTGTCTCCCAGTGTGGGGAGATCCATGATATACAATGGTGGGAGCAGGGCAAGGAGACTAACTAGGTATTTCCTACATGCCAGGCAATTGTCACATTTTTCACGCATTTTTCACACATTTTTCATTTAATCCTCTCAGAAAATTATAAGGTAGGCCTTACTATTCTCCTTTTATAGATGAAGCAATGAGTCTCAGCAATATGAAGTGGTTTGCACAAGAGCACATGTCCAGAGAACCACAACTCTAACATAGAAATGCTTAATTCCAACTCTTGGAATCTTTATACTGTTTGGAAATGGAGATGTGGGAGTTTTACACTATAAAAGGTTTCATTTTTTAAATACTGTCAAGAATGACCAGAATTGGTCCAGTGTGTCATTTAAAGCTTTTATTTCCTTGTTGATCTTTTGCTTAGGTGATCTGTCCATTTCAGCGAGGGGGGTATTAAAGTCCCCTACTATTATTGTATTATTGTCTATGTGTTTCTTTGATTTTGTTATTAGTTGGCTTATATAATTGGCTGCTCCCATGTTAGGGGCATAGATATGTAAAATTATTAGATCTTCTTGTTGGATAGACCCTTTAAGTATGATATAGTGTCCTTCCTCATCTCATGTTATAGTCTTTGGTTTAAAATCTAATTTGTCAGATATAAGGATTGCCATCCCAGCTTTCTTTTGATGTCCATTAGCATGGTACATGGTTTTCCACCCCCTCACTTTCAATCTGGAGGTGTCTTTGGGTCTAAAATGAGTCTCTTGGAGACAGCATATTGATGGGTCTTGTTTTTTTATCCAATCTGATACCCTGTGGCTTTTGATTGGGGCATTTGGTCCATTTACATTCAGGGTAACTATTGAAAGATATGAATTTAGTGTCATTGTACTGCCTGTAAGGTGACTGTTACTGTATATTGTCTGTGTTCCTTTTTGGTCTATGTTACTTTTAGGCTCTCTCTTTGCTTAGAGGACCCCTTTCAATATTTCTTGTAGTGCTGCTTTGGTGTTTGCAAATTCATTTAGTTTTTGTTTGTCCTAGAAGATTTTTGTCTCCTTCTATTTTCAATGACAGCCTAGCTGGATATAGTATTCTTGGCTGCATATTTTTCTCATTTAGTGCTCTGAATATATCATGCCAGTCCTTTCTGGCCTGCCAGGTCTCTGTGGATAGGTCTGCTGCCAATCTAATGTTTCTACTGTTGTAGGTTACAGACCTCTTCTCCCGAGCTGGTTTCAGGATTTTCTCTTTGTCTCTGACACTTGGAGTTTTACTATTAGATGTCGGGGTTTTGACCGACTTTTATTGGTTTTGAGGGGAGTTCTCTGTGCCTCCTGGATTTTGATGCCTGTTTCCTTCCCCAATTAGGGAAGTTCTTCACTATAATTTGCTCCGATATGCCTTCTGCCCCTCTCGCTCTTTCTTCTCCTATAGCAGCAATGTCCACAATAGTCAAACTATGGAAAGAGCCTAGATGTCCATCAACAGATGAATGGATAAAGAAGATGTGGTATATATATACAATGGAATATTATGCAGCCATCAAAAAAATGAGATCTTGCCATTTGCAACGACAACTAGAGGGTATTATGCTAAGCGACATAAGTCAATCAGAGAAAGACAGTTATCATATAATCTCACTGATATGGGGAATTTGAGAAACAAGACAGATGATCATAGGGGAAGGGTGGGGAAAAATGAAACAAGATGAAACCAGAGAGGGAGACAAACCATAAGAGACTCTTAATCTCAGGAAACAAACTGAGGGTTGCTGGAGTCAAGGGGAGTGGGAGGGATGGGGTGGCTGGGTGATGGACATTGGGGAGGGTATGTGCTATGGTGAGCACTGTGAATTGCGTAAGACTGATGAATCACAGACCTGTACCCCTGAAACAAATAATACATTATATGTTAATTAAAAAAAGAGTAATGCCAAATTTTACAATGGGATATGATCAT
The DNA here is from genome assembly GCF_004348235.1 of Phoca vitulina. Taxonomy (NCBI): domain Eukaryota; kingdom Metazoa; phylum Chordata; class Mammalia; order Carnivora; family Phocidae; genus Phoca; species Phoca vitulina. The sequence continues at coordinate 16,101,851 of NW_022589722.1, read as the reverse complement.
TTGCACCATACTAAATCTCATTTGAACTATTATTTCAATCCAACCACCTCAAATAGCCTGCAGTTTTGGCAGTTTTTTTTTTTTTTTTAAATAAATTTGGGTTCTTTTCCTGCTTTATCATCAGCTTTAGTTTACTGTGGGGAAAAAAATCAAGATTGAAAAAACTGTTATTATGAAGGAATAACAGACTTCTTCCAGTAGAATCAATAGCTATAAAAATTACTCTTCCACTACTAATTTTTAAAATAAACAATGAATTATAAGATAGTTTCATTTTGAAGCCTTCGGATTGCTCAATAGAAGTATTTACAGCTCATGTATTTTTCAAATATGGCATTTGTTGAATTTCACCACCATTGAGATTTTATCATTATGACGCTATCAAAATGTTGTTTGTAGCTTTCTAGTTCTTTTCTATTAAAAAAAAGATTTAACAAATTTCAATAAAATTGGCTAAAAAGGAAAGAAGAAAGAAAGAAAGAAAGAAAGAGAAAGAAAGAGAGAAAGAAAGAAAGAAAGAAGAAAGAAGAAAGAAGGAAGAAAGAAGAAAGAAGAAAGAAAGAAAGAAAGAAAGAAAGAAAGAAAGAAAGAAAGAAAGAAAGAAA